>NC_086444.1:1146065951-1146378808 GCF_028390025.1 Pseudophryne corroboree
TACGGCTGAGCTTCATGCTCGGATGTCGTTTTTTCCAAGTGTAGTGTCCGCTTTTCACATAAATCAGCCACTCGTGTTTTCGGCCCTCTCGGTGGATTTGTGAACTTTGGATGTTGTCAGGGCGCTCCGACTCTCTGTACAGAGGACTTCGGCTATTTGGCGGTCTGATTTCTTCTTTGTTCTGTACGATGCTCCCGTCCTGGATGGCCGGTTTCCACACAGACGTTGGCCCGTTGGATACGTCTGACCATCAGACAGGCTTATTTGGCGGTTGCTCGAGAGCCTCAGTCTCCCATTTCGGCGCACTACGCGCTCTGTTGGACCTTCGTGGGTGGCCGCCTGCAGGGTTTCTGTGACTACTTTATGTTGCTATGCCACTTGGTTGGGCCGTCATACGTTTGTCACGTCTTACAGGTTTGACACTTATGCGGCCTGTGTGTCACAGTTTGGCCGGGCGGTTTTGCAGGACTCTCAGCGCTTTCCCTCCCGTCTTGGGAGCTCTGGGACGTCCCCATTGTATCTGCACTCCAGTGGCCCCTAGTGGATTAAGGACAAATCAGGATTTTGGTACATACCGATAAATCCCTTTCTCCGATTCCACAGGGGCCACTGGACGCCCATCCTGCGCTGTTTTCCTCCTACGTCACTTCTCGTTTACAGGTCACTGTGCGACTGCTCGTTTTGTTCATGTTACACTTTCACTTTGTTTCCAGGTTTCCTTGGTGTTATCCTGTTTTAAAGGGTTTAGCTACCTCCTCTACTTTAACGTTGGTCTTTTCCAGCTCTCCTCAGGCACAGTTTTACCTAGACTGGCTTGGAGGGGGGACATAGTAGGGGAGGAGCTAGTCACATGGTTATAAGTTTAAAGTGCCAGCTCCCAGTTACTGCCTACTATATCCCCATTGTATCTGTACTCCAGTGGCCCCTGTGGAATCAGAGGAAGAGATTTATCGGTAAGTACCAAAATCCTGATATGAGCATGGGGAATACGTAGGAACATGCAACAGAAATCACTTGATACAGTAGGACGCATCATTATAGCAGGCATTTTTCTTTTTCATCCACTAGGGGTCACTGGAGTACTCTTGGGATATGGACGGCTTTAGCAGAACAAAGGCACTGAATATTTAAATATAGAACTCTCCACCCCTCCATATCCCCGAGTACCTCAGTGTTTTTTCTGTGCTCACAGCACTAACAAGGCTTGTGTGGAGCTCCCACACTTGGTTGAAGATTTTATTAATTTTTCATTTTTACTTTTACATTTTACTTTTTCACACATCCCTTCCCAGTTTCTGTAAAAACATGGGTCCAGGATATAGTGCCGCTGCACGGAGCAGCGCATGGCGTGTCGGTCCTCACAGCCACAGGCAGCCCACTGCCTACTGCAACAGCTGGACGGAGCTTACAGATAGAAGCCCCGTCGCAGCCATAAACTGAAGAGCTCGGAGCTTACAGATAGAAGCCCGTCGCAGGCCTCCCTACAACAAGGTATGCTGGGGAAACGGGGCGGTCAGCGCAGGCTGCCGCCCCGCTGTGTGGGGTCAGTGTTGTAATGCCGCCCGCCCCAGCCGCACCGTCCGGCCGCCCCGTCCACCCGCCCAGACGCTCCGTCAGCGCTGTATTGCAAGTGCCAGCGCTGAGAGGGGGAGAACCGCCGCAGCTCGGCTAGCGACGCCGGAAGCCGCTACGCGCCGCTCCGGCCAGCCGACCTCCGCTGCTCTGCAAGTAGTGTCCCTCGCCTCCCTGCAATGAGCTTCCCGGCGCTCCCCGCTGAGACACAGCGCTACAGGGAGTACAGGGGGAAGGGGGGACCTGGCTGATTACAGCGCGGCTGCAAGGGAATGTAAAGGGAAAGAATAGCACTGCCATATCTATATTAATAGAGAGATCCCTATATTAAACTGCAGTCAGCAGGCAGAGCCTATATTAACACTGGAGGCATGTATTGTAAACTGCCTGTGATTATCACTGTATACTAGACTGTGATTATCACTGTATAATAGACTATTGAGCCTATATTAACACTGCAGCAGGTATTGTAACCTGTCCTGTGATTATCAGTGTAAGCATGGCATGGGGGCCATTTTAACCATGCTTCCTGTTTCTTCCAGTTTGTAATTCCAGAACGTTCCTGCCCTACATCTCTACTCCACCGGAGGTGCAGGGGTGTTAGTGGGAATTTTGGTTCAGGTTTCACATAGGCTGGCCATGTGAACTGCATTTCGGATAGATATATATATATATATATATATTTTACACGCCTTAAGTAATAATTTTACTGAGTCGTGCAAGTGTCGGTCCTTTGGCTATTGTGTTGTCTGTCTGCATAAGGAGTAAGGCTCCAGCACAGACTAAAAATAAGTTTTACTACAATGTCTGTACATAAATCTACCACATGTTCAGTATGTTGTGTAGGTTTCCACTCCGGAAGCCGGTTCATTCCCAGATCCTATGTTAAGCATTGGAAATTCAAATGGACTCCGCTCGACAGGAGCGGCAAGATCGGAGTCTCGAAAGTTACTCCGCCAGCTCTAACGGAGGAGTCTCAGCCTTTCCAAAGGTCCAACTTCACTTTGGGTACCAGGGTGTTAATTTAACTGGTCTTATAATTTAAACATTTCTGCTATGTTGCAGTCTGACAATTCTATGTCAAACCTCACAGCGCTAAATACGAGTGAGGAGGCCACATTAGACCAGTAGTCAGATAGTGTGGGTTTTTGACAACCATACATTGCTAATGACCAGTGAGTCAGTCTCTGAAATTTACAGAGATTAAGGAGCCTCTAACATCTAATCCGTCGTATTTACTAAACGACAGATCTTCAATGGGCTTCTTATTTAGGATATCTTACTAAGATTTAAGTCTATTTACCCATTTCCACACAGTGACATCTAAATTGGAGAATCCGCCATTGGTGAATTCGTCTGTGTCAAACCTTATAAAGACCCAAGATACATTTGGGTCACTAGGGCGCTCTATGTATGGAAACAATGACGATCATGTTATATTTATCATTAATCACATCTGAGAAGCTGCCGAGTATCTCTGTACAGCTTCTGCTGCCGCCTGTTAGCTCGCTTCTCGCTTTTCATCGTCGCTAGTTACAGCACGACAAGGCCAGAAGTTGTTTGGGGGAAAGTCTAGTTTCCCGCCATTGCCTCCTCCGGTATCAGGACGGAAATACTCTGGTCTGGCGTTTAAAGCCTTTAGACTTCAGTCTTTTCAAGGATGTGGTAAGTCACGCCTTGTAACGCCAGGGCGCTAAAGTCACCAACAAGCCAGTGGCTTGACGAGCTCCCAGCCCATCTCGGATTTCCAATTGTGGGAGCGCGCCTTTACACGTTACATTTGCCGGGTTTCCAGGCATCCACTCATGGATGTATCCGCTATTTAGGGTTAAAAGAAAGCTGTCTCCCGCTACTGCGGTTTTTCAAAGCAGGACTGCCTCTGTCGGACGACAAGAAGGCGTTTTGGCAGGTTGCCATTCAGTCTCTGCTGGATTCAGCAGTTTTTAATTCCAGGCCTGGTACACCAACAAGGTCAGGGTTATTATTCACGTCTGTTTGTGGTACCGAAGTCAGAGGGCTCCGTCACAGTCTCAATCAGTAAGTCACTTACTACAGATTGAAGATGGAATTTCTGCGGTCAGTATTTGCATATTTGGAGCCACAAGATTGCATGATTGCGCTTGATCTCCAGGATGCGTACTTACACATTCCGGTTTGGTCACTTCATCACAGGTTCTTGCGTTTTGCAATACCCCACAACCATTAACAGTTTCAGGCTCTACCGTTTGGCCTCTTGTCAGCGCTTCGGGTATTCACCAAAGTGATGTTTGTGATGATAGCTCATCTCAGATCCCTGGCAGTGACAATCGTTCCATACTTAGACGATCTGCTCATAAGAGCTCCGTCTCAACAGATGCTCCTCCTACTTGCGCTGCTAACGTACACCACGGTTGCAGTGTCAACTTCAAAAAAAAAATAAAAATTGCATCTAATTCCGTCTCAACGACTTCAATTCCTAGGTATGATTCCAAATACGGTAAATCAAAGAATTTACCTACTACACCAGAAAGTACAGATTATACGCCATCTTGTACAATTAGTGCTCAAGCCACGCACACTATCGGTACATTTGTGGGCTTTCGAAGCGCTTCAGTTCGAAGGTTTTCACTCGCGTCCATTTCAACAGCAGTGGTCGCCCTCACATAGGCAGATTCCCCACAGGGTGAGGTTGTCGCCAGGGGCGAGGGTGTCTCTACTCTGGGCGAGAGTCTCAGAGGTTGGGGAGTTATAGTTTAAAATGGTCAGCGACAGGGTCTCTAGACGGATCACGACAGATTACTGTCTATAAATGTCCTGGAACTCCGTGCAATGTACAATGCACTACATGCTTCGCTCTCAGACTGTCCAAGTGCAGTCACACAACGCGACGGCAGTCGCATACACAACAACCATGGAGGAACGAGAAGCCGCATGGCAAGGCGGGCAGTAGCTCGAATACTCAATTGCCCAGAATACCACAAGGTGATATTGTCGACTGGGTTCATTCCGGAAGTGGACAACTGCTATGCGGATGATCTCAGCCGTCGGGATTCTCATCCAGGAGACTGGGCATTAAATCCAGAGGTGTTTCACATGTTGGTCCACAGGTGGGGTTACCCTCAGGTGGACCTGATGGCATCTCGCCACAATTACAAACGCCCCAGTATGTGTCCAGAACGACAGATCCAAGGGCAGTGGCGGTGGACGCTCTCACAATCGCGTGGCCGTACAGCCTCGTGTATCTGTTTCCACCGTTTTCCGCTGCTCTCTCAGTTGCTAAAACGGATCAAAAGAGAGTCCGTCACAGTCATACTAGTGATGCCTCATTGGTCTCGCAGAGCTTGGTTCTCGAATCTCCGCGGACTACTCGCAGACGATCCTTGGCCGCTCCTACTATGTCCAGACCTGTTACAACAGAGTCCGTTCTTTTACCCCTATTTAGCGCGGCTGCGTTTGACGGGGTGGTTGTTGAGACCGCCCTCTTAAGAAGAGAGGGCATTACAGTATCGGTTATACCAACCATGTTACGAGCTAGGAAGCCGGTTACGGCAGCTCATTATTACAGAATTTGGCGTGCCTATATAGGTTGGTGTGAAGCTCGGAAATTTCCGACATCATCTTTCAAGTTATCCCGTCTTCTGTTATTTTTACAAACGGGGTTGGATGGAGGACTGCATTTATCTACACTAAAGGTGCAGGTATCTGCGTTGTCAATTTATTTTCAAAGACGATTGGCGCTATTGCCGTCGGTACACACTTTTCTGCAGGGTGTCCTCAGAGTACAGCCTCCATTTATTCCACCTACAGTGCCATGGGACTTGAATCTGGTTTTAGATTTCTTACAGTCTTCATATTTTGAACCCTTACAGCAAGTGGATATTAAGTTTCTCACTTGGAAAACGATTTTTCTTCTAGCCTTAGCTTCGGCAAGGCGTTTTTCAAATTTGGGTGCCTTGTCATCCAAGCCACCGTATTTGGTGTTTCCTGATGACAGAGCTGAACTTCAGACGAATCCCGCTTTCTTACCAAAGCTAGTGTCATCTTTTCACATCAATCAACCATTAGTAGTTCCTGTGTTGACAGCACATTCTGGAACTCTGAATGTGGTAACGCGCATTACGCGTTTATGTGTCCCGAACATCTACAGTTCGTAATACGGATACGTTGTTTGTTCTTTATAATGCTGCCAAGTGGGGTTGGCCAGCTTCTCATCAGACCTTATCCAGATGGATACAACTGACTATACGTCAGGATTACCTTAAGGCTAGGTTACAGTCGCCTACATCAGTAATAGCTCATCCCACAGGTTCTGTGGGAACGTCATGGGCAGCTGGTCGTGGAGCTTCTACGACGCTGCTTGACAGTGCGGCTACATGGTCTTCAGTGCACACGTTTGTGCGCTTTTACAAGTTTGATACGTTTGCGGCATCAGCATTTAGCTTTGGCCGCCTAGTGTTACAGGTGTCAAACAGCTCTCCCGCACACGGGGGAAGCTTTGGTACGTCCCAAGAGTACTCCAGTGACCCCTAGTGGATGAAAAAGAAAATAGGATTTTGGTACTTACCAGGTAAATCCTTTTCTTTGAATCCATAGGGGGCACTGGACGCCCACCCAGAGCAGTTTTACCTGGGTTGTATTAAGCTCAGGGGATCTTATGGTAACACATTTTCACTGGTTCAAATTATAAGGTTCTATCGGTTATGGTGTCAACTGTTTCGTTGTCAGTAACGTTATGTGTCAACTTTGTTGTTGTCCGTTATGTTATAGGTAATTCTCCATTGTCAACCTCTCTATAGTTCCTGTTCGGCTCAGTAAAAAACACTGAGGTAATCGGGGATATGGAGGGGTGGAGAGTTCTAAATTTAAATATTCAGTGCCTTTGTTCTGCTAAAGCCGTCCATATCCCAAGAGTACTCCAGTGCCCCCTATGGATTCAAAGAAAAGGATTTACCTGGTAAGTACCAAAATCCTATTATTCTGCTTTATATACAAGGGACAATAGGCATACAAGTTTGCACAGCTCCAGGTATTATCTGTATTTTAAATAAAGCGGTTATTAGTCAGACAATTATTTAGCATATCTATTAATTGTATTAATAGCTGGATTCATTCAGTGTTTATAAGTCAGGCATATACCCAATTGTATTGCATGGGGAGGACGGGAACCTGCTGAACACTGTAATGCGGTTATAAATACCTCTATTTAGCTACAGGAAAGCAACAAATATAAATTTCTAACCACTGAAATAGGAATGCATAAATATCAGACATAATATTGTTACAGTTGTTGCCACCATCAGACATCACTGCTAAAAATAATCTAGCTGTTATTTATAAGCAGAAAAGTAATTTCAAAAACATTACAGGTAAAAATCATCATACAGAATAAAGACAGCGCACAAGCATTATCTTTTAAATCACATTTTTATTTTTTCACACTAGTTTTTTGTAATGTACTTTCTACACTTTATTCACTATCAATTTTTATATTTCATGTTGCATGACCCCAGACTTTAGGGGAACATATAATACATCATATGTGATAATATCAAATAAATACATATCACATATGGGTATTGGAGAAAAAAGAAAAGAAAAAAAAAAACCTAAAAATCTAAGATTTTTTTTTAATCAATAAAGTATTTATGCTATATTCTACAAGAAAAATTATATTTCTGTTTGTGGAATGGGAAAGTGTTGCTGGTAGAGAGTTGATTCCCTTTTCTCTTATTTGGAATTTTATCTTAGACCCTACTGTCGCTCAAGGCTTGGGATAGGAAGTCGGAGCAAGCCGAGACCACCAATGTATTTGCACCCAAATAACTGCTGCAGTGGTAATCAATAATATATGAAATCAAGCCGCAAAGGCAGCCAATGCAAGACCCCATGTGCTGTGGACTACAAAATAATTATCCTGCAGGATGGGTATACAGAGGGGAATACATTTTTAGCAACTCTAATTTACTTAAAGTGCTTAAGTCCTTATGGAAGCGCTATATCCCTGTGGTCCTGTGAGAAATTAGATGCAAGACCATTTCGATTGCAATTTCCTCCATGTCTTGCAAGGAATAAGGAGTTCTGGTAGATTACCTTTGTCAACTCTCTTCTTCAAGTCCCATAGGGCTCCAAAGTTAGACAATGGAGTATAGGTGGTGGCAATGGGCCGGGCACAAAACCGTTAAAACTTTATTCCATGATGCTCCGGTACTTCTCCCCTATTACACCACCGCCACCCCAGCCCCCCCCCCCCCGCCCCCCCAAGCTCAGGCGCTTCAGAATTGCTTTTGTGCCGGCAGGAGCCGGTTCACTATTAAGCAGCCCAAGCTTTGTTATCTTACTTTTTTTAATCTCTTCTGACAACAGAGCAGCAGCGCTAGGCAGTCCACTGGACGCCAGCGCTTCCGCTCAAACCCCCCCATCGGCAACAAAACTTCCTTGGCCTGGTACTTTCTGGCGGGGCACCTGGGAGCTCACCTAGCACAGCTCTCATGGAGGACCCTGGACTGCAAGCTGGCACAGGGGGTACAGGTATGGAGGGTTCCTGCGTCTTGTATGGAGTCCTGCCTCCTTTCTCAGGACACCGGTTCGGGGCAAACATACTGGTGCAGGTTTCAGCTTAAACAGAGGCCAAGGTACCAGTGGATTAAGTCAGCATAGGGGAAGGCAGTCCCCTGCCTGCGGCTCCTCCCCCAGCTCAGGGCGCCATTAACTGCGGTCTATCTCCACCCTCGTGCCCTCAGAGACCCACAACAGCAATTTTCAGCTCTGCAGCTACAGGTCTTCGGGAACACTGGGTCCTGTCTCCCTGTATACTTCTCCTACCAGCCACTGCGATCTGTGTAGTTGATTCAGTGTCCATTGCAGTATAAATTATTGCATTCTGCATTGTCTGTGACTTGTGCTAGATCTGCTGTTTGATTTCTTCTACTGTCAGCTTATACCTATCCCTTTGTCTCTTTCAACCCTGAACACGTGTTTAAGAGTTTCATCTACTTCACAGCTCCCCGAGTTGGTGAAATTTGTCACAGTACTGCCATTGTTACATACTGCTTAGTGCCATATTGTGCGTTTGTCATACTCTTGCAGCTATGTGTAGCAAAGGCAAGGGTCGCAAGGAGGCTGCTGCACCTGTTGGTCTCATGCAGGACCTGTTCTGTAGGTTTATCCTCTCAGGACATTGTACAGGATGGTTTATGTGCATCTTGCCCCACCTCACCATCCAGCTCCTCCAGCCCCTGTGCAGGATACCCCCTGGGTTTCCTTTTCACAGTTACTGGGTCAGATAGCTGACTGCCTTGCAACCTCTGCAATTGCTCCCACTATGGCATTCCCTCAGCAAATACATTCTGCTATGCCAGTGCCAGCTATGCCCTCCTCCTGTGTGGATGTCCTTTCTACCGCACAGAGTCTGGCAAATACCTCCACTGCTTTTCAACAGGATGTAACAGGGTGAAAGGCCCTTGTCCACTAAAGCCACTAGGCATACTGTACCCTCCTCTCAATATACGCAGCTTTCAGAATCTGAGGTATCATCTGGTGAGCCAGAGGATGCAGATACCGCTCTCACCGAGTCCCCCTCAGGGGAGGAGGAGGTGTCAGCCTACCTTAGACATATCTGCGCGTGTAAGAGCAGCCAAATGCATTTTTCAAATAGAGGAGGAGACTGCTCCTGAACCAAAAAAGTCCCAGCTATTTAACTGGTTCTGTATGCTGTTCTCCTGGCTTCCACTGCGTCTGCTACCTCGGTGGTTGTCTGCCGCATCCTCTGGCTCTGTTCGTGGAAAGCGGACGCGAATTCCAAGTAGGCACTGGAATTGCTGGCTTACACTGGGGATATCCTGTTTTGAGCAAAGTTGGATAAGAGTTAGACCACAGAGCGAGAGAAACCTTTGGATCTCAGTAAGGATGACTACAGAGCCACGCCGTCAAATACACAACGGGCTAGGTCTGGTGTAGACAGGGGTCCTGAGACAACAGGTCTGGTTGTAGGGTAAGTGGAAAGGGAAGATCTATGGAAATCAGAGTACCAATGGCGTCTTGGCCAGGCTGGAGCTACCAAAAGGACAGTGCCTACTTCTTGCTTGAATTTCCAAAGAACTCGAGGAAGAAGGGAGAGGTATGCCAGACAGAAGGTCCACCTCACTTGTCAGAGCGTCCACAAAAACTGCTTCGGGATCTCTTGTTTAGGAACCATACACAGGAACCTTGTAGTTGTGACGGGAGGTTATGAGGTCCACGTCCGGCAGGACCCACTTGTCCACCAGAAGCTGGAAGAAGTTGCTGTGAAGAGCCCTCTCATCTGCATGCACGTCGTGACGGCCATGAAAGTTAGCCTCCCAGTTCAGTATCCATGGTATGAAGACAGCCGAGATGGCGTTCAGCCCACCTGTAGAATGTGCGCTACCTCCTGCATCGCCAACTGACTGCGGGTGCTACCCTGAAGGTTGAGGTAGGCCACTGCCGTGGCACTGGCGGACTGAATTCGAACCATTTTTCTCCAGATTAGATTCTGCGACAGAGTGAGAGCTCTGTATACCGCCTGAAGTTCCAGAACATTGATGGGCAGGCAGCTTTCTGCAGAAGTCGAATGGTCTTGAAAGGAGTACTGTCCGGTCACTGCACCCCATCAGCGGAGGATTGCGTCCGTGGTAATAAGAACCCAATCCAGAATTCAGTGGGTTCGTCCCTGGTTGAGACAGTCCATATGGAGCCACCAGGTGAGGGACAATCGTACCTCCGGGTAGAGAACCATTGTCAGTGACCTGATTAAATAAGGTTGCCCATTCCACCCGGACAGTGGAACAGGTGTTGCAGAGGTCTGGAATGGAACTGGGCGTACTCCACCATGTCGGAGGTGGAAAACAAGAACCCCAGACTTGCATGGCCGAGTCGATGGACACAATGTGACGGTGCAGCGCTGAAATCTTGTCTGCAGATAGGAAAAGTCTCTGGACCAGAGACTCAAAGAGAGCTTCCAGATGTTGAATGCGTTGTGAAGACATGAAGGAAGACTTTTTCCAGTTGATGAGCCAATCATGTTGCTGCAGGATGGCAATAGTCAGTTGGATGGCATTGCAGGACCTCTGGAGAATGTGCCAGAAGGAGCAGGTCGTCCAGTTAAGGGAGTAGTCTGACCCCCTGACGACGTAGCTGTGCCACCATAACTGCAACAATTTAGGTAAAGACCCTGGGTGCAGTAGACAGTTCAAATGGCAGGGCCCGAAACTGGTAATGTTGTTGAAGTATAGCGAACAGGACTCGTTGATGAGAGGGTGCAATATGGAGATGCAGATAGACATCCTGAATGTCGAGAGACACCATAAAGTCCCCAGGCACCATAGCCAGGACAATAGAGCGGAGGGTTTCCATACGAAACCTGGGTACTCTCACAAATGAGATTGAGGAAAGGTTGATGAGCCCAGTTAGGTTTCTGAACCAAAAACAGGGTACAACAGAAAACAGTCCTACGTTGTGACCAAGGGACAGGTACTATCACTCCTGACTGCAGGAGAGATCGACTAACCTCATGGAGGGCTGCAAAGGGCCTGATGGTGCAGGATGGAGATGCATTACAAGAGGTACACAAATCATCTTGTACAATGTCCCGAGGAGATAAACCAGCAGAGCAGTACTTACATGAGACTAACAGAGGAGCCTCTGTCTCTTTATGACTCTTGCTTTTGCCAGGCACAGCTGCAAGGGTATTTCTGCACACAAAATGCAAACAGTGCTGTGACTAACTTCACTGCTCTCAGAGCTGCTGAAGACTGTAGCAACCCTTAAACACCTGGTCACGGGGTGAAAGGGAAGAAACAGAAGGGATAGGTATATGCTGACAGTGAATAAGTAAAGAGAACAGACAGCAGCACCACCACAAGTCACAGACAATTTTAAATACACTGCAATGGGCACTAATTCAATTACATAACAGCAGTAGCTGGTAGGATATTCACGCTTAATAACTTGGCACCTTGGAGAGATATACAAGGAGACTGAACCCAACGTTCCCGGAGACCTGTAGCTGCATACGCTGAAAATGGCTGCTGTAGGTCTCTGAGGGGAAAATGGAGCAGCTCAGCGGCAGGGAGACCGCATGGATGGCGCACTGAGCTGGGGGAGGGGTCCCACAGGTAGAGTGCTATCCTTCCCTATGCTGGCGTTACCCACCTGGCACTCTGGCCCCATTAAGGTTTGCCTATGCCAGTAAAAGGCCATGGTGGTCTAGTGGAGTTCTGGCGCACCAGTGTCCACACCAGCTTCCTCCGGTCTTTCTCGTGTGAATGGAGGATAGATGGCTAAGAAGTTGCGGGTTCCATAGGATAGCCTAGCGCTGCTACTCATATTTGTTAAAAATAAAATCTTCTAAGCAGCCCCAGTTTAAACGGTGACCCGGCTCCTGCGGCACCAAAACTAAACGGATCTGACTGAGCATTGAGGCGGGATATAGAGGGGTGGAAGGACCGGAGCATCTTGGTATACCTAAAAGCTAAACTGTTTGGCGCCCAGTCCTTTACCACCACCTACAGTACACCCCACTGTCTCCCCTGTGGAGACTATGGAACCTGGAAAAGTAATAAATAGCCAGTTGCTGGGAAGAACCATCCCTAAATCGTCCAGACCCAAAAGAACTTTGAGAACTGTGGACGCCTCTATTCGGAAGTGCGTGATGTAGAAGGGGGATGACCCTTCAACTGTCTCAATCCTTGCCCTAAAAATACACTAACTCATAATGGTGGCACTTACCCCCAATCAGTAAACCTGTGTCCCCAAGATGAATGCCCGAGAAATGGGATCTCTAGTATTCTACAAAGGCTTACAATGACCACTTACCTGCTTCTATAATGAAGCGTATACAAGTGATGAGGGAGCAGGCTTGTGTCATATACTCTGTAGAAGCCAGCAGATTCCACAAGCCAGGCTGCTGGAGAGCGAGGCAGCAGCAATCCAGCACCGCCTGGAGATCCACACTCAGCGGGATCTGCTCATGTACAAAGTGCCAGGAGACAGCCTGCAGACAGAGATTTCATCAGCTGTGCAACTGCTGCCTATTTATACAAATGCACATATCTTTTTCTTCTTGGTGTACTAGGTGCAAGTCACTTACCTCCACTGACATCACCACAAACTTCACAATGTCTGACTGCTTCTCCTGAGTTATGTGATAAGCTGGAGGTAGTTTTGGAAGAAACAGCATATACTGCGCCATAGCACGACAGATGGTGACAAGAGAGTGGTATACCTCGGCGTCACCTAAACCAAACATAATGTCACTAAAGGTGCAGAGCTTCAGCTTGGTGTACAAATCACACACTACTGATGATATAAGACAAAAATGGATACGGATTTAGATATCCAGCCCTACAGACAAAGATGACTGGTAAAACAGGAAAAGCACAGACTTTCCTTATGGCAAAAGCAAGTTTTCTACCTTATAGTGAACCAACTTGAGCATTATGTGGTTGTTCTATCATGTACTTGTCATGACACAATTTATATGCACTTTAAATGCCCTTCCCAACAAACCCCCACCAGCGACCATATTAAGAACTATTTTTATTGCCAGCAGTGTGGCTGAATTCACTGCTACACCCTCACCTTGGAGGAGATGTATCAAACCTAGGAGAAATATAAAGTACCAGCCAATCAGCTCCTGTTATTTTGCAAGCACAGACTGAAAATGGCAGTTAGAACCTAATTGGTTGGTACTTTGTCTCTTTCTAAGCTTTGATATATCCCCCTTGTTTCAAACGGCTATGGACATTTGAACAAAGTTCTGTGGGGTATGTGTGTATGACCCATGTTATAGGCTGCATACCTACAGATATATCCCCCCACATTTCTCGTCGCGAACTGGCCGCACGGTGACTAGCTGCGACCCACTCGCAGGGGCGTGCACAGTGCAGAGTCGCATTTTCCGCAAATAGCCGCAAAGATTAGCTAAAACTCAACAGTATGTAGATAAAAGGTAGGGTGACGGCCACTCAAACAACGGCAGATAGGCGAGTCAGCCATCCTACACCACCAGGTTCCACTAATGTATCTCAAGCTTCCCTATGCAAAGCAGCGAGTTTCTGATGTGAAAAGAATCTGGTGACTTCATTAGTAATTACCCATAGAATCTGAGGAACATGAATTTACCAGGGTCACAGTAAGATTTGCAGGTCACAGATATGAATGAACTAGAAACAAGTGTGACATAGTTACCTATAATTATGCTCAGCTTGTCCCAGTAGGGGTCCTTCTCCATGGGCTGCAGAAGTTGGAGGAGCTGATGACTGACTGGCAGCTGCTGTACAGTCTGCGACATGAGATCCAGAACCACCGACCTCGATGTCTCAAAGAAAGTGCTGTCCTGATCTCCTAACATCTGGTTCACCCCCAGGGCTAAGCAAGGAGCTAGCAGGCTCAGGTTAAACTCCTGGAATTGTAAGGAAAATATCACCCGAGTTTAACTATTACCAACCTAAATCTGAAGAGCATGTGTGACAAAATGCAGCTTTCTAATCTAATTATTACATGCAGACCCCTAGCCCGCTGTCAGCTGTCATGTTCTTCATACCTTGCTGGCCATAAAGGGAAGGCGCTCAGATGGAGGGATTCTATTCACCAATTCTGCTCCTTCCAGCAGTGCAGAATCCGAGTGTGCGTAACACTGAGAGCGTACCAATGACACATACCAGTTCTAGAGAAATACAAAAAACACCACAAGTGGTAAACTCTTTATTTACATTCTTCATGCTCAGATGTGATTACATGTCTATGATCCTCATGTAGTGTTGTACGTAAAATATAGATATTTCACTGCATTCCTTAAAGCTCCTATATGTCTGCAACATGATTATGAGCATGGGGGGTTATTTAGAGATGAACGCAGTTCCCACCGCTCATGTGTCTTTGGACGCCACAGCAATGCGAAAATATTCTAATACTGCAGAAGGCGCCTTATGTTAGTAGACTCCTCCTTCCAGCATGTGTGATCCTTGCTGCGTCCAATCCCCAGCCGTCTGATCATTTGCATGAACATCAGCAGTCTGAGGATGGCTGTGTAGTCCAGACTTGCGGGGCCATACGACACAGACCCTGGCCTCGGCAAGCCTACAAATCGGGAGCTCCCGTCACCTCCTCCTAAACAGCATGCTGTGGCTGAGGGGCGCTGCGAGCGGGATCACATACAGATATGGGCATATGCTCAGTACAGATTCTGAGTATTCGCCAATCACTAAATCTCAGAGTTGTGCTAAAACCTTTGTGTTAATGTTTATTTGCTAGGCAGATATACATAACACCATAATTTACCCCCTGCTTACCGAGCGCACAGAAAATTATTCTGACACGAGTATGGTTATCTCAGCTATGGTGTGGAATCAGGTATTATTATTATTTTTTTTTAATTTACTTTTAATTTTGCCATCAACAAATGCTCAAATTTTTCTTGAATGGTTTTAGAACAGGGGGACGGTTACAGAAAAACAAGTAAACCTATAATAGGTACATCTTCAGAGCAACAACCTGAATTTACTTGTTTCTTTAAAATACTAACAATCTTCCTCATCCACCACATAGCAGAGGCTTACCCACCTCATCAGGGTCCAACGTCTCCAGCCGTGGCCGATTTTCCCCGTCCAGCGGGTGAGAGGTTACTAAAGGAGAAGGGCTGACTGTATCCAGTGCCACAGTAGCCCGAAATCTGTCCAGCAGAGAATAAAGTCTTTGGTGCCTTTAAGAGCAGATATGTCAATAAGACAAAGGAAATGAGACAACAATAGGCTGCTTTCTAGAGAGCTCCATTTGCATAATATTACGCACCATAATCAGGAGTTACAGGACTACAGAAAATAAGAATTTACTTACCGATAATTCTATTTCTCGGAGTCCGTAGTGGATGCTGGGGTTCCTGAAAGGACCATGGGGAATAGCGGCTCCGCAGGAGACGGGGCACAAAAGTAAAGCTTTTACAGGTCAGGTGGTGTGTACTGGCTCCTCCCCCTATGACCCTCCTCCAGACTCCAGTTAGGTACTGTGCCCGGACGAGCGTACACAATAAGGGAGGATTTTTGAATCCCGGGTAAGACTCATACCAGCCACACCAATCACACCGTACAACTTGTGATCTAAACCCAGTTAACAGTATGATAACAGAGGAGCCTCTGAAAGATGGCTTCCTAAACAATAACCCGAATTAGTTAACAATAACTATGTACAAGTATTGCAGATAATCCGCACTTGGGATGGGCGCCCAGCATCCACTACGGACTCCGAGAAATAGAATTATCGGTAAGTAAATTCTTATTTTCTCTATCGTCCTAAGTGGATGCTGGGGTTCCTGAAAGGACCATGGGGATTATACCAAAGCTCCCAAACGGGCGGGAGAGTGCGGATGACTCTGCAGCACCGAATGAGAGAACTCCAGGTCCTCCTTTGCCAGGGTATCAAATTTGTAAAATTTTACAAACGTGTTCTCCCCTGACCACGTAGCTGCTCGGCAGAGTTGTAATGCCGAGACCCCTCGGGCAGCCGCTCAAGATGAGCCCACCTTCCTATTGGAATGGGCCTTAACAGATTTAGGCTGTGGCAGGCCTGCCACAGAATGTACAAGTTGAATTTTGTTCCAAATCCAACGAGCAATCGACTGCTTAGAAGCAGGTGCACCCAACTTGTTGGGTGCATACAGTATAAACAGCGAGTCAGATTTTCTGACTCCAGCCGTCCTTTAAATGTATATTTTTAAGGCTCTGACAACGTTCAACAACTTGGAGTCCTTCAAGTCGTCTGTAGCCGCAGGCACTACAATAGGCTGGTTCAGGTGAAACGCTGATACCACCTTAGGGAGAAGATGCGGACGCGTCCGCAGCTCTGCCCTATGTCGAATGGAAAATTAAATAAAGGCTTTTATAAGATAAAGCCGCCAGTTCAGATACTCTCCCGGCCGAAGCCAGGGTCAGTAACATAGTCACTTTCCATGTGAGATATTTTAAATCCACATTCTTTAGTGGTTCAAACCAATTGGATTTGAGGAAATCTAAAACTACATTTAGATCCCACGGTGCCACCTTAGGCACCACAGGAGGCTGTATATGCAGTACTCCTTTGATAAAAATCTGGACCTCAGGGACTGAGGCCAATTCTTTTTGGAAGAATATTGATAGGGCCGAAATTTGAACCTTAATAGATCCCAATTTGAGACCCATAGACAATCCTGATTGCAGGAAATGTAGGAAACGACCCAGTTGAAATTCCTCCATCGGAGCACTCCGCTGGTCGCACCACTCAACATATTTTCGCCAATTACGGTGATAATGCTTCGCGGTGACTTCCTTCCTTGCCTTTATCAAGGTAGGAATGACTTCTTCTGGAATGCCTTTTCCTTTTAGGATCTGGCATTCAAACGCCATGCCGTCAAACGCAGCCGCGGTAAGTCTTGAAAAAGACAGGGACCCTGCTGCAGCAGGTCCCTTCTCAGAGGTAGAGGCCACGGATCGTCCGTGACCATCTCTTGAAGTTCCGGGTACCAAGTCCTTCTTGGCCAAACCGGAGCCACTAGTCTTACTCCTCTTTGCCGTATAATCCTCAATACCTTTGGTATGAGAGGCAGAAGAGGAAACACATATACCGACTGGTACACCCAAGGTGTTACCAGCGCGTCCACAGCTATTGCCTGCGGATCTCTTGACCTGGCGCAATACCTGTCCAGTGTTTTGTTGAGGCGAGACGCCATCATGTCCACCATTGGTTTTACCCAACGGTTTAATAGCATGTGGAAAACTTCTGGATGAAGTCCCCACTCTCCCGGGTGAAGGTCGTGTCTGCTGAGGAAGTCTGCTTCCCAGTTGTCCACGCCCGGGATGAATACTGCTGACAGTGCTATTACGTGATTCTCCGCCCAGCGAAGGATCCTGGCAGCTTCTGCCATTGCCCTCCTGCTTCTTGTGCCGCCCTGTCTGTTTACATGGGCGACTGTCGTGATGTTGTCCGACTGGATCAACACCGGTCTTCCTTGAAGCAGAGGTTCCGCCTGGCTTAGAGCATTGTAGATTGCTCTTAGTTCCAGAATGCTTATGTGAAGAGACTTTTTCAGGCTCGACCACACTCCCTGGAAATTTCTTCCCTGTGTGACTGCTCCCCAGCCTCTCAGGCTGGCATCCGTGGTCACCAGGATCCAATCCTGTATGCCGAATCTGCGGCCCTCCAATAGATGAGCCTCCTGCAACCACCACAGAAGGGATACCCTTGTCCTCGGCGACAGGGTTATCCACAGGTGCATCTGAAGATGCGACCCTGACCATTTGTCCAACAGATCCCTTTGCATGGAATCTGCCGAAAGGGATTGCTTCGTAAGAAGCTACCATTTTTTCCCAGGACTCTTGTGCATTGATGTACAGACACCTTTCCTGGTTTTAGGAGGTTCCTGACCAGGTCAGATAACTCCTTGGCTTTTTCCTCGGGAAGAAAAACCTTTTTCTGAACTGTGTCCAGAATCATCCCCAGGAACAGCAGACGAGTTGTCGGCATTAATTGGGATTTTGGAATATTCAGAATCCATCCGTGCTGCTTTAGCACCTCTTGAGATAGTGCTAAACCCATCTCTAGCTGTTCTCTGGACCTTGCCCTTATTAGGAGATCGTCCAAGTATGGGATAATTAATACGCCTTTTCTTCGAAGAAGAAATATTATCTCGGCCATTACCTTTGTAAAGACCCGAGGTGCCGTGGACAAACCAAACGGCAGCGTCTGAAACTGATAGTGACAGTTTTGTACAACGAACCTGAGTTACCCCTGGTGTGAGGGGTAAATTGGAACGTGGAGATACGCATCCTTGATGTCCAAGGATACCATAAAGTCCCCTTCTTCCAGGTTCGCTATCACTGCTCTGAGTGACTCCATCTTGAACTTGAACTTCTTTATGTACAGGTTCAAGGACTTCAGATTTAGAATAGGCCTTACCGAACCATCCGGCTTCGGTACCACAAATAGAGTGGAATAATACCCCTTCCCTTGTTGTAGAAGAGGTACCTTGACTATCACCTGCTGCGAATACAGCTTGTGAATGGCTTCCAAAACCGTCTCCCTTTCGGAGGGGGACGTTGGTAAAGCAGACTTCAGGAAACGGCGAGGTGGCTCTGTCTCTAATTCCAACCCGTACCCCTGAGATATTATCTGCAGGATCCAGGGATTTACCTGCGAGTGAGCCCACTGCGCGCTGTAATTCTTGAGACGACCGCCTACCGCCCCCGAGTCCGCTTGCGAAGCCCCAGCGTCATGCTGAGGCTTTTGTAGAAGCCGGGGAGGGCTTCTGTTCCTGGGAAGGAGCTGCCTGTTGCTGTCTCTTCCCTCGTCCTCTGCCTCGTGGCAGATATGAATAGCCCTTTGCTCTCTTATTTTTGAAGGAACGAAAGGGCTGCGGTTGAAAAGTCGGTGCCTTTTTCTGTTGGGGAGTGACTTGAGGTAGAAAGGTGGATTTCCCGGCCGTAGCCGTGGCCACCAAATCCGATAGACCGACCCCAAATAACCCCTCTACGCATCGCCTGTCCACTGTCGTGTCCATAAAGCTCTTCTGGCCGAAATGGACATAGCACTTACCCGTGATGCCAGTGTGCAGATATCTCTCTGTGCATCACGCATATAAAGAAATGCATCCTTTATTTGTTCTAACGACAGTAAAATATTGTCCCTGTCCAGGGTATCAATATTTTCGATCAGGGACTCTGACCAAACTACCCCAGCACTGCACATCCAGGCAGTCGCAATAGCTGGTCGTAGTATAACACCTGCATGTGTGTATATACCTTTTTGGATATTTTCCATCCTCCTATCTGATGGATCTTTAAGTGCGGCCGTCTCAGGAGAGGGTAACGCCACTTGTTTTGATAAGCGTGTTAGCGCTTTGTCCACCCTAGGAGGTGTTTCCCAGCGCTCCCTAACCTCTGGCGGGAAAGGGTATAAAGCCAATAACTTCTTGGAAATTAGCAGTTTTTTTATCGGGGGCACCCCACGCTTCATCACACACGTCATTTAATTCTTCTGATTCGGGAAAAACTACTGGTAGTTTTTTCACACCCCACATAATACCCTGTTTAGTGGTACCTGTAGTATCAGCTAAATGTAACATCTCCTTTATTGCCAAAATCATATAGCGTGTGGCCCTTCTGGAAAATACGGTTGATTCGTCACCTTCACCATGACGCTATCCCGTAATTCCACAAATAAGGCATCCATTCTGGTGTCGACCCCCTAGGAGGTGACATCCTCATATTTGGCAATTGCTCCGCCTCCACACCAATAACGTCCTCATACATGTCGACACACACGTACCGACACACAGCAGACACACAGGGAATGCTCTATACGAAGACAGGACCCACTAGCCCTTTGGGGAGACAGAGGGAGAGTCTGCCAGCACACACCAAAAAGCGCTATATATGACAGGGATAGCCTTATGATTAAGTGCTCCCTTATAGCTGCTTTTATATTAATATATTGCCATTTATTATGCCCCCCCTCTCTGTTATACCCTGTTTCTGTAGTGCAGTGCAGGGGAGAGACCTGGGAGCCTTCCTGACCAGCGGAGCTGTGACAGAAAATGGCGCCGTGTGCTGAGGAGATAGGCCCCGCCCCTTTTTCGGCGGGCTCGTCTCCCGCTATTTAGTACATTTAGGCAGGGGTAAATATCTCCATATAGCCTCTGGGGCTATATGTGAGGTATTTTTAGCCTTTTTAAAGGTTTTCATTTGCCTCCCAGGGCGCCCCCCCCCCAGCGCCCTGCACCCTCAGTGACTGCCGTGTGAAGTGTGCTGAGAGGAAAATGGCGCACAGCTGCAGTGCTGTGCGCTACCTTTAGAAGACTGCAGGAGTCTTCAGCCGCCGATTCTGGACCTCTTCTTGCTTCAGCATCTGCGAGGGGGCCGGCGGCGCGGCTCCGGTGACCATCCAGGCTGTACCTGTGATCGTCCCTCTGGAGCTTCATGTCCAGTAGCCAAGAAGCCAATCCATCCTGCACGCAGGTGAGTTCACTTCTTCTCCCCTCTGTCCCTCGTTGCAGTGATCCTGTTGCCAGCAGGAATCACTGTAAAATAAAAAACCTAAGCTAAACTTTCTCTAAGCAGCTCTTTAGGAGAGCCACCTAGAATTGCACCCTTCTCGGCCGGGCACAAAAATCTAACTGGAGTCTGGAGGAGGGTCATAGGGGGAGGAGCCAGTACACACCACCTGACCTGTAAAAGCTTTACTTTTGTGCCCTGTCTCCTGCGGAGCCGCTATTCCCCATGGTCCTTTCAGGAACCCCAGCATCCACTTAGGACGATAGAGAAATTAGAATTTACCTTATCATGGGGCACATTTATCAATGAGTGATAAAACTTGTTTAATTAGTTCCCAAGTGTCATTTTGCAAACACATGACAGCTAGGGACAGATTGCCTGGAGAACCATTTATCACACGCAATGAGTTTTATCATTCACAACGAGTTTTAGGACTCGTTGATAAATGGGCCCCTATATCAGCTGTTCGGACAAGGGGCTGCAGGGAAAGAAGTCAATAGTAAACTCATGCCACTCATCCTGTGTATTAGATGCAACCTCCACATCACTACACAAAATTGTGTAGTGGCTGAAACATAACAGGGCCGGAAATGAAACTTATCGGCAGCACAAAACCGCACAAGTGCCAAGACAACCAGTCAGGGCCTCGTCAGATATGTTTTTCACATCAATAAAAAGCCATGAGTACCTCCATACCTTTACTTATGGGTCTGCAGCCAGGATAGAGTGCACAGCTAGAAAACCAGAGTGCCCCATGTTTACATACATATACACATTATTTTTCTCTCTTTGGCACGTCACATTCTCTCAGGCACATAATGATATTATGAACACTGCTCTGGGTAAACACTTAGATTTGTCAGCTAGGGAAATGAGCCGTGCCAGACTCACTACCTAGAGGGGAAGAGTATGTGTATTCCCAAATGGCCAAGCGCCTGTATACTTGTTGCAATGTTTATAGTTTGTACAAATGAACAACACTGTACAATGCTCTTACCTGCTGCTTTACCAATATATGTGTTTGCCCATAAGCAAAGAGTGTACACAGTTACCTTTGTGCTAATCCACTGCTCTGCAGATACTCCTGTATTCTATTCAACTCCTCCACAGGCAGCTGAGAATTAGTATTCTGTAGGGAACAAGCATAATGACTCGGCATCAAATATAGGGACTAATTCAGACCTGATCGCTTGCTAGGGCTTTTTTTTTTTCATTGCTGCGAGCAGATAGTCGCCACCCATTGGGGAGTGTATTTTTGTTTTGCAAGTGTGCGATCGCATGTGCAGCCGAGCGCTATAAAAGTTTTGTGCAGTTTCTGAGTTGCCCAGAACTTACTCAGCCGCTGCGATCACTTCAGCATGTCCGTCCCTGGAATTGACGTCCGACACCCACCTTTCAAATGCTTGGACACGCCTGTGTTTTTCCAAATACTGTCAGAAAACTGTCAGTTGACACCCATAAACGCCTTCTTCCTGTCAATCACCTTGCATTGACTGTGAGAATGGATTCTTCGTAAAATCCATCGCACAGCAACGATTTGCTTTGTACCCGTGCGACGCGCCTGTGCATTGTGGTGCATAAGCATGTGCAGTAATGACCTGATCACAGCACAGCAAAAAAACAACTAACGTGCTATCAGGTCTGAATGACCCCCATAATCCATAGCCTTAAATCTTCCAGTTCTCTCTAGCCTTTACATCGGGGCATGGAAAGCTAACAGTTTTTCTAAATTCAGGTAGTTACAATGCCAGAAGCAATGAAATGTTCATTTTGTCAATTTTGATCTGTCAATACAGATACAGATCTGTCCTCATACACCTATCCCTTTTTCGGCTCTTTGGAATGAGAAGCCTGGCGAGTTTCTCATGCTGCATACTTTTTTCATCAGTCTTGTGACAATAGGCTCGATTCAATTCAGCACAAACTGAACGGCGTCGAAAAGGAGATCCCGGAGCTATTCAATTCAGTGTGATGTTATGCCCGACTGGAGAATTTCTTCTTGCACCCCTCCTGGGGTGCGAGCAGAAATCCGACAAAACTGCTGGCAAGATGCAGTTTTCTGTCCTTAGCACGCTTGAAACAGCATCGTGACCAGCACTTAAGTAGTAGAATGCCGGATCTCGCGACTAAACATGTTTAAGGCGCGAGAACAGTCATTCTCTGACATAACAGCGTGCTGAATTGAACAGAGCTCTCAGTTGGCAAACAGTGTCCTAGATGTTGTTGCAAAGTATTTGGCATACAGTCGGAGATAAAGCCTACTGATGCATGGCGAGAGTCTCTCGTATCGTATCGGTTATGCATACTTATATCTCAATTTTGTGTCTTAGTTCGTAAATAGTGTATTAGGTGCTTAAGATTAAGTAGCAAAATTCACGGCTCGATAAATTTGACTATTTGGAGCAATTTGAGGTAAGGAATATGTAGACACATCAGTATCAAAAGATATTCAATTAATCGTGGGACCAAAGGGGGGTACACACGGAGAGATACGCGTTTAAAATCTAAGCAATCTGACTAGATTGCTTAGGTTTTAAGCACGGATCTGTCGTGTGTATGCCCCCCAGCGATAGCGCTATCGCCGGTGCTAGATTGAGAATGCATGCAGGCTCAATCTAGCGGGTCGCTCACTTCAGCACTGTGTGAAGTGAGCGCCCCCCCACCTTCCTCAGCACACACGCTGTGCTGAGTGGGGGAGAGATGTGTGCTGAGCGGTCTGTGTTAAGATCGCTCAGCACACATCTCTCCCGTCAGCTCCCAGGTTAAAACCCTGAATCTATTCAAATACTGCCCGTGGTAAGCCCAGGGGGACCACGTAATGCAGATTTTATTTGCACCTCCGGAGGGTGTAAACAAAGTGCTTCCTCGGAACACACTGCACGTTGTAACTAACGGCTCCGCGCAATTCACCTGGAATCTACACCTTACCAATCCTGGGGCTTACTGATGGATATAAGTGAATATCTCCGGGCACTTAACCAGTAAGTCCCACGGCTAAGTGAATATGTCTCTAAAAGGCATGCAACACTGTCCTTTTTCTGGGTTAGTACCCAGTAGGTATAGGCAATGGTCACACAAGTAGTTCCCCCAGCTTTATTAACAGCAGAGGTCTGGGCTCCCAGGAGAATTCAGCAACACGCTATATGAGGTCCTGGTGTTCTCCATCAACAACAGTGAAGGGCTGCAGATTGTGCACAAATAGTAAAGAGAGATATCTAGTTACAGCAGAGCAGTGATAGCCCAGTACCTGTGGAGTGGCAGCCAACAGCATTTCCACCCGACGACAGGCCAGCGTATCCACCATGCGGGCCAGCACACGGAACGGAGTACACAGCAGCTTGTCAATGTACAACATCAACACAGCACCAGACTGACTTAGGTGAATGCCTTCTAAGCACTGCAAGGTTTTCTTCAGGGACGTCGGCTGGTGGACAGAACAGGAACAGACATTAAGCTATCGGCTACGCACACTGTAAGGTTACCTTTGTTTAATTAAAATTAACCTGCTAAACAGAAAATCAGGAGTAATTTCTGGGAGAAGACTGCAGGGAACTGTACACCGTATTCAGATATTATATTTGCATTTTCTATAAATGATCTGTATAATTCAGTCACAATTCTTTTAGCACTTAACTACTGTATTTTTCCCAATTAAGTCTGCATTCATCACCAGCTGTCCTACTGTTATGATGGCTGGTGTAACTATAGACTGTGGTATTGTAGCCTACTGTATGTAAAAAAAAAAAGTAGAATACATAGGGTGGTATTCAAATGATATATCACGCCAAATCTCCTTTCTAAAATGATACCCGTTATCGCGCATATCGCACACATAGTAATCAGGATTAACTACGTAAAGGGTTAGGGCGCCTCGCTACCCCAGGGGTAGCAAGCTGAAATGATGACACCACACCCGTTAGCAGAAACAGAACAGATGTGGAAAGGGGTGAAAAGAATTGAATACCACCAATAGGCTTGAAACTAACGCCCCCTTGTGGTCATTCAACATGGGAACGCATTTAATAAATTGCCTTGTTTTACAAAGGCCGCAACTATAAAATGTGAACCACTGATAAAAGCCGACACAGCCCTGCCAACAGATAATTGCCCCAGACACACATGTATCTAGGTGCGGGTTTGGTATGTCTTGCCCACACAATGCTGACAGTCAATTTCAGCCTAGCTTTAAATCGCTAAAACTCCTATTGTCAACATTGTGACAGTTGACATTAGTGTTGGCCTTTTGGGCGGGATTCAATTCTTTTCACCCGTTTCCACACTCGTTCTGTTTCTGCACTCAGGATCGTTGTATCATTATTTCAGCTCGCTACCCCTGGAGTAGCGAGGCACCCAACCCTTTACACAGTAAACCTGATTACAATGGGCGCAATATGCGCGATAACGGAGATCATTTTAGAAAGGAAATTGGGCGTGATATGTCCATTGAATCTCACCCTTAGACTGTTGACATGACAACTTCATACCTCCAGGCAACTGCTGAATTAGGACTATTTATATATAAAGTGAGCAATACATTTTCAGTGGCCCGTATATGGGTGTACAGCACTTCTTTCATTTAAAACAATAGCTTCCAACAATGATGGGCTCTTAATCTCGCTCTACTGAAACTACAACAGAATGCTTGGTGCCTGAGACAAGACCTGGAGCTAGTCTGATAAGGGAACGCTAATGCTGTCCGCACCCGCATTTTGAAAAGAAAATGTTACAATGTTTTTTTGGCTACTGTTCTTACCTTAAAGGCCACTGGTGACTTTTTGATGTCAAATATGACATTCTAACCTAGCTTTCAATTTAAGCAATCATCAACTTTTAATGCCAGTGCTTGTTATCCACATCTTCTCGCAATCATATTTACAAACCTATACCCAACGTCTGTAATACAAAACATCTCCTATCGCTTAATTCCTAATTACAATCTAACCCAAAATGGATTACCAGAATAATCCCTTAGTACAGTGCTTGAACACATGTTGTCACTTAGTAGAACTAGTTAGTTATTGATAATAAAGCCAGGTTATACTGATTTAGCTCATTACTGATGAACAGAAGGCACTCACCGTTGCTAGGTTCTCACAGCGGGACTGGATTGCCTGGATGAAAAGGCCGCTAGCTGCGGAGTTCCGGTGTATTGCACTAATGAAGTCCTGCACTGGGGGTTCGTGTGACAGGTTGATTAGATCCTGCACGTGGTTCACTATCAGCCAGGTGAGATGCTCTGAATCGTGCAGATTCTGACACTAAAACACACAAAGTAACAGCATTACAGCCATAGGATTGTAGTAGGATTTAACAGTGTTAACAATACTTTCTGTCAATATGGGGGGTATGAATGCAAACTGTGCACACAAAAAGAGGACTTTAAATACCTACCGGTAAATGCTTTTCTTGTAGTCTATAAGGGATACTGGGAACACTTAGTATGATGGGAAAAGAAGGGGTCCAAAGGAGCCGGTGCGCTTTAATTTTCTTCAACAGGGTGTGCTCCCTCTCTTCAGATTATTTTTAGAACCGTGGGGAGCAACGGAATCAGAAGGCACAGGTATACCAGCTGGTAAACCCATGGAGTTGCCAGCACGTCCAATGCCCTTGCCAGGGAGTCCCTCGTCCTGGAACAATAGCACTGAAGCTTGTTGTTTTGACGAGAGGCCATCAGATCTATCTGTGGGCAGCCCCACATCTCGGTTATTTGTCAAAACACCTGAGGATGGAGACCCCAATCTCCTGGGTGGAGGTCGTGACGGCTAAGGAAGTCCGCCTCCCAGTTGTCGACACCTGGAATGAATATGGCAGACGCCGCTCTTGCGTTCTCTTCAGCCAAGAGGAGGATCTTGGATAGCTCCCTCATGGAGGCCCTGCTCTGTCCCGCCTTGCTGATTGACGTAAGCCACAGCCATGGGGTTGTCATACTGTCCTGTAAGGCTCGGCCTTGGAGCAGAGGAGTTGCCTGTAGCAGAGCATTGTATATCGCTCTGAGTTCCAGTATGTTTATAGAAAGACGGGCTTCCAAGGTGTGACCACCGGCCCTGGAATTTTTTTCCTTGAATCACCGCTCCCCAGCCCCGAAAACTGGTCCATGGTCAAAAGAATCCAATCCTGGATCCCGAATATTTGGAGGATTGCAACCACCACAGGAGGGAGATCCTGGCCTGCGATGATAGACGTATGACCTGGTACATCTGCAGATGTGAACCCGACCATTTCTTCAGGAGTTCCACTTGGAAAATCCTCGTATGGAATCTTGACAAATGGAATGGCCACGAAAGAGGTCACCATTTTTCCCAACTGATTGGGTCTCTGTGCCTCTACAACCAACTCCTGAAGTGCTTTCACCTTGTCTGGGAAGGAATACCTTCTGAGCCACAGTGTCCAGGATCATCCCGAGAAACTGGAGACGCTGGGTTGGCTCCAGGTGAAACATTCAAAAATTTAGAATCCACCCGTGACAGCAGGGAAGTCGTGCGGGAGATGCTGTCCAGCAGTAATTCTTTTGATCTTGCTTTGATCAGCAGATCATCTAGGTAGGGGACAATATTCACACCCTGAATCCGGAGTTTGAACATCATTTCCGACATCACTTTGGTGAAGACCCTTGGGGCCGTTGATAGGTCGTAGGGTAGAGCCTGGAACTGGTAGTATTCCTGCAGCAGAGCAAATCTGAGGTAAGCCTGATGATGCGGCCATATTGGTATATGGAGGTAAGCATCCTTTATGTCTAGGGAGACCAAGAACTCTCACTCCAGACTTGAGATCACTGCTCTCAGAGACTCCATTTTGAACCGAAAAAATCCGCAGATGTGGGTTTAACGACTTGAGGTTCAAAACGGGCCTCACTGAACCGTCCGGCTCTGGTACCACAAAAATATACGTTATGGTAAGAACTTACCATTGATAACAGTATTTCTCATAAATTCACAGGTTATCCACAGGATAACAATGGGATATGATGGAGCGACAGCGGATTGGCACCAAACGATCAAAAGCTTTCAGGCCTCCCAGGTTGCAACGGGCCCGTTCAAATATCCCCGCCCACTTGCTCAGGCCAATCAGTTGTATTCCAAAGTACTAGGCAGGAGCATCATGTAGAGCCCTAATCATGAGAGAAGAACACACATGCACACCCTTCCGTACAAGAAGGAAGATGTTAGTTAGTAGAAGGATCCTCAAATAAGGTGCGTCAGGGTGGGATCCCTGAGGTACCTGTGGATTTAGGAGAAACACAGTTCTCAATGGTAAGTTCTTACCATAACGTATATTTCTCCGGCAGGGTCCACAGGTTATCCACAGGATAACAATGGGATTTCCCAAAGCAATTTAGTGGTGGGGACGCTCCTGATTGGACAGGAGAACCTTACGCCCGAATTCAGCGTCATGAGAGACAAAAGTATCCAAGGCATAATGTCTAATGAATGTGTTAATGGAAGAACATGTGGCTGCCTTACATATCTGTTATGCTGAAACACCATGTTGTACTGCCCATGAAGAACCTACCTTTTGAGTAGAGTGAGCAGAGACATTAGCCGGAACAGGGAGATCAGCTTGAAAGTATGCTTCTGAAATAGTCATTCAAAGCCATCTTGCCAGCGTCTGTTTAGTAGCAGGCCATCCTCTCTTGTGAAATGCGTAGAGAATAAAATAGGATTTTAATTACCTACTGGTAAATCCTTTTCTCGTAGTCCGTAGAGGATGTTGGGGTCCATGTTAGTACGATGGGTATAGACGGGTCCACCAGGAGCCACTGGCACTTTAAATGTTTAACAGTGTGGGCTGGCTCCTTCCTCTATGCCCCTCCTACCAGACTCAGTCTAGATACTGTGCACGAGGAGACAACATACGTCGAGAGAAGGAAATACACAGATAGTGACGAGATTCATACCAACAAACACAACAAGGCAAATCCGGCCAACAT
This sequence comes from Pseudophryne corroboree, assembly GCF_028390025.1. Classification (NCBI taxonomy): domain Eukaryota; kingdom Metazoa; phylum Chordata; class Amphibia; order Anura; family Myobatrachidae; genus Pseudophryne; species Pseudophryne corroboree. The sequence goes on from NC_086444.1 coordinate 1,146,094,464, forward strand.
GCCGGAAAACTCAGCAACAGTACTGGAACAGTAAAGAACGCAGAACTTACCTAGGAACCAGCCAGTACTGAACTGAGTAACCAATGCAGGAAACAAAGCGCTGGGCGGGCACCCAGCATCCTCTATGGACTACAAGAAAAGGACTTACCGTTCAGGTAATTAAAATCCTATTTTCTCTTACGTCCTAGAGGATGCTGTGGTCCATATTAGTACCATGGGGATGTAACAAAGCTCCCAGAACGGGAGGGAGAGCGCGGAGGCTCCTGCAAGACCGCATGACCAAACCTGAGGTCATCAGAGGCCAAAGTATCGAACTTGTAAAACTTAGCAAACGTGTTCGACCCAAACCAAGTAGCTGCTCGGCAAAGCTGTACAGCCGAGACACCCCTGGCAGCTGCCCAGGAAGAACCCACCTTACGAGTGGGCCTTTACAGATTTTGGACACTGCAATCCTGCTGTAGAATATGCATGCTGGATGGTGAACATGATCCAGCGTGAAATCGACTGCTTAAAAGCAGGACACCCAATTTTCTTGGGATCATAGGAGGACAAACAGAGTCAGATTTTCAACGACGAGCAGTCCTCTTCACATAAATTTTCAAAGTCCTCACAACAGCCAAGACCTTTGAAGCAATTGAGCAGTCAGTAGCCACTGGCACCACAATAGATTGGTTGATATGAAAAGTTGAAACAACCACTGGAAGGAACTGCGGACGAGTCCTGAGTTCCGCCCTATCTTCATGGAAGATCAGATAGGGACTTTTACAAGATAAAGCTCACAATTCCGACACACGTCGAGCAGAAGCCAAGGCCAACAAAGTGACCGCCTTCCACGTGAGAAACTTGATATCAACCTCCTGTAGAGGCTCAAACCAAGCTGATTGCAGAGCTGCAACACCACATCAAGATCCCAAGGTGCCGTTGGCGCCACAAAGGGAGGCTGGATGAGCAGAACCCCTTTCAAAAATGTCTGAACCTCAAGGAGGACAGCCAATTGTTTTTGGAAGAAGATGGACAAAGCAGAGATCTGGACCTTGATGGAGCCCAAGCTCAGTCCCATATCCACACCTGCTTGCAGGAAAAGGAGAAAACGTCCAAGTTGAAACTCCACCGCAGGAAATTTCTTGGACTCGCATCAAGAAACATTTTTTCCAAATTTCATTGTAATGTTTAGACGTTACCCCCTTCCTAGCCTGTATCAGGGTAGGAATGACATCACTCGGGATACCCTTCCGAGCTAAAATCTGGTGTTCAACCGCCATGTCGTCCAACGTAGCCGTGGTAAGTCTTCATAGGCGAATGGCCTCTGCAGTAGCAGATCCTCCCGAAGAGGTAAGGGCCTTGGATCCTCCAGCAGAAGATCCAGCAGGTCCGCGTACCAGAACCTCCTTGACCAGTCTGGCGCAATGAGGATTGCCAGAACCTTTGTTCTTCTTACCAGTTGAAGAACTTTTGGTATCAGAGAAAATAGGATTTTGGTACTTACCAGGTAAATCCTTTTCTTTGAATCCATAGGGGGCACTGGAGTACTCTTGGGATATGGACGGCTTCCGTAGTAAACAGGGCACTGAATATTTAAATTTAAAACACTCCACCCCTCCATATCCCCGAGTACCTCAGTGTTTTTTTCTGAGCCGAACAGGAGCTATAGAGAGGTTGACAATGGAGTATTACATATAACATAACGGACAACAACGAAGTTGACACATAACGTTACTGACAACTAAACAGTTGACACCATAACCAGCACTTGATCATTTGAACCAGTCGGTGAGAGTGTGTTACCATAAGATCCCCTTAACTTACCAAAAACCAGGTAAAACTGCTCTGGGTGGGCGTCCAGTGCCCCCTATGGATTCAAAGAAAAGTATTTACCTGGTAAGTACCAAAATCCTATTTTCTTTTTCATCCACTAGGGGTCACTGGAGTACTCTTGGGACGTACCAAAGCTTCCCCCGTGGGCGGGAGACCTGTTTGGCACCTGTAACACTAGGCGGCCAAAGCTAGATGATGATGCCGCAAACGTATCAAACTTGTAAAAGCGCACAAACGTGTGCACTGATGACCATGTAGCCGCACGGCAAAGCTGCGTCGTAGAAGCTCCACGACCAGCTGCCCATGAAGTTCCCACAGAACGTGTGGAATGAGCTGTTACTGATGTAAGCGGCTGTAACCTAGAATGAAGGTAAGCCTGACGTATGGACAGTTTTATCCATCTGGATAAGGTCTGCTTAGACGCTGGCCAACCCATCTTGGCAGCATCATAGAGAACAAACAACGTATCCGTCTTACGAACTGTAAACGTCCGGGATACATAAACGCGTAAAGCGCGTACCACATCCAGAATTCCAGAATGTGCTGTTAACACAGGAACTACTATTGGTTGATGTGAAAAGATGACACTACCTTTGGTAAGAAAGCGGGATTCGTCCGAAGTTCAGCTCTGTCATCATGAAACACCAAATACGGTGGCTTGCATGACAAGGCACCTAAATATGAAACGCGCCTTGCTGACGCTTAGGCTAGAAGAAAAATTGTTTTCCAAGTGAGAAACTTTATATCCACTTGCTGTAAAGGTTCAAAATATGAAGACTAAGAAATCTAAAACCAGATTCAAGTCCCATGGCGCTGTAGGTGGAATGAATGGAGGCTGTACTCTGAGGACACCTTGCAGAAAAGTGTGAACCGACGGCAATAAAGCCAATCTTCTTTGAAAATAAAATTGACAACGCAGATACCTGCACCTTTAGTGTAGATAAACGCAGTCCTCCATCTAACCCCGTCTGGAGAAATAACAAAAGACGGGATAACTTGAAAGATGATGTCGGAAACTTCCGAGCTTCACACCAACCTATATAGGCACGCCAAATTCTGTAATAATGAGCTTCCGTAACTGGCTTCCTAGCACGTAACATGGTTGGTATAACAGATTCCGGAATGCCCTCTCTTCTCAAGAGGGCGGTCTCAACAACCACCCCGTCAAACGCAGCCGCGCTAAATCGGGGTAAAAGGAACGGACCCTGTTGTAACAAGTCCGGAGGTAGAGGGAGTGGCCAAGGATCGTCTGCGAGTAGTCCGTGGAGATCCGAGAACCAAGCTCTTCGAGGCCAATGAGGCGCCACTAGTATGACTGTGACGGACTCTCTTTTGATCCGTTTTAGCACTAGAGGGAGCAGCGGAAACGGTGGAAACAGATACACGAGGCTGTATGGCCACGCGATTGTGAGAGCATCCACCGCCACTGCCTTTGGATCTCTCGTTCTGGACACATACTGGAGTGTTTGGTGATTGTGGCGAGACGCCATTAGGTCCACCTGAGGGTAACCCCATCTGTGAACCAACATGTGAAACACCTCTGGATTTAATGCCCATTCTCCTGGATGAAAATCCCGACGGTTGAGATAATCCGCCTCCCAGTTATCCACTCCCGGAATGAACACTGCCGACAATATCACCTGGAGATATTCTGCCCAATTGAGGATTCGAGCTACTTCCCGCATTGCCATGCGGCTTCTTGTTCCTCCTTGTTTGTTGATGTATGCGACTGCCGTTGCGTTGTCTGACTGCACTTGGACAGTGAGAGCGAAGCATGTGTCCTGCTTGTCGTAGTGCATTGTAAATTGCACAGAGTTCCAGGACATTTATAGACAGCAATCTTTCGTGATCCGCCCAGACACCCTGGAGTTGACAATTTTGAACTACAGCTCCCCAACCTCTGAGACTCGCGTCCGTCGTTAGAATTATCCAATTCCAGCCGCCGAATAGTATCCCTGCGGTTAAATTGTGTTCCTTGAGCCACCAGAGTAGAGACACCCTTGCCCTTGGCGACAACCTCACCCTGTGGTGAATCTGCAGATGTTGAGCCCGACCACTGTGCGAGCACATCCAGTTGAAAAGGACGTGAGTGAAATCTTCCGAACTGAAGCGCTTCGAAAGCTGCCACCATTGTGCCTAAGAGGCAAATGCACAAATGTACAGAGACTGTGCGTGGCTTGAGCACTAGTTGTACTAGATGGCGAATAATCTGTACTTTCTGTTGTGGTAGATAAATTCTTTGATTTACCGTATCGAGAATCATACCTAGGAATTGAAGGCGTTGAGACGGAATGAGATGTGATTTTTTTTTTAAAGTTCACAATCCAACCGTGGTGAACTAGTACATTGTACGTTAGCAGCGCATGTTGGAGAAGCATCTGTTGAGACGGGGCTTTGATGAGCAGATCGTCTAACTACGGAACTATTGTCACTCCCAGGGATCTGAGATGAGCTATCATCACAGACATCACTTTGGTGAATACCCAAGACGCTGACGATAGGCCAAACTGTAGAGCCTGAAACTGGTAATGGTATTGGCGTATTGCAAACCGCAAGAACCACTGATGAGGCGGCCAAATCGGAATGTGTAGGTACGCATCCAAGAGATCTAGCGCAATCATGAATTCCTTTGGCTCTAAACTTGCAATCACTGAGCGCAGAGATTCCATCTTGAATCTGTAGTAAGTTACATACTGATTGAGACCCTTTAAGTTCAATATTGGCCTGACTGAGCCATCCGGCATCGGTACCACAAACAGATTGGAATAATAACCCTGACCCTGTTGGTGTACAGGGACCGGAATCAAAACTGCTGAATCCAGTAGGGACTGAATGGCAATTTGCAGAACTGCCCTCTTGTCGTCTGACAGAGGCAGTCCTGTCTTGAAAAACCGCAGTGGCGGAAGACAGTCGTCTTAACACTAAATTGCGGATACACCCATCCGCGGATGTCTGGAACCACGCCAAATGGAACGTCTGAAGGCGTGCTCCCACAATCGGAGAACCAAGATGGGCTGGTAGCCCGTCATGCCACTGGCTTGTCGGTAACCTTAGCGTCCTGACGACTTGTGTTGGTTTGTTGGAGACCACGTCTACCAGGCGTGGCTGTTCCTCTACCACGTCCTCGAAAGGACTGAGGTCTAAAGGATTTGAACGAAGGTCCAGAGTACCTCCTTCTTGGTACCGGTGGAGGCAATGGTAAGAAAACCGACTTTCCTCCCGTAGCCTCAGAAATCCATGTGTCCAATTCAGGACCAAACAACTTCTTGCCATCGTAAGGTAATGCCTCTATACCTCGTTTGACCTCTGCCTCCGCTTGCCAAGAACGCAGCCAGAGTGCTCGTCGTGCCGTAACTAGCGACGATGAAATACGAGAAGTGAGCTGACAGACGTCAGTAGAAGCTGTACAGAGATACTCCGCAGCCTCACACATTTGATCAGCAAAAAGTATAAGGTGTTCGTCGTGTAGGGCAGACTTGAGTTCTGTTATCCATACTATGAGCGCCTTAGTGACCCAGATACCAACCAAGCCAGGTCTCAGCAGCACTCCTGCTGCTAAATACATGGACTTTAGCATAGTTTCTATTTTGCGATCTGAAGGGTCTTTAAGCGTAGTAGCCACTGGCACTGGTATGGTTAATTTCTATGTAAGCTTCGACACTGACAAATCAACTATTGGTGGATTCTCCCATGTACATGTTACCGAGTCTGGAAACGGGTAACTACAGTAGACTTAAATCTGCGAGGTATAGAAAACCGTTTATCAGGAGTACGTCGTGTTTCTACTAACATCTTATTAAGAGACTCCGAAACAGGAAAACACATTGGAGTTCTCGGTCGTTTAGTTAATACGACCTGATCATTTGTGAGAGGCTCCTCAGTTTCTGTAAACTTGAGAGACTGACGCACCACTCTGATGAGATTATCAATGCCTGAGCTGTTAAAATCCTCACTATCTGACTCCACTTCGCCCTCCTCACCCTCATCTTGTGCCGTGAGGTCTGGCATGGAATCGTCAGAATGCAACATAGCAGAAACTGGTAAATCATAAGACATATGAAATTTATCCCGTCTACCCAAAATGGATTTGGACCTTTCGCAAGGCTGAGACCCCTCCGGTAGTTCTGGCGGTCTCACCCTAGACTCAGATCTTGCAGTTTCCCGCTCTTGTCGAGCGGCGGTCAATTCTGATTGCAACCCAGCCAGTACATTGGCTAGCATTTCCCATGGAGGGTCCGGGGAGGAAATTGGCTTTAAAACCGGAGCAGAAATTTTATTCGGAACCGAAACCACAAAACATACTGTACATGTGGTAGATCCATCCGGTAACATACTGCTACATACTTTGCAATTATGCTTTTTAATTTTTGCTGGTGCCTTACTCATTATGGCGACAGACAATACAATACACAAAAAATAGACACTTGCACGACTCAGTAAAATAGTACAAAGGTGTCTATATATATATATATCTGGCCAAGTGCAGTACACGTGGCCAGTACTATGAAATGTGATCCCAAATTCCCACTAACACCCCTGCGCCTCCGGTGGAGTAGAGATGTAGTACTGGAACGTTCTGGAATCACAGCAGGAAGACACAGGAAGCATGGTTAAAATGGCTGCCATGCTTACACACATAATCACAGTGTAGGTTACCAGCCTTTAAAGTGACATCTAACCTGTGTAATTAACCCTGCAGCCTAGCATACTGCTGTTGCTGCAGGTTATCCCCCCTCATGCCGCTGATTGCATCTGTTAGCAGTTCTCACTGAGCAGTATATCACAGTACTATCCCTGACCCTGCCTTTTGGAAGGGGGAAAGGGATGTGTATGAAAAAGAAAAAATATTCACAAAAAAAAAAAATATATATTCAAAAGAATTGTGGACCCAGCCACAGACCTGTTGCTACTTCGAGCACAGAAAAAACACTGAGGTACTCGGGGATACGGAGGGGTGGAGTGTTCTAAATTTAAATATTCAGTGCCCTGTTTCCTACGGAAGCCGTCCATATCCCAAGAGTACTCCAGTGACCCCTAGTGGATGAAAAAGAAAGTGGAGGGAACACATACACGGAGGTGAATACCCACGGTGTTACCAGTGGGTCCACCGCCACTGCCTGTGGGTCTCTCGACCTGGAACAGTACCTCCCCAGCTTCTTGTTGAGGCGGGAGGCCATCATGTCTATGTGAGGAACCCCCCACCAACCGGTTACTTCCTCGAACACCTCCGGATGGAAGCCCCACTCTCCTGTCTGCTGAGGAAGTCTGCTTAAAAGTTGTCTACTCCCGGAATGAAGATAGCAGACATCGCCACCGCGTGCCTTTCTGCCCAGGAGGATTTTTGACACCTCCGACATGGCGACCCTGCTCTTCGTTCCGCCTTGTCGGTTTATGTAGGCCACTGTGGTCACGTTGTCCGACTGCACCTGAACAGCCCGATCCTGTAGAAGGTGTGCTGCTTGCAGAAGGCTGTTGTAAACGGCTCTTAGCTCCAGGATGTTTATTGGGAGAAGGGATTCTTGATTCGAAGACCTTCCTTGGAAGGTTTCCCCCTGAGCGACTGCTCCCCAACCTCTTAGACTTGCATCTGTGGTTAGAAGGATCCAGTCCTGAACTCCGAACCTTCGGCCTTCCAGAAGGTGTGGTAGATGTAGCCACCAGAGGAGCGAAATCCTGGCTTTCGGTGACAGACGTATCCTCTGGTGCATCCCGACCACTGGTCCAAGAGATCCAGCTGAAAGGATCGAGCCTGAAACCTTCCTTACTGTAGAGCCTCGTAGGAGGCAATCATCTTCCCCAGAAGGTGGATGCACTGATGAACAGATACCCGGGTAGGCTTCAAGACATCCCAGACCATTGTTTGAATCACCAATGCCTTCTCCACCGGTAGAAACACCCTCTGCACTTCCGTGTCTAGGATCATCTCCAGCAAAGACAGCCTCCTTGTCTGCTCCAGATGAGACTTTGGAAGGTTCAGGATCCAACCGTGCTCCTTGAGCAGTTGTGTCATGAGAGCAATGGATCTTAACAACTTCTCCCTGGACGACGCCTTGATCAGGAGGTCGTCCAGATACAGAATTATGTTTACCCCTTGATTGCGGAGGAGAACCATCATCTCTGCCATCACCTTGGTGAAGACCCTAGGTGCTGTGGAGAGGCCGAATGGCAACGCCTGAAACGGATAGTGATCATCTAACAGTGCAAACCTGAGATATGCCTGATGCGGCGACCAAATGGGAATGTGGAGGTACGCATCCTTGATGTTCAGGGACACCAGGAACTCCCCCTAGTCCTGAGATGACAGCTCTCAGACTCCATCATGAATTTTAACTCCTTGAGATAAGGGTTCAAAGATTTTAAGTTCAGAATTGGACGTACCGAACCATCTGGCTTCGGTACCACGAAAAGGTTCGAATAGTAACCCATGTTCCACTGATGGGGTGGAACTGGAACAATGACCTCGGACACTAACAGTTTTCGGATAGCTTCCAGAAGAATTGTTGTTTCTGCTGGCAAGCCTGATTTGAAGAAACGGTGAAGTGGGAGAGTTTGAAACTCCAGCCTGTACCCTCTGTACACAATATCTTGTACCCAAGAGTCCAGGCCAGACGACACCCAGACATGGCTGAAATGCCGGAGTCTTGCCCCCACCTGACCTTCCTCCAGGCTGAGCTGTCCACCGTGACGTGGCTGGTGTAAAAGGCTTCTTCGTAGTTGGTGCAGCTGAGGGGAGAAAAGGAAATTTACCCGCGGTAGCCATGGCAATCCACGTATCCAGCGCCTCCCCAAAGAGAGCCTGACCTGTATGTGGTAGGCCCTTCACACTTTTCCTGGAGTCCGCGTCCGCAGCCAGAGACCCCTGCGAGCCAAGACGGTCATGGAGGAGATCCCCGCAGCCATGGAACCCAGGTCCCCTGCAGAATCCTGATTACGTAAAAATAAATCAACATCACCTTTATCCATCGTAGTCAAGTCCTCCTGCAGAGTGATTGACCACCTGGCAATAAGCTTTAGAAATCCATGCACAGGCAATAGTAGGCCGCAGTATAGCCCCTGAACCCGTGTAAATGGATTTGAGGGTAGCATCCACCTTACAATCTGCCGGGTACATCAACGCGGTAGATCCCGGGACTGGTACAGCTCCCACGGTGCAGACTGGCAGTGGCAGAGCTGCCAGTCTGTGTGTGTGTGTGTGTGTGTGTGTGTGTGTGTGTGAAAGAAAAATAAAATAATAAAGAAAAAAGAAAAAATTCTTCAGCTAAACCCAAGTGAACCAGCTCACCTCGGGCACTAAACTAAGACTGACTTGGAGGGGAGATAGTAGGGGAGGAGCTAGCCACAGTGTTACAGTTTTAAAGTGCCAGCTCCCAATTACTGCCTACTATTTCCCCATTGTAACTACGCCCCAGTGGACCCTAGTGGATGAAGGAGAAACCACCTGTTTTGACAGCCTGGAGACGGAGGCGTCAACTATCGGCGGAGATTCCCATTTCTTTCTATCTTCCTCTGGGAAGGGAAAAGCAACCAAGACCCCCTTAGGAATCTGGAATTTTTTCACCGGATTTTTCCAGGCTTTTTCAAAGATAGCATTTAATTCCTTAGATACTGGGAAGGTGAGGGGGGCTTGATACTGTCCGTGAAAAAGGCCTCCTCAACCTGCTCAGGAGTGGTGTCAGAAATGTGCAATACATCCCGTACAGCCTCAATCATCAACTGCACCCCCTTAGCAAGTTATACCGGCCTCCTCGACACAATCCCGTCACCGTCTGCAGTGTCAGAATCGGTGTCCGTGCATAATTTTGGCAAGTGCACATTTGTGAGAATCCAGAGGGAGAAGTCAGACCATACAACCATAGAGGATTGCAGTACCTGAGTGGCATGCTCAGTTCTAGCAAACCTTTCAGAAATCTGAGTAATAGTCCCCCTAATGGTGTGTACACACGGTGAGATCCTTGCTATGCCCGATTTTCACTTTGCGATTTCCCATGAAATTCCCGTAGCCCAGCACCACTGATATTGACTAACTTTTCTTGAGATATGGACTATGTGCTTACGATTTTGGCTTTTGAGAGATTTTGGCTTATGCGAGATCTAATTGACATGCGAGATGAACTAGATAGTACACCGATCTAGCAAGGATTGACTTGCCTGCCCGGTGTATCTTTTCTTGCGATAGCAACCTGGAGGGACCGCGAATCGGGATCGCAAGTGGCATAACACCTTGCGATTTGCACTAAGTTTTCTTGCGATTTTGACTACATAGTAAAAATCAAAAGAAAAAATCTCAACGTGTGTACACACCATAAGAGGGGCTAACCATTCCGGCTCTCTAGCTGGGATCTGCGCTACAACAGTGCTATCCTGATTACATGGGATGGGATCTTCCAGAGTAGATAAATCCTCCACAGCATATGAAAAAGTCTCTAGACATGTTTGCAAATACACTCCAATCACCCCACATACATACAGGGTACTGGGCAGACAGTCTAACCCCCCACCCCCCAAGAATGGCAGAGAGACACAAAGATTGGAGCCAACCCACTCACAGCGCTATTACAGGTATAGGGAGACCTTAAACCAGCGCTGACTGTGTCCCTTAACAGGAGACACAGCCTTTATACAGCCTCCCCTCCCTTCTACAACCCCCAAGTACAGTAAAGATAGCTGGAGTTGCACTGGAGGGACTGATCTTCTACTTGCACCCGACTGCAGGCAGGAAAATGGCGCTGAAACGCTGCTGGGTCCGTTCTGAGGAGAAGCACCGCCCCTTTAATGGCACTGTCTTCCCACTCTTCTGAGATTATACTGGCCTGAGGATTTTGTTCTGGCTGAGATCCGCAGACCCCGACAGTGTAGAGTCAGGTGCTGGCTCATGGCGCCCCTCACAGCGCCAAACCGAAGTACCGCTGAGCTGTCCGGAAGCGCAGTTAATACTACGCTCCTACCCTGAAGCCGCCATCTTCACACCGACCCCCCGCTTGTTAGGGGGGACGGTGACTTACTCGCCACACTTCAGCTCTGCAGGGGGGTGGCGGCCTGCTGCTGGGGTGAGCGTTCCCCTGTGGCGGAGCTCGATCTATCCCCTCTGGATCTTAATGTCCTGTCAGTGGAGACAGTGGCTCAGAACCCACAGGGCGGACACTGCTCCCCCCCTCAGTCCCTCGATGCAGGCAGGCTGTTGCCCACAGCCTCCTGTAAAAAAATAAACTCTAAAGATAAAACTTTACTAGAAAAGCTCTGTAGAGCTCCCCTAGCTGTGATCGGCTCCTCCGGGCACATTTTCTAAACAGAGTCTTGTAGGAGGGGCATAGAGGGAGAAGCCAGCCCACACTATTAAACTCTTAAAGTGCCAATGGCTCCTGGTGGACCAGTCTATACCCCATGGTACTAATATGGACCCCAGCATCCTCTAGGACGCAAGAGAAATCTGAGCGCTGATGAATCAAGAGGATTTACAGAGGAGACCTTGCCCTGCAGTCCCGGAGACCTGTCGCAGCTACTGTGAGAAGATGGCGCTCAGTATCTAAGTCAGGGAGTGTGTAGGGCAGCTCCAGGGCAGGAAACCCAATGCCTTTTCCCCTATGCTGGTCCTCACCACCGGGTACTATGGGGCCTTATTAAAGTGGATCATTTACTATCCGACCTGTGCTCCCATGCCCTGGTGTATATAGTGGGGTCCCTGCTCTGTGACAGTGTCCACGCCAGCGGCGCGGTTCGTCTCCTTAAACCACAACTGGAATGAGATTTAACAGCGGGTCCCGCCTGGGAGACCCTCTTACCTCCTCCCTTAGTAGCAGCCACGCAATCCAGGAGAGCGTCTGCGGTGGTGTGCCTAGGAACCAGAGCGCGTCTGCCGCAAGTACCCGGCAACAGAGTCTGTCGGGGTCTGTGGATCCAGGCCAGCATAATCTTCACTGAACAGGAAGACAGCGCCATTGAGGGGGCGGAGCTTCTCCTCAGAGCGGACCCAGCAGCAGTCAGCAGCTCACTGCCAGTGGATGCCAGGTCCCTCCTAAACGACTCCAGCCATCTGTACGGTACCAGGGGTTTGTAGAAGGGAGGGGGAGACTGTGTTAAGGCTGTGTCACCTATTAAGGGACGCAGTTAGAGCGGGTTTAGGGTCTCCCTATACTCTAACAGCGCTGTATGTGGGTTGGCTCCAGTCTCTGTGTCGCTCTGCCATTCTGGGGGGGGGGGGAACGGTCTGCCCAGTACCCTGTGTGTTTGGGGGGGGAGGGGGTGACATGTCTTGGGACACTGTTTTATATGCTGCAGAGGATCTGTCTTCCCAGGAAGAGGAGGAAACGTCCCAGTTGAAACTCCACCGTAGGAAACTTCTTGGATTCACGCCAAGAGACATATTTCTTCCAAATACGATGGTAATGTTTAGACGTTACCCTTTTCCTAGCCTGCATCAGGGTAGGAATGATCTGAATGCCCTTCCGAGCAAGTATCAGGCGCTCAACTTCCATGCCGTTTAACATAGCCGCGGTAAGTCTTGATAGGCAAACGGCCCCTGTTGCAGCAGGTCCTTCAAAAGAGGAAGAGGACTCGGATCTTCTTGCAGTAGATTCAGAAGGTCCGCGTACCGAGCCCGTCTTGGCCAGTCTGGGGCAATGAGGATCGCTTGAATTCTTGTTCTCCTTATGAGCGGTTAGGATTCCTGGGATGAGTGGGAGTGGTGGAAACACATACACCGACTGGAACACCCACAGACACACCAGGGCGTCCACTGCCACTGCCTGTGGGTCTATCGACCTGGAACAATAACGCTGAAGCTTCTTGTTGAGGCGAGAGGCCATCATGTATATTTGGGGTAATCCCAAAAGGTCTGTTATTTCCTTGAACACCTCCGGATGGAGACCTCAATCCCTTGGATGGAGATCGTGTCTGCTGAGGAAGTCTGCTTCCCAGTTGTCTACTACCGGAATGAAGATGGCTGACAGCGCCAACGCATGTTTGTCTGTCCAGAGGAGTATTCTTGTCACCTCTGACATTGCCACTCTGCTCTTCGTTCCGCCTTGTCGGTTTATGCAAGTTACTGTTGTTACGTTGTCCGACTGCACTTGAATGGCCCGATTTCTTAGAAGAAGACCGTTGTAGACGGCTCTTAGTTCCAGGATGTTGATGGGCAGGACAGCTTCCAGGCTTGACCACCGTAATTGGAAGGTTTCTCCTTGAGTGACTGGTTAGCAGGACCCAGTCCTGAAACCCGAACCTGCGGCCTTCCAGAAGGTGAGGCAATTCGAGCCACCAGAGGAGCGAAATCCTGGCCCTTGGCGACAGACGAATTCTTTGTGCATGTGGAAATGAGATCCTGACCACTTGTCCAGGAGATCCAGTTGGAAGTCAGAGCGTGGAACCTCTCGTACTGGAGAGCCTCGTAAAAGGCCACCATCTTTCCCAATAGGCGAATGCATTGATGAACAGACACCCGGGCTGGCTTCAGGACATTCCGGACCATAGCTTGTATCACCAACGCCTTTTCCTGCGGAAGAAACACCTTCTGCACTTCCGTATCCAGGATCATTCCCAGAAAGGACAACCTCTGGATTAGTTACAAATGTGACTTTGGAAGGTTCAGAATCCAACCATGACTCCTGAGGAGGCTTGTTGTAAGAACAATGGATTGCAGCAGCTTCTCCTTGGACGATGCTTTTATCAGCAGATCGTCCAGCTATGGAATGATGTTCACACCCTGTTTGCGGAGGAGAACCATCGTTTCTGCCATCACCTTGGTAAACACCCCTAGTGTCGTGGAGAGGCCGAATGGCAGGGCCTGGAACTGGAAATGACAGTTCAGCTATGCGACACGGAGATAAGCTTGATGCGGCAGCCAGATCGGAATGTGGATGTATGCATCCTTGATATCCAGTGATACCAGCAATTCTCCCTCTTCCAGACCTGATATCACCGCCCTGAGAGACTCCATCTTGAACTTGAACTCCATTAGAAAGGGGTTCAATGATTTCAGGCTCAGAATGGGCCTGACCGAACCGAACCATCTGGTTTCAGTACCATGAAAATTGTTCGAATAGTAACCTTTGTTCTGCATGTGAGGTGGTACTGGCACAATGACCTGTGCCTCCACCAGCTTTTGGACAGCGTCCTGTAGTACAGTGCTGTCTGCCAACAGAGCTGGTAAGCCTGATATGAAAAAAATAAGATTTTACTCACCGGTAAATCTATTTCTCGTAGTCCGTAGTGGATGCTGGGGACTCCGTAAGGACCATGGGGAATAGACGGGCTCCGCAGTAGACAGGGCACTTTAAGAAAGAATTAGGAATACTGGTGTGCACTGGCTCCTCCCTCTATGCCCCTCCTCCAGACCTCAGTTAGGATACTGTGCCCGGAAGAGCTGACACAATAAGGAAGGATTTTGAATCCCGGGTAAGACTCATACCAGCCACACCAATCACACCGTATAACTCGTGATACTATACCCAGTTAACAGTATGAAATATAACTGAGCCTCTCAACAGATGGCTCAACAATAACCCTTTAGTTAGGCAATAACTATATACAAGTATTGCAGACAATCCGCACTTGGGATGGGCGCCCAGCATCCACTACGGACTACGAAAAATAGATTTACCGGTGAGTAAATTCTTATTTTCTCTGACGTCCTAGTGGATGCTGGGAACTCCGTAAGGACCATGGGGATTATACCAAAGCTCCCAAACGGGCGGGAGAGTGCGGATGACTCTGCAGCACCGAATGAGAGAACTCAAGGTCCTCCTCAGCCAGGGTATCAAATTTGTAGAATTTTGCAAACGTGTTTGCCCCTGACCAAGTAGCAGCTCGGCAAAGTTGTAAAGCCGAGACCCCTCGGGCAGCCGCCCAAGATGAACTCACCTTCCTTGTGGAATGGGCTTTTACGGGTTTAGGATGCGGCAATCCAGCCGCAGAATGCGCCAGCTGAATTGTGCTACAAATCCAGCGAGCAATAGTCTGCTTAGAAGCAGGAGCACCTATTTTGTTGGGTGCATACAGGATAAAAAGCGAGTCAGTTTTCCTGACTCCCGCCGTCCTGGAAACATAAATTTTCAAGGCCCTGACTACGTCCAGTAACTTGGAATCTTCCAAGTCCCTAGTAGCCGCAGGCACTACAATAGGTTGGTTCGAGTGAAAAGCTGATACCACCTTAGGGAGAAACTGGGGACGAGTCCTCAATTCTGCCCTATCCATATGGAAAATCAGATAAGGGCTTTTACATGACAAAGCCGCCAATTCTGACACCCGCCTGGCCGAAGCCAAGGCCAATAACATGACCACTTTCCACGTGAGATATTTCAAATCCACAGTTTTAAGTGGCTCAAACCAATGTGATTTCAGGAAACTCAACACCACATTGAGATCCCAAGGTGCCACAGGAGGCACAAAAGGGGGCTGAATATGAAGCACTCCCTTAACAAAAGTCTGAACTTCAGGCAGTGAAGCCAGTTCTTTCTGGAAGAAAATCGACAGAGCCGAAATCTGGACCTTAATGGAACCCAATTTTAGGCCCATAGTCACTCCCGACTGTAGGAAGTGCAGAAAACGACCCAGCTGAAATTCCTCTGTAGGGGCCTTCCTGGCCTCACACCACGCAACATATTTCCGCCAAATACGGTGATAATGGTTTGCGGTTACTTCTTTCCTGGCTTTTATCAGCGTAGGAATGACTTCCTCCGGAATGCCCTTTTCCTTTAGGATCCGGAATTCAACCGCCATGCCGTCAAACGCAGCCGCGGTAAGTCTTGGAACAGACAGGGCCCCTGCTGTAGCAGATCCTGTCTGAGCGGTAGAGGCCATGGGTCCTCTCTGATATCATTTCTTGAAGTTCTGGGTACCAAGCTCTTCTTGGCCAATCCGGAACCACGAGTATCGTTCTTACTCCTCGCCTTCTTATTATTCTCAGTACCTTTGGTATGAGAGGCAGAGGAGGGAACACAAACCACGGTGTCACTAGAGCGTCCACAGCTATCGCCTGAGGGTCCCTTGACCTGGCGCAATATCTCTTTAGCTTTTTGTTGAGGCGGGACGCCATCATGTCCACCTGTGGCCTTTCCCAACGGTTTACCAACAGTTGGAAGACTTCTGGATGAAGTCCCCACTCTCCCGGGTGTAGGTCGTGTCTGCTGAGGAAGTCTGCTTCCCAGTTGTCCACTCCCGGGATGAACACTGCTGACAGTGCTAGTACGTGATTTTCCGCCCCTCGGAGAATCCTTGTGGCTTCTGCCATCGCCATCCTGCTTCTTGTGCCACCCTGTTGTCTGATTGGATCAGTACCGGCTGGTTTTGAAGCAGGGGCCATGCCTGACTTAGGGCATTGTAAATGGCCCTCAGTTCCAGAATATTTATGTGTAGGGATGACTCCTGACTTGACCAAAGTCCCTGGAAATTTCTTCCCTGTGTGACTGCCCCCCAGCCTCGAAGGCTGGCATCCGTGGTCACCAGGACCCAGTCCTGTATGCCGAATCTGCGGCCCTCTAGAAGATGAGCACTCTGCAGCCACCACAGTAGAGACACCCTGGTCCTTGGAGACAGGGTTATCAGTCGATGCATCTGTAGATGCGATCCCGACCACTTGTCCAAGAGGTCCCACTGGAAGGTCCTTGCATGGAACCTGCCGAATGGAATTGCTTCGTATGAAGCCACCATTTTTCCCAGGACTCGTGTGCATTAATGCACCGATACCCGTTTTGGTTTCAGGAGGTCTCTGACTAGAGATGACAGCTCCTTGGCTTTCTCCTGCGGGAGAAACACTTTTTTCTGTTCTGTGTCCAGAATCATCCCCAGGAACAGTAGGCGTGTGCAAGGAACCAGCTGTGACTTTGGAATGTTTAGAATCCAGCCATGCTGTTGTAGCACTTCCCGAGATAGTGCTACTCCGACCAGCAACTGCTCCTTGGACCTCGCCTTTATTAGGAGATCGTCCAAGTACGGGATAATTAAAACTCTTTTTTCGAAGGAGTATCATCATTTCTGCCATTACCTTGGTAAACACCCTCGGTGCCGTGGACAGTCCAAACGGCAGTGTCTGGAATTGGTAATGGCAATCCTGTACCACAAATCTGAGGTACTCCTGGTGAGGAAGGTAAATGGGGACATGCAGGCAAGCATCCTTGATGTCCAGGGATACCATGTAATCCCCCTCGTCCAGGCTTGCAATAACCGCCCTGAGCGATTCCATCTTGAACTTGAATCTTTTTATGTATGTGTTCAAGGATTTCAAATTTAAAATGGGTCTCACCGAACCGTCCGGTTTCGGTACCACAAACAGTGTGAAATAGTAACCCCGTCCTTGTTGAAGTAGGGGTACCTTGACTATCACCTGCTGGGAATACAGCTTGTGAATTGCCTCTAGCACAGCCTCCCTGCCCGAGGGAGTTGTCGGTAAGGCCGATTTGAGGAAACGGCGGGGGGGAGACGCCTCGAATTCCAGCTTGTACCCCTGAGATACTACTTGAAGGATCCAGGGATCCACCCGTGAGCGAACCCACTGATCGCTGAAATTTTTGAGGCGGCCCCCCACCGTACCTGGCTCCGCTTGTGGAGCCCCACCGTCATGCGGCGGATTTGGAAGAAGCGGGGGAGGACTTTTGTTCCTGGGAACCTGCTGTTTGTTGCAGCTTTTTTCCCCTTCCTCTGCCTCTAGACAGAAAGGACCCGCCTTTTCCCCGCCTGTTTTTCTGGGTCGAAAGGACTGTACCTGATAACACGGCGCTTTCTTATGCTGTGAGGGGACATGGGGTAAAAATGCTGACTTCCCAGCTGTTGCTGTGGAAACAAGGTCTGAGAGACCATCCCCGAATAACTCCTCACCCTTATAAGGCAAAACTTCCATGTGCCTTTTTGAATCTGCATCCCCTGTCCACTGCCAAGTCCATAAGCCTCTCCTAGCAGAAATGGACAATGCACTTATTCTAGATGCCAGCCGGCAGATCTCCCTCTGTGCATCTCTCATGTATAAGACTGAGTCTTTTATATGCTCTACGGGTCCTGCGGTCGATCCCTCTGGAGCTAATGGTGTCCAGTAGCCTAAGAAGCCCAAGTTAGCTGCAAGCAGGTAGGTTCGCTTCTTCTCCCCTTAGTCCCTCGTTGCAGTGAGCCTGTTGCCAGCAGGTCTCACTGTAAAATAAAAAACCTAACATATACTTTCTTTCTAGGAGCTCAGGAGAGCCCCTAGTGTGCATCCAGCTCGGCCGGGCACAGAAATCTAACCGAGGTCTGTAGGAGGGGCATAGAGGGAGGAGCCAGTGCACACCAGATAGTACCAAATCTTTCTTATAGAGTGCCCAGTCTCCTGCGGAGCCCGTCTATTCCCCATGGTCCTTACGGAGTTCCCAGCATCCACTAGGACGTCAGAGAAACGATGAGGAGGGAGACTTTGAAATTCCAGCCTGTATCCCTGGGATACAATATCTATCACCCAGGGACCCAGGCCGGACGATACCCAGACGTGACTGAATTGTCTGAGTCTGGCTTCCACTGGCCCCATCTCCAGGCCGCGCGGTCCATCGTCATGCGGAGGACTTGGCGTACCTGAAGCAGGCTGTTGCTCCTGGGAACCTGCAGCTGCAGGTTTCTTGGGCTTAACTCGACCTCCCCTAAAGGTATTGGACGTTCCAGCCTTTCCAGGCCTGTTAGGCTGAAAGGACTGCGTTGCAGATCGAGAAGGATTTCTTCGGAGCAGGTGCTGCTAAGGGAAGAAACGGAGACTTACCCGCTGCAGCCATGGATATCCACGCATCTAGAGCTTCCCCAAAGAGAGCCTGACCTGTATAGGGTAGGGCCTTCACACTTTTCCTGGATTCTGCGTCGGCAGACCACTGGCGCAGCCAGTACCAGACAAGCTGAAACAGAAATTGAAGATAATCCTGCCGCCATGGAACCCAGGTCTTTCACAGATTCTACCAGAAAACCTGCTGAATCATGTATATTGCGTAAATATAATGCAACATCTTCCTATCCATCGTATCCAAATCCTCAAGTAAGGTAGCCGAACACTTTACTATTGCTTTTGCAATCCATGCAGTAGCAATAGTGGGACGTAATATGGCCCCTGAAGCAGTGTACATTGATTTAAGCGTGTTATCAATTTTTCTATCAGCCGGCTCCTTTAAGGCGGTAGATCCTGGAACAGGCAAAACCACCTTCTTTGAGAGTCTGGACACAGATGCGTCAACAATCGGTGGGTTTTCCCATTTTTTTCCTATCATCCACAGGAAAAGGAAACACCACCTGGACCCTTTTAGGGACCTGGATTTTTTTCTCAGGGTTTACTCATGCTTTTTCAAATAGAGCATTCAATTCATTTGAAGCAGGGAAGGTTAGCGAGGCTTTTTTATTTCCAGTGAAAAAAGCCTCCTCAACCTGCTCAGGTGTGGTATCATTAACATTCAACACATCCCTGATAGCATCTATCAACAATTGCACCCCCTTTGCAAGAGATGCGGACCCCCGCAACACATCCCCATCACCGTCTGTGGTGTCAGAATCAGTATCCGTGTCGTCTTGTGTGACCTGCAGAAGCACACGTTTGTGAGTGTATACAGCGGGCGTCCTGAGGTACCAGAAAACGGCCATACTGCCATAGAGCTCTTGGTTGCAGATTCATTACTTGCAACCCTGTCAGAAATCTGATAAATCCAAGATTTGATAGAGGAAAACCACTCAGGTTCCCTTGCTGGTATCTGTGCTAAATCAGTGCTATCCTGAACACATGGAATGGGATCATCCTGGGAGGATAAATCCTCTGCAGCATGACACAGTGTCCCTGGACATAGCTAAAGAAGACCACCAGACACTACACACACAGGTGAGGGCAGACAGTTTCCCCCCCAAGAATGGCAAGGGAGAGACAGAGATTGGAGCCAACCCACACACAGCACTTTTAGCAAAGGCAGACACCTTGTCAGCGCTGACTGTGCACCTTAATAGGACACACAGTCTTATTACAGCCTCCCCTCCCTTCTACAACCCCCTTGTACCGTGTACAGATAGCTGGATTTGCTGTGGAGGGACCTGTTGTTCCTCTCAGCGCTGTGCAGGCAGGAAAATGGCGCTGCTGGGTCCGCTGTGAGGAAAAGCTCCATCCCCTTAATGGCGCTGTCTTCCCGCTCTTCATAGATTATACTGGCCTGAGGAAAATGTGCTGGTTGAGATCCGTGGACC
Organism: Pseudophryne corroboree; assembly: GCF_028390025.1. NCBI lineage: Eukaryota > Metazoa > Chordata > Amphibia > Anura > Myobatrachidae > Pseudophryne > Pseudophryne corroboree. The sequence goes on from NC_086444.1 coordinate 1,146,114,438, forward strand.
CCGACAGGCTTCTTGACCTGTGTACGGGGTAAGCGCTGGCCCAGGGCACCCCTCACAATGCCGCACCATGTACCGCTGAACCTTCACAGGAGTGCAGTTAGTACTGCGCTCCCTCCCCGTTGCCGCCATCTTCACACCGGCCCCCCGCTTGCTGGGGGGTCGGTGTCTCACTCACCACATCTTCAGCTCTATAAGGGGTTGGCGGCATGCTGCTGGGGCGAGTGGTCCCCTGTGGCGGGGAACGATCCGACCAGTCTGGAGCTTAGTGTCCAGTCAGCGGAGACAGTGGCTCAGACCCCGCTGGGCAGACACTGCTCCTCCCCTTAGTCCCTCGCTGCAGGGAGGCTGTTGCCAGCAGCCTCCCTGTAAAAAAATAAACTCTAAAAATAAACTTTCCTAGAAAAGCTCAGAAGAGCTCCCCTAGCTGTGACCGGCTCCTCCGGGCACATTTTCTAAACTGAGTCTGGTAGGAGGGACATAGAGGGAGGAGCCAGCCCACACTCTCAAACTCTTAAAGTGCCAATGGCTCCTGATGGACCAGTCTATACTCCATGGTACCAACGTGTACCCCAGCATCTTCTAGGACGTAAGAGAAACCCCATTTCATAAAGGAAATAAAATTCTGCAATAGCACTTGTGGATTTTAACAAAATATTTAAGCCTCGTACTTACGATGCCTGAGAGGTATATACAGAACAGCTGTCTCACAAGCCCTGGATACTATAGAGAACGAGGAAAGCTGCAGTGTTTACATACTAAGAAACCTGCATTTTAGGTCATCCATTAAATATGTTACACTCCATGTCTACTTACTCATTCATATCACATTCTAACAAAGGAACAGCAAAGGAATAAAATAGCCTCTGATGGGGACTATTAAGTATTTATTTTACGTATTTATTTTTATGGCATATAAAAAGGCATGAGAAAATGAACAAGTTTGTCTTATAAAAGCACCACCTTCCTGGCGACTGTCAGACATCAGAGCCCAGCTGGTGCATTAGAGATAATGCTCCCGTTTACACAGACCTATATAAAACATCCCACCTGCTGATACTTAATGCGAGGAGAAAACCATGCAAATTTTCTGCAGTTACATATCTTTTCCAGCACTTAAATTGCATTAAGAGACAAAGCAGAAGCAGCTGCATTCTTTATATTCTTATGCAGTATTAATGAATGATACAGTACAAATACTCTACTATACATTTGCTATACTGTGTACTAGGAAAAATAACTCGTTGCTAAATAGCAAACCGAAACGAGAATTAAGTTTTAGTAAATATATCCACTCTGTATTATCATACAATATTTAATATGGTGCCCATCTGCATCAGACTAATACAGCTTGAGTATCCCTTATCCAAAATCCCACAATATCGTTTTCTCAGTAGGGGAACCAAAAATGTGGGATTTTGAATTTTGGATACTCAACCTATAATGCGATCATTAGACTAATTATGTTATCATTTGCCGGGGAAGGCACATATTATACTCACCACATAGTCACAGAACAGGATAAGGGCACCGCGTCTCACTATTTCCCGGTTGCACACGCCAAGCTTGGATTGTGGCTCTGGCTCGTCACTGTCAGTTGACATTTGAGGACTTAGCAGTAGTTTAGTGCTGGACAGACTGTTCCTCCTGCACACATTAGATAAATGATTAGTTTGTAGCATTTTATGGTAAGATCAGTTTTGTTAAGGGCCCTACAGACTGGGCGACCCGCAGCCGAGCTGCCCAACTGCCGATACGGCAGACGGGCGACCCGGCGGCAGGGGGAGTGAACACTCCCCCCGTCACCCGGCTCCATAGCAGTGCATCCAACTATGGACGAGATCATCCATATTGGCCTGCATGCACAAGCGACGGTGCACCAACACTGAACGAGCACGGGGCCGCGCATCGTTCATCGTTGCTACCTCCAAACTGAAAGATATGAACGGTATCTCGTTCATTAATGAACTAGATTGTTCATATCTTTCAGTAATATCGCCCAGTGTGTAGGGCCTACCAGATTACATCACATTTAAGGTTCATTGAAACTTTTAGTGATAGCAATATACGGCACTGACCTGGTTAGAAATAAGGAGAGTTATGGTAGACTTACCTTTGTTAATCTCCTTCTTCGAGGTCCATAGGGTCCACAGAGAGACAATGGGGTGTAGGTGGTGGGAAAGGACCAGGCACCAAACAGTTAAAGATTTAGGTATCCCATGATGCTCCGGTCCTCCCCCCCCCACCTATAACCCAGCTCCAGCTTCCTAAGTTTTGTCAACAAGCCGAAGGCAGAAGCAGGATAGGAGAGAAGGAAGAAGTGGCACACACAGAAAACACACTCTCACGGACAACAGAAGGGAACCGGTGACCAAGAAACAAACCCATGAAAGCCAGGTACATCAGGGTGGGTGCCCTGTGGACTCTATGGAGCTCAAAGAAAGAGTTAACAAAGGTAAGTCTACCATAACTCCCCTTTTCTTCTTTGCGTTCTTTAGAGCTCCACAGAGAGACAATGGGGAAAGCAGTTGTTCAAGGGAGGGGATGCTCCTGAGCAGATAGAAGACTGAGGCGTCCAAATAAAGCATCCAGAGAGGCAAATGTATCAAAGGCATAAAACCTGAGAAAGGTGTGGACAGAAGACGACCATGTGGCTGTCTTGCACAGTTGTTCGGCAGACGCGCCACAGCGATCTGGCCACGAATGACCCACAGACTAAGTAAAATGAACAGAGACCGTAGCAGGCGCAGGAAGGTAAGCCTACGTGTAAGCCTGTGTGATAGTCATGAGAAGCCATCTGTTCAAAGTCCATTTATCAGCTGTCCACCCCATTTTGTGGAATCCGTAAAGGACAAAGAGAGAATCCTATTTCCGGCTAGAAATGGTACGATCCATGTAGATCCAAAGGGCACGGCCCACATCCAGGGAGGCCTCCGCTGCACAGAGGTCAGGAGAGCGGAAGGCCGGTACCACTATTTCTTCATTAAGGTGGAAACGGGACACCACCTTAGGTAGGCAGCAAGTCCGAGTTCTAAGAACAGCCCTGTCCCAATGAAAGATCAGAAAGGGGGAGTGAAAGGAGCACGCCCCCAAATCTGACACTCTACGGGCAGATACAAAAGCCAGAAGAAAGTTGTCGCTGTTAGCAATTTGAGATCCACTGATTCCAGGGGTTCAAACGGAGACTCTGAAAGTGTATGGAGACTCGCTTACAAATCCCATGGAGCCACCAGAGGGACAAAGGGGGGTTGAATACTGGGGACACCCTGAAGAAAGGTATGGACATCCTGCAGCAATCCTGCGCTGGAACCATATGGACAGAGCAGAGACATGCACTTTCTGAGATACAAGACAGTCCTAGATACAAACCAGCTTTAAAGAGACAGGATCCAGTAAAATCGAAAAATCAGGGGGTTATAGCGTCTGGCAGTGCACCACTGGAAGAATGTATGCCACACCCGGTAATCTATACAGGCAGAGGCCGACTTCCAAGCTCTAAGCATGGTCTGAACCACAGAGCGAGAGAAACCTTTGGACCTTAGGATGGATGACTCAAGAGCCACGCCATCAAAGACAGACGGGCCAGGTCCGGTTGGAGACAGGGGCCCTGAAACAATGGAAGATAAAAACTTAATCTCACTCGCAAGAGTGGGTATGCCACGCGCTTGACAGAGTTGATTCTCCTCTAGCAGCTGGAAAAAAATTGGAACGTCACTCCAAACTGAACACAATATACAGTTATAGTCTAGGTACCAAAGACAGCGCTTAGTAATACACAAAAAATTTTAAAATTAAAAGTAAAACAGATGTATGCAGACAGGTGGAAAGGATTAATCAATATTTATTGAATTTCTATTTGGTCGGTTTAAAATGCTTTGTTACACATATAAGGGCGTTTATGTGAACAAATTAAAACATGACTGACTTGAAGCAAGCTGGGTGATCGTGTGCAGGGCACTAATAAATAACCAGTGGTTGGTGGACCTATATTTACCTTTCATACCCAGGAAATATAGGTCCACCAACCACTGGTTATTTATTAGTGCCCTGCACACGATCACCCAGCTTGCTTCAAGTCAGTCATGTTTTAATTTGTTCACATAAACGCCCTTATATGTGTAACAAAGCATTTTAAACCGACCAAATAGAAATTCAATAAATATTGATTAATCCTTTCCACCTGTCTGCATACATCTGTTTTACTTTTAATTTTAAAATTTTTTGTGTATTACTAAGCGCTGTCTTTGGTACCTAGAGTACAACTGTATATTGTGCCCTGAAACAATGGGTCTGGTTATAGCGGAAGTGGAAAGGGAGCGTCTATGGAGAGACTGTGGAGATCTGAGAACCAAAATCGCATCTGGGCCAGGCCGGGGTTACCAACAGGATGAAGCCTCCTCCTTGCTTGAACTTCCGAAGAACTTGTGGAATGGAAGATTTATGGTAGCCGGAAGGTCCATCTCACGGCAGCGCGTCCACGAAGGCTGCTTCGGGATCTCGTCCTGGACCCGTACATGGGAACCGTGGGGTTGTGTCGTGAGGCCATGATGTCCATGGCCGGCCCCATTTGTCAACCAGAAGCTGGAAGATTTGTGGGTGTAGAGACGACTTGTCGGAGTGTACATTGTGAGAGCCGAGGAAGTCCTCCTCCCAGTTGAGGACCCTGGGATGAATACTGCCGAGATGGCGATCAGCCCATCGAAGAATATGAGCCACTTCCTGCATTGCCAATAGAATGAGTGCCCCCTGATGGTTGAGGTAGGCCACCGCAGTGGCGTTGTCAAAAAAATGGACCTGGACCAGGTCCTGTGCTAGAGTGAGGGCTCTGTAGACAGCTCGTAGCTCCAGAACATTGATCGGAAAGTAACTTTCGGCAGGAGTCCAACTGCCCTGAAAGGAGTGATGTTTCGTCACTGCACCCCATCGACGGAGACTTGGCATCAGTGGTCAGAAGTGTCTAAGTGCGCAGTCTAGAGCCACCAGGTTAGAGACAGTCGAACATCCAGAGAAAACCATCGTCTGGGACCTGATCAGGTGTGGGTGTCCGTTCCACCTGGACAGAAGCTGCAGGAGCCTGGAGTGTATTCCATGTTGAAGGTGGAGACCATGGATCCTAGAACATGCATGGCCGAGCGGATGACACTCGGTGGCTGTGAAGCAATCTGCACACCCGTTGCTTTAATGCTGAACTTTTGTCTGCAGGTAGAACAGCCTCTGGACGTGAGACAGTAGGAGAGCTCCCAAATGTAGCATCCATTGTAAAGGGGTAAGGCATGACTTGTCCCAGTTGATTAGCCAGCCATGTTGCTGCGGGAAGGCAATAGTCAGCTGAAGATGGCGGTGATGGACCTCCGGGGAGTATGCGAGAATTAGAAGGCCGTCCAGATAAGGGAGTATTCTGTCTCCCGGACAACGTAGGTGTGCCGCCATAGCAGCCATAATCTTGGTAGAGACCCTGGGAGCAGTTGAAAGACCAATGGTCAGTCACCGAAATTGGTAATGTTGTTGAAGGATAGCAAACCTTACTGATGAGAGGGTGCTATAGGGACATGCAGAAAAGCATCCTGAATGTCCAGGGCCACCATAAAGTCAGCAGGCGCCATAGCCAGGGCAATAGTGGAGGGTTTCCATACGAAACCTGGGTGCCCTGATTAACTTATTTGAGATTGAATGTGGGTCGATGAGACCCGTTGGGTTTCTAAACCGGGAACAGGGTGGAAAGAAACCGGTCCCGCATTGTGATCAAGGGACTAGCACTATCACTCCTGATTGCAAGAGGGACTGAATGGCCTTCTGGAGGGCCAGAGCCTTGCACGGGTCCATGGGCCTGTGCAAAAGAATTGTTGAGGGGGGGTCGTCTTCTGAATGAGACAGCGTACTCGCGAGAGACCACTTCCTGCACCCAGGCATCTGTGGTGGTCTGACACCAGGAGTGTGCAAACTGAAGAAGTCGGCCTCCCACTCTGGGATCCCCCAGGAGGCCAGCCCCGTCAAGCGGAGGGATTGGCGTCAGTCTTGGTAGTTGGATGTCTTGCAGACCAGGCTGCTTTGTGGAAGTCGTTTGTCTAGCGAAGGACTGACCTTTAGCTTTACCTTGTGGACGAAAGGTTGATGTCAGAGCCCGTGGAGTAGAAGCCAAAGGCAGGAAAGCCATCTTGGCAGCTGCCAATGTAGCCACAATTTTGTCCAACTCTGCTCCAAACAGGTCTTCAGCGTATGGCACGAGCCTAGACAGAGGATGTGGTGGGCGACTGACGAGGTAGCAGACGCCCTGGAAGCTAGGGGACCTGCATCCAAAACTGCTTCCCCTAGGTAAGAGGCAGCCTAGTTGATATGAGAGAGGTGAGATAGATGCTCTGGGGACACGTCCGAGGGAAGGCCTTCCTACAGGGCCTACACCCAGCTGCTGGAACAGACGAATGAAACTAGTTGCCTAGGGAGTGGAAATTACTTACCAGGAGTATTCCAAGCATCACGCATGAGCTCCGTAAGATCCTCACCCTCTATTTGAAGGATAGATTTGACAGATTATGTCCAAGGTAGACCGACGCTCATCACCCTCCCCCTTAGGGAGAGACATCAGCCTACTCTGCCTCACCAGATAATGCCTCTAAATCTGAAAGCTACATAGATTGTGAGGAGGGCGCAGTATGCCTGGTGGCCTTAAAGGGCAAGGGCCTGTCGCCTCATAACATCTGTTAAATAGTGGAGGTAGTTACCAGGCTTTATACGGAGGTGGAGTCTGGTAACCACCCAAGAGGGAGGCATTGCTGGGATTGGTATAGCAGGATGTACCTGCTGAGGGAATCCCATAGGTAAAGCAACCGCAAGGGTTGCAAGACTGTCAGCTAATTAACCCAGTAACTGTGAGAAGGAATCCCGGGGGGATCCTGAACATGGGTTGGGGTGCTGGCTGGTTAGATGTGATATAGCAAGATGCATATAAACCATCCTGTACAATATCCTGAAAGGATAAATCTGCTTAACAGGACCTGCATGAGAATAACAGAGGTGCATCAGTCTTCATGCTACTTTTGCCTTTGCCACACATCATCGCAAGAGTAGTATAGCACGCAATATAGCACTAGAAAGTGTACAACAATACTGTACTGTGACTGGCTTCAAAAGCCCAGAGAGCTGTGAAGTATTTAGAACCACTTAAACACCTGTTCTGTAGGATAAAAGGGAGGGGAAAAAAAGGGAAACGTATATGCGGACAGTAGAAGAAAGGCAGACTGCAGAGCTAGCACACGTCACAGACAACGCAGAATGCAATTTAAACATACTGCAATGGGTACTAAATTAACTACACAGCCACAATGGCTGGTAGGATATAGCGCTGTATAACCTGGCACATTGGAGAGGTATACAGGGAGACTGTAACCACGTTCTCAGAGACCTGTAGCTGGAATTGAAAATGGCTGCCGTTGGTTACTGAGGAGAAGCAACGCAATGGCAGGAAAACCGCAGTGGAATCACTCCATGAACTGGGGGAGGGGCCGCAGGCAGGATGCTGACCTATGTTGGTGTCACCGACTGGTGCTCTGGCTTCTGAAAGTCAACCTGCACCAGTAAAAAGCCCTGGTGGTCTAGTGGAGTCCCGTACAAACTGGGGTCCACACCAGCACCTCCGGTTCATCTCCGGGGAACGGAGGAAGGACTGCCTCCCAATGCCGGCTTGCAGTCCTGGGGTCCCCCGTGGGAGTTGTGCTAGCCGTGCTCCCCCTTGCCCTGACGGAAGTACCTGGCCTGAGTTTCGGCACCTGCAGGGAGTGATGGAGCAGCAGCGCTAGCATCCAGAGGACTGCCTAGCATTGCTGCTCTGTACAGATAAAATAGGATTTTAATACCTACCAGTAAATCCTTTTCTCTTAGTCCGTAGAGGATGCTGGGGTCACATCAAGAACCATGGGGTATAGACGGGATCCGCAGGAGACATGGGCACTTTAAGACTTTCAAAGGGTGTGAACTCCCTCTATGCCCCTCCTCCAGACTCCAGTTATAGGAACTGTGCCCAGGGAGACTGACATTTCGAGGAAAAGGATTTATTGTTAAACCAAGGTGAGATACATACCAGCTCACACCTCTAGCACGCCGTAGAACACGGCATTCAACATAACGCAAGTCAACAGCATGAACAACTTCAGCAACAGGCTGACTAAAAAACATAACATGTGTTGAAACGTAACAAAAAAAAACAAAAAACTGCAGATACAGTCCGCACTGGGACGGGCGCCCAGCATCCTCTACGGACTAAGAGAAAAGGATTTATCGGTAGGTATTAAAATCCTATTTTCTCATACGTCCTGGAGGATGCTGGGGTCACATCAAGAACCATGGGGTTATACCAAAGCTCTAGAACGGGCGGGAGAGTGCGGATGACTCTGCAGCATCGGTTGAGCAAACATGAGGTTCTCATCAGCCAGGGTATCAAACTTGTAGAACTTTGCAAAGGTGTTTGAACCCGACCAAGTAGCCGCTCGGCAAAGTTGTAATGCCGAGACCCCCCGGGCAGCCGCCCAGGACGAGCCCACCTTTCTGGTAGAATGGGCCTTCACAGATTTCGGTAACGGCAATCCAGCCGTAAAATGAGTATGCTGAATCGTATGACAGATCCAGCGCGCAATAGTCTGCTTCGAAGCAGGAGCCCCAATCTTGTTGTGAGCATACAGAACAAACAGAGCCTCCGTTTTCCTAAACTGAGCCGTTCTGGCGACAAATTTTCAAAGCTCTGACTACATCGAGAAACTTCGATTCCAGCAAGGCATCAGTAGCCACTGGCACCACAATAGGTTGGTTCAAGTGGAACGACAAAACTACTTTCGTCAGAAATCGCTGACGAGTTCTCAACTCTGTTCTATCTTCATGGAAGATCAAATAAGGGCTCTTGTGAGACAAGGTCGCTAATTCAGACACCCGCCTTGCAGATGCCAAGGCCAACAGCATGACCACTTTCCAAGTGAGGAATTTCAACTCTACCTTCTGTAAAAGGTTCAAACCAATGAGATTGAAGGAATTGCAACACCACGTTAAGATCCCATGGTGCCACAGGGGACACAAAGGGAAGTTGGATGTGCAACACGCCTTTCACGAAAGTCTGTACGTCTAGAAGGGAGGCCAATTGTTTTTGGAAGTAAACCGATAAGGCTGAAATTTGTACTTTAATTGCGCCCAACTTCAGGCCCGCATCCACACCAGCTTGTAGAAAATGGAGAAAACGTCCTAACTGAAATTCTTCCATAGGAGCCTTCCTGGATTCACACCAAGACACGTATTTTCTCCAAATACAGTGATAATGTTTAGACGTTAATCCTTTTCTGGCCTGAATAAGAGTGTGGATGACTTCCTTGGGAATACCCTTTTGGGCTAGGATCCGGCGTTCAACCGCCAAGCCGTCAAACAAAGTCGCGGTAAGTCTTGGAACACGCACGGTCCCTGCTGTAACAGATCCTCCCTCAGAGGAAGAGGCCAGGGATCTCCTATGAGTAATTCCTGAAGATCTGGATACCAAGCCCTCCTTGGCCAGTCTGGAACAATGAGGATCGCTTGAACCTTTGTTCGTCTTATGATTTTTATCACTTTTGGAACGAGTGGAAGCGGAGGAAACACATACACAGACAGGGCTGTCACTAGGGCGTCCACTGCTATTGCTTGAGGGTCTCTCGACCTGGAACAGTATCTCTGAAGTTTCTTGTTGAGGCGAGACGCCATCATGTCTATTTGAGGAATTCCCCAAAGACTTGTCACTTCTGCAAAGACCTCCTGATGAAGACCCCACTCTCATGGATGGAGATCGTGTCTGCTGAGGAAGTCTGCTTCCCAGTTGTCCACTCCTGGCAAGAAGATCGCTGACAGAGTGCTTGTATGCCTTTCCGCCCAGCGGAGAACCTTTGTGGCCTCTGCCTTTGCCGTTCTGCTCTTTGTTCCGCCCTGGCGGTTTATGTACGCTACTGCAGTTATGTTGTCCGACTGAATCAAGGCGGCCAGATTGCGAAGATGTTATGCATGCAGAAGGTCGTTGTAAATGGCCCTTAACTCCAGAACGTTTATGTGTAGACAAATTTCCTGGCTTGACCATCTTCCCTGGAAACTTTCCCCCTGTGTGACTGCTCCCCAGCCTCAGAGACTCGCATCCGTGGTCACTAGGATCCAGTCCTGGATCCCGAACCTAGGAAGTGAGAGCTGTGCAGCCACCACAGGAGTGAGATTCTGGTCTTGGAAGACAGGATTATCCTTTGGTGCATGTGCAGATGGGACCCGGACCACTTGTCCAACAGGTCCCACTGAAACACTCTGGCATGGAATCTGCCAAACTGAATGGCCTCGTAGGCCGCCACCATCTTCCCCAGCAACCGAGTGCATTGATGGATCGATACTCTTGCTGGTTTCAGAATTTGTTTGACCAGGTTCTGAATTTCCAGAGTCTTTTCCACTGGAATCATTTCCAAAAACGACAGCCGTCTCGTCGGAACCAACTGTGATTTTGGCAAGTTTAGGAGCCAACCATGTTGCTGCAGAATTGTAAGGGAGAGCGTAATGTTCTGCAGTAATTGGTCCCTGGTTCTCACCTTTATCAGATCGTCCAAGTACGGGATAATTGTGACTCCTTGCTTGCGCAGGAGAACCATCATTTCGGCCATTACTTTGGTGAAAACCCTCGGAGCCGTGGACAGACCAAACGGTAACGTCTGAAATTGGTAATGACAATCCTGAACTGCAAACCTCAGGTAAGCCTGATGTGGAGGATAAATGGGAACGTGTAAGTAGGCATCCTTTATGTCTACCGACACCATGAAATCCCCCTCCTCCAGACTGGAGATCACTGCCCGGAGAGATTCTATCTTGAATTTTCTCAGGTAGAAATTGAGGGATTTGAGGTTCAGGATTGGTCTGATTGAGCAGTCTGGCTTCGGGACCACGAACAGGCTCGTGGTCCCGAATAAAAACCTTCTCCCTGTTGCGACGGGGGAACCCTGACAATGACTTGTGACACAATTTTTGTATTGCGGCGCATACCACCTCACTGTCCGGAATACAAGCTGGCAAGTCCGATTTGAAAAATCGGCGAGCGGGAACGTCTTGAAACTCCAGTTTGTACCCCTGTGACACTATTTCTAAAACCCATGGGTCCAGGGCCGAACGAGCCCAGCACTGACTGAAGAGACTGAGACGTGCCCCACACCGAGCCCCAGCGGCATGCGGTGGATTTAGCAGAAGCCGGGGAGAACATCTGCTCCTGGGAACCGGCCACAGCCGGTGATCGTTTACCTTTTCCCTTTTCTCTAGAAGCAAGGAAGGAAGACCCTCGGCCTTTCTGTATTTATTGGGCCGAAAGGACTGCATCTGATAGTGGTGTGCTTTCTTTTGTGGTGCAGGCACATAAGGTAAAAATTATGACTTACCCGCGGTAGCCGTAGATACCAAGTCAGCGAGGCCGTCACCAAACAATACACCACCTTTATACGGTAGAGACTCCATAGCTTTCTTAGAGTCAGCATCAGCATTCCATTGATGAATCCACAATGCTCTCCTAGCTGAGACTGCCATGGCATTGGCCCTTGATCCCAGGAGGCCAATATCCCTCGCAGCTTCCTTTAGGTAGACTGCAGCGTCCCTGATATAACCTAGTGTAAAAAGAACGCTATCCCTATCCAGGGTATCCATTTCAGATGACAAGTAATCTGCCCATTTTTCGATAGCACTACTCACCCACGCAGATGCAATGGCTGGTCTGAGTAGCGTACCCGTGGTGACATAAATGGATTTCAAATGTATTTTCCTGCCTACGATCCACAGGATCCTTTAGGGCTGCCGTGTCAGGGGACGGAAGAGCCACCTTTTTGGACAGCCGTGTTAGAGCTTTGTCCACAATGGGGGGGGGGGGGGGGTGACTCCCATTTTTCCCTATCCCCAGAGGGAAATGGATACTGGCCACTGGAATCCTTTTGGGAATCTGAAACTTTTTGTCAGGATTTTCCCAAACCTTTTCACAAAGTGTGTTCAGTTCATGAGAGGGAGGAAACGTTACCTCAGGTTTCGTTCCTTTATACACACAGACCCTAGTATCAGGAACAGTAGGATCCTCAGTGATATGTAATACGTATTTTATTGCCACAATCATGTGCTGAATGCTCTTTGCCAGTTTTGGATCTAATCTGGCATCACTATAGTTGACACTCGAGTTAGTGTCCGTGTCGGTATCCGTGTCTACCAGCTGGGCAAATTAACGTTTTTGTGACCCCGAGGGGTTCTTGACTTGAAACAACACATCCTCTATGGATTTCTTCCATGCCTGGTTCCGAGACTCAGATTTATCCAATCTCTTATTTATCAGAGCCACATTTGCATTCAAAGCACTCAAAACATTCACCCAATCAGGCGTCGGCGGTGCCGACAGGGTCACTCCCACAGCCATTTGTGTCCCTAACATAGTCTCCTCCTGGGAAGAGCACTCCGCCTCAGACATGCTGACACATGCGCACACCCAACACACCCAGACACACTGAGCCTATAGGGGACAGACCCACAGTAAAGCCTGTCAGAGGGACAGAGGGAGTTATTGCCAGCTCACACTCCAGTGCTCAATCCCGGTCTGAAACACCACAGAAAATGCCCCAGACCTGCAGTGCTTTTATAATTAACATATAATGCACCCAAATAACTGTGCCCCCCCCCACACCCCGTTTTTCACCCTGATACTTATGCAGCAGTGTGAGGAAGGACCAGCGTCTCTGCAGCCTTGTGTAGAGAAAATGGCGCCGGGTTGTGTGCTGCGAGGGCTAAGCTACGGCCCCGTATTGGTACGCTTCAGACCCGCTCTTTTCAAATAAATTTTTATACTGGCGGGGGTCAGGACAATGTCCTGGCACTATGTCCGCTCTTGCCAATTACTAATAGAGGTTATATATGCTGCCCAGGGCGCCGCCCCCCTGCACCCTGTAGTGCCACTGTGTGTGGGTGCATGGCGCGCAGCGTGCGAGCGCTGCGGTACCTCAGAAGCCGTCACTGAAGTCTTCTTTTCTTCTACTCACCTGTTTTCTGGCTCTGCATGGGGAATGAGGGGCTCTGGGAACGAGCATCTATGCGCACCTGGCGATCAGACCCTCAGGAGATAATGATGTCATGCAGCCAAAGAAGCAGAGCCTTTAAACTCACAGAAGTAGGTCTGACTTCTCTCCCCTAAGTTCCACGAAGCGGGGAGACTTTTGCCAGCAGTCTCCCTGAAAATAAAAAACCTAACACACCGTATATACTCGAGTATAAGCAGACTTTTCCAGCGCTTTTTTGTGTGCAGAAAAAGCCCCCTCGGCTTATACTCGAGTCAGTGTAGGGAAGGAGTGGGGACACGGAGGGCAGTCAGTGCAGTGTGAAGGAGGGACACGGAGGGCACAGCGCGCACCTCTCCTGTGGGTCTATTAAAGGAAGTACCCGTTCGTGAGCTCTGATTGGCTCACGAACCGGCACTTAATTTAACAGACCTGCCACGGCCGCCGGGGACACAGGAGAGGCGCTCTCTGTGCTCTCAGTGTCCCTCCTTCACAAGACAGCGTGGGAGCGGCGGAAGGTAAGTAACTGGCACTGGGGGAGCATATTTGGCACTTGGGGGGGGCGCATATCTGGCACTATGTGGGGGGCATATCTGGCAGTGTGAGGGCTGTGTACGGCTAGAGCTGCATTTCCCACCCTAGGCTTATACTCGAGTCAATAAGTTTTCCCAGGTTTTTGTGATAAAATAAGGTGCCTCGGCTTATATTTGGGTCGACATACTCGAGTATATACGGTAAGTCTTTTTCAGAGAAACTCAGTAGAGCTCCTCAGAGTGCACCCAGTCTCACTGGGCACAGATTCTAAACTGGAGTCTGGAGGAGGGGCAGAGGGAGGAGCCAGTTCACACCCTTTGAAAGTCTTAAAGTGCCCATGTCTCCTGCGGATCCCGTCTATACCCCATGGTTCTTGATGTGACCCCAGCATCCTCTAGGACGTATGAGAAAAATAAGAATTTACTCACCGGTAATTCTATTTCTCGTAGTCCGTAGTGGATGCTGGGGACTCCGTAAGGACCATGGGGAATAGACGGGCTCCGCAGGAGACTGGGCACTCTAAAGAAAGATTAGGTACCATCTGGTGTGCACTGGCTCCTCCCTCTATGCCCCTCCTCCAGATCTCAGTTAAGGAAACTGTGCCCGGAAGAGCTGACATTACTAGGAAAGGATTTGGAATCCAGGTTAAGACTCATACCAGCCACACCAATCACACCGTACAACTTGTGATAACCTTACCCAGTTAACAGTATGAACAACAACTGAGCCTCACTCAACGGATGGCTCATAACAATAACCCTTATTAAGCAATAACTATATACACGTATTGCAGAAAGTCCGCACTAGGGACGGGCGCCCAGCATCCACTACGGACTACGAGAAATAAAATTACCGGTGAGTAAATTCTTATTTTCTCTAACGTCCTAGTGGATGCTGGGGACTCCGTAAGGACCATGGGGATTATACCAAAGCTCCCAAACGGGCGGGAGTGCGGATGACTCTGCAGCACCGAATGAGCAAACACAAGGTCCTCCTCAGCCAGGGTATCAAACCTGTAGAACTTTGCAAAAGTGTTTGACCCCGACCAAGTAGCTGCTCGGCAAAGCTGTAAAGCAGAGACCCCTCAGGCAGCCGCCCAAGAAGAGCCCACCTTCCTTGTGGAATGGGCTTTCACTGATTTAGGATGCGGCAATCCAGCCGCAGAATGAGCCAGCTGAATCGTGCTACAGATCCAGCGAGCAATAGTTTGCTTTGAAGCCGGAGCACCCAGCTTATTGGGTGCATACAGAATAAACAGCGAGTCAATCTTCCTGACTCCAGCCGTTCTGGAAACATATATTTTCAAAGCCCGGACTACGTCCACCAACTTGGAGTCCTCCAAGTCCCGAGTAGCCGCAGGCACCACAATAGGTTGGTTCAAATCAAACGATGATACCACCTTTGGGAGAAATTGGGGAAGAGTCCGCAATTCTGCCCTGTCCATATGGAAGATCAGATAGGGGCTTTTACATGACAAAGTCGCCAATTCTGACACACGCCTAGCCGATGCTAAGGCCAACAGCATGACCACTTTCCACATGAGATACTTTAGTTCCACGGTCTTAAGTGGCTCAAACCAGTGGGATTTCAGGAAATCCAACACAACGTTAAGATCCCAAGGTGCCACTGGTGGCACAAAAGGGGGCTGAATATGCAGCACTCCCTTTACAGACGTCTGTACCTCAGGCAGTGAAGCCAGTTCTTTTTGAAAGAAAATAGATAGGGCCGAAAAGAGGATTTTGGTACTTACCGATAAATCCATTTCTCTGAATCCTCTAGGGGACACTGGAGTCCAATACAGTAGGCGTGTGAAGCCTTGAACCGGAGGTGTGGCACAATCTTAAATTAGCATTGTCTGCACAGCCGGCTCCTCCCCCTTCACATCCCTCAGTTTGAAAAATTTGACTGAGAGAATAGGACATGACACTATAGTCCATGGCGAGGAACCGAACCGTACAACATATCAAACAGCGGCCAAGAACTCTTAACCGAATAACTAACGCTGTTTGCACGAACTGTTTACAACAAGAACTTTGAACACAGCAGGTTGACAGCACCGAGGCGGGCGTCCAGTGTCCCCTAGAGGATTCAGAGAAATGGATTTATCGGTAAGTACCAAAATCCTCTTTTCTCTTTCATCCACTAGGGGACACTGGAGTCCTATACAGTAGGGGACGTCCCAAAGTTTTCCCCCAGAGAGGGAGTGCTGTCGGTGGCCTGCAAAACTAAACGTCCGAACTTAGATTCTCCGGACGCAAAAGTATCAAACTTGTAAAATTTCACGAACGTGTGGGCTGAAGACCACGTTGCCGCTCTGCAAAGTTGAGTAGTGGAAGCACCCCTGGCAGCCGCCACGAGGCACCCACTGATCGGGTAGTATGAGCACCCGTTTGAACCGGAACCTGTTTGCCACAGGAAATATAAGCCTGCCGAATGGCAAGTCTAATCCATCTGGACAAAGTCTGCTTAGAGGCCGGCCAACCTTTCTTTGGCCCATCATAAAGAACAAACAAATGGTCCGACTTTCTGAAAGATGACGTAACCTGTACGTATACCCGTAAAGCTCGGACAACATCCAATGACACGTCCTCATCTGCGAGACCCTGGAAAGATGGGACCACTATTGGCTGGTTTACATGAAACCCCGACACCACCTTCAGAAAGGAAGTCTGCTCTTGTACGGAGTTCCGCCCTATCCTCATGAAAAACTAAGAAAGGGCTCTTACAGGATAAGGCTCCCAACTCGGAAACCCGCCTAGCCGAAGCCAAGGCAAGTAATAACGTGACCTTCCAAGAAATATATTTCAGGTCTGTACTTGTCAATGGCTCAAAAGTCGGTGACTTAAAATATTCTAACACCAAACCTAAGTCCCATGGTGCCGTGGGAGGACGAAAAGGGGGTTGAATCCTCAGAACCCCTTGTAAAAAGGTTTGAATCTCTGGCAAGGATGCTAACCGCTGTTGGAAAAGGATGGAGAGAGCCGAAATCTGAACCTTCAAAGAGCCCAGTCTGAGTCCTCCCTCTAGACCGGCCTGAAGGAACAATAGAAGTCGCGATAAATGGAAATTTGATGAGTTCCATCCCCGTTCCTGACACCAAGCCATGTACCGTCTCCAAATCCTGTAGTAGTGCCTGGCTGTGACCGGCTTCCTAGCGGCAATCATTGTAGGAATGGCCGTTCGTGGGATCCCTCTGTCTCTTAAGATCCGGGTTTCAATAGCCACGCCGTCAAACGCAGCCTGTTTAGGTCGGGGTGCAGGAACGGTCCCTGAGATAGCAGGTCCTCTCTCTGAGGTAACCTCCAAGGATCCTCCGCCAGTAACCCTCGCAGGTCGGTGTACCAACTCCTGCGGGGCCAATCTGGAGCAATTAGAATAACCCACACTCGTTCCCGCTTTACTCTTTTCAGAACCCTGGGTATGAGTGGGAATGGTGGAAATATGTAAACCTTTCTGTAACACCACGGAAGTGTCAATGCGTCCACTCCTTCTGCTGCTGGATCTCGAGTTCTTGACACATATCTGGGCAGCTGATGGTTTTGTCGAGACGCCATTAGGTCCACCTGAGGTAGGCCCCATCTTCTCACAATCATGTTGAAAATCCGTGGATGAAGGCACCACTCCCCCGGATGCATGTCCTGGCGACTGAGGTAATCTGCTTCCCAGTTCTCCACACCTGGAATGAACACTGCGGAGAGAATGGATGTCTCGTCTTTCTGCCCACAACCAGATCCTTGTGGCCTCCTTTAACGCCATCCTGCTCTTTGTTCCTCCTTGACGGTTTATGTAAGCCGTCGTCGTGACATTGTCTGACTGAAGCCTGATGTTTTGATTCATGACTAGGTCTTCTGCTAAGAGAAGGGCATTGTAGACTGCTCTTAGTTCGAGGATATTTATGGGTAATCTGCTTTCCTGTAGCGTCCATCGTCCCTGAAACTGATGGTCGTCTAGGACGGCTCCCCAACCTCTGAGACTGGCGTCCGTCGTCAAGATCTTCCAATCCCAAATGCCGCATTTCTTGCCGGCTGTAAGGTTCTTGTGTGAAGACCACCATATCAAGGAGACCCTTACTTGTGGTTGAAGTCGAATTCTCCGATGGAGAAGCCAGTGTGAGCCTGCTCCCTGAGCAATGAGGTTCATTTGGAATGGTCGTGAATGAAGTCTGCCGTACTGGAGAGCTTCGAACGACGCCACCATCTTCCCGAGAAGTTGCACACAGAGGTGCAGAGAAACGGTCTGCGTCCTCAGTACCTGAGCCACTAATCTCTGTAGGTCCTGTACCTTGCTCTCTGGGAGGAACACACGTAAGAGGACCGTGTCTAAGATGAGACCGAGGAATTGGATCCATTGAGTCGGTATGAGGTTGGACTTTTTGAAATTGACAATCCATCCATGTTGAATTAGAAATTGATGGGATGTCTGAACATCCTTGAGCAGTCGATTCTGAGATGGAGCTTTGATCAGTAAATCGTCCAGATAAGGTATAATCGTGACCCCCAACAGTCTTAGTCCTGCCACCATGATCTTTGTGAAAATTCTTGGGGCTGACGCTAGACCGAACGGCAAGGCCCGGAATTGGTAGTGCTCCGCCACCAGTGCGAACCGTAAGTAAGCCTGGTGAGGAGTCCAGATTGGGATATGCAGATATGCATCCTTTATGTCCATGGATACCATGAACTCGCTTGGTTCTAAGCCTGCAATAACTGATTGGATTGATTCCATCTTGAATCTGTAGACTCTTAAAAACTGGTTGAAAACTTTTAAATTGAGAATTGGTCTGACCGTCCCGTCTGGTTTTGGCACGACAAAAAGATTGGAATAGAACCCCGTTCTCTCTGAGAAGCGGGAACCGGAATAATGACCTCTGCTTGTAGTAATTTTTGAATTGCTGCCCGTAGTGCCCTTGCTTTTTGAGGGCAGAGGCAATCCTGTTGTAAAAAACTGACTGTGAGGCCTCTGTTGAAATTCCAGTTTGTATCCCTGAGAGTTGTTCACCCAAAGCTCCGGTGAGGTTTTGGCCCAGATGTCCTGAAAACCTTCCAGTCGGCCGCCCACCAAGGTGGACCCCAGGTGAGCTGGGAGGCCGTCATGCCACGGTCTTGTCAGCAGGTTTATCCTGCTTTCTTGTTGCTGCCTGCGATCGACCTCTACCTCTGCCCCCGCGTGCTTGTGTACCGAAACCCCTACCTCGGGCTCGAAAGGACTGTGATCTAAATGAAGTAAACGATGGTCCCGAATAACCTCTCCTAGTTTGTGGAGCGGTTCTCGTATAAGGCGTAGGCAGAAAAGTGGACTTCCCCGCTGTAGCCTGCGAAATCCACTTGTCCAGCTCTGGTCCGAACAGCATTTCACCCCCAAAGGGAATGGATTCTACCGCCTTCTTGGTGTCAGAGTCTCCTTGCCATTCTCTGAGCCATAAAATCCTCCTAGCCGATATGGCCGATGCAGATATGTGTGATGCTATTCTGCTAATATCATTAGAAGCTTGACACAAGTATGTAGCAGATTCCCGAATGTGTTCCGCCAACTGTGTAATCTCTTCTAAGCTATTTTCCTCCTCAATAGCTTGCACTATACGGCCGGACCATGCACCCATGGCCTTGTTGACCCAAGCACAGACGATCGCAGGTCTCTGCGCTGCACCTGCTGCTACAAATATTGATTTTAACGCAGTCTCAACTTTACGTTCGGACGCATCCTTTAAAGTAGTTACGTTAGGAATTGGCAAGATTGTCTTCTTTGACAACCTTCCTAGGGAAGCATCCACTACCGGCGGAGATTCCCACTTGTCCATTACACCCCTAGGTAAGGGGTAAGTTACCTGAAACCGTTTCGGAAATTGAAAACGTTTGTCAGGTTGTTTCCAAGCCTCTTCCATCTGAGATTGGAGGGATTTAGGAATGGGAAACTCTGCTGAACGCGGCTTCTGGGATTCGAACAAATCGAATTCTTCCGGCTCCCAGATTTCCGCTTCCTTAAAGCTTAGGATGTCCTTTACTGCGCCAATTAAGGAATCCAGACCCGAGATCGCCGAGTCTTCTTCAGGAAAATCGGCGTCTAGGATGGGTTCAATTAACTCACCTTCTTCCGTATCCGGAAGAAAACCCTCTTCCTCCTCCGATTCTGGTATAATAGGAAGAGTTCTTTTAACAGCCTTGCGCACAGTCGTCTCAGCGTGTGCGGGCGGCGTTAACTTGATGAGAAATTTCTCCATTGTCTTTGAGAATCCCGCAGCCCATTCCGATTGCTGTTTGCGGGATTCTGCCATTTCCTTGGAGATTCTATTAGCAAGGTTGTCCTCCCATGCCTTAGCCAGAGCACTGCTCCCAGGTAGAGCGTCCTTGTCTAAGCAGGAGTCGCACACCCCGGAGCTGCCGACCCGCGTGCTCTTCTTGTTACATTTCGTACAAACATAGCAGGTCTTTGAGGTCTTGGTAGCCTTAGACATGTTGTTTTTGTTATTTTAAAACCCCTTATCAGGGTATTACGCAGCGCTTTCACCCTTTAAACTAGGAAGAGAAAGACTGGGAGATGACGGAAGCAAAGGTATTGGATCCGGCTGGAATTACCTGTCCCCTTTTATAAAAGGAACAGTTCAAAAAATTTTAAATTTTTTTTTAAATAAAACACCAGCCGACTCGCAACCCTCACACCCCAACTGTAAATCAGCTACGATGTTAGAGTTGGCTTGCTTCCGTGTATTTTCTCCGGGATCTTTGAAACAGACGTCCCTTGAAAATATAAATTTGTAAAGTCTGATTACTTTTCAGGAGATCCACATATTGTATAATATACATTTCACCAGCAGAGGGAGCTGTTGCCTAACTCTCTCTACTATTTTAATGCCTGTTCTATCCAGGCTGTGCAGCAGGGGGAGTTTTTCTACTTCCTATGTACACTACTGGTGGGGGAGGACCCATCCCTCACCTAAGCCTGGCGCCAAAACGTAAAATGTCCTTCCTATAATAAAAATATATATGTGTGCCGGACTGATTTTACATCTAGTGCCTTTGCATTTAACTGGTCCTTGTGTCCGCTACACAGCGCGCTCCGGACCCGCCGGCTGGCGCGCGACGGGTCCGTCTCCCGTAGCGGCGCCTGTGCTCTCTCTCTTACCGAGTCTTCCCCCATGTGCAGCGCACCCGCCGGCTGGCGCGCGCGACGGGTCCGTCTCCCGTAGCGGCGCCAGTGTTCCCCTCCGGCGATGGGCTTAAATACCTGCTGCTATTGCTGACAGGGAAAGGCAGTGAGTCACTGAGAGAGCTCCCGCGCCGCACTAGGGCTCCCACGCGCCGGCCATACTCTGTCTGCTCTGCCCTTTCCTATCAGGTTCTATAAAGGGGAGTTAACAGCAAGCTATAAGATGGAAGAGAAAGGGGTAAAAAAAAAAAAAACTTTTACTACTGAAAGACCCTAGTCTAATTTATACGACCAGTACTCACTATTTTGCAGGATCTCCTGTGGAGAGATGCAGGTCCCTTCAATAGGGATATTTGTCTCTCTGACCTGAAGTAGCTTTGTCCCCCCTTTATTAGGGTTACGCAGCCCCCCTGTTATTTTTGTCAGGAGCTCAAGTGCTCCACGTATTGTGCCTCCAGCACAATTTTTCAAACTGAGGGATGAGGGATGTGAAGGGGGAGGAGCCAGCTGTGCAGACAATGCTAATTTAAGATTGTGCCACACCTCCGGTTCAAGGCTTCACACCCCTACTGTGTAGGACTCCAGTGTACCCTAGTGGATGAAAGAGAAATCTGGACCTTTATGGACCCTAATTTTAGGCCCATAGTCACACCTGACTGTAGGAAGTGCAGAAATCGACCCAGCTGGAATTCCTCTGTAGGGGCCTTCCTGGCCTCGCACCAAGCAACATATTTTCGCCATATACGGTGATAATGCTTTGCTGTCACATCCTTCCTAGCTCCTATCAGCGTAGGAATCACTTCATCCGGAATGCCCTTTTCCTTTAGGATCCGGCGTTCAACCGCCATGCCGTCAAACGCAGCCGCAGTAAGTCTTGGAACAGACAGGGCCCCTGTTGCAACAGGTCCTGTCTGAGAGGCAGAGGCCATGGGTCCTCTGTGATCATCTCTTGTAGTTCTGGGTACCAAGTCCTTCTTGGCCAATCCGGAACTATGAGTATTGTTCTCACTCCTCTTTTTCTTACTATTCTCAGTACCTTGGGTATGAGAGGAAGAGGAGGAAACACATAAACGGACTGGAACACCCACGCTGTCACTAGTGCGTCCACAGCTATCGCCTGAGGGTCCCTTGACCTGGCGCAATATTTTTTTTAGCATTTTGTTGAGGCGGGACGCCATCATGTCCACCTGTGTCCGTTCCCATCGATTTGCTATCTGTGTGAAGACTTCTTGATAAAGTCCCCACTCTCCCGGGTGGAGGTCGTGTCTGCTGAGGAAGTCTGCTTCCCAGTTGTCCACTCCCGGAATGAACACTGCTGACAGTGCTTGCACGTGATTCTCCGCCAAACGAAGAATCTTTGTGGCTTCCGCCATTGCCACCATGCTTCTTGTGCCGCCCTGGCGGTTTACATGGGCGACCGCAGTGATGTTGTCTGACTGAATCAGCACTGGTTGGTCTCGAAGCAGGGGCTCCGCTTGACTCAGGGCGTTGTATATGGCCCTTAGCTCCAGTATATTTATGTGCAGACAAGTCTCCTGACTTGACCACAGCCCTTGGAAGTTTCTTCCCTGAGTGACTGCCCCCCATCCGCGGAGGCTTGCATCCGTGGTCACCAGGACCCAGTCCTGTATGCCGAACCTGCGGCCTTCGAGGAGGTGAGCACTTTGCAGCCACCACAGAAGAGACACCCTGGCACTGGGGGACAGGGTGATCAGCCGATGCATCTGAAGATGCGATCCGGACCACTTGTCCAACAGATCCCACTGAAAAATCCTTGCATGGAACCTGCCGAAGGGAATGGCTTCGTATGACGCCACCATCTTTCCCAGGACTCGCGTGCAGTGATGCACCGACACCTGTTTCGGTTTTAGGAGGTCTCTGACCAGAGTCACGAGCTCCTGAGCCTTCTCCGCCGGGAGAAACACCTTCTTCTGGTCTGTGTCCAGAATCATGCCCAGGAAGGGCAGACGCGTCGTATGGATCAGCTGCGACTTTGGAATATTCAGGATCCACCCGTGTTGTTGCAACACTTCCTGAGTGTGCTAGGCCGATCAGCAACTGCTCCCTGGACCTCGCCTTTATGAGGAGATCGTCCAAGTACGGGATAACCAACTCCTCGCTTCCGAAGGAGTACCATCATTTCCGCCATTACCATGGTAAATACTCTCTGTGCCGTGGACAGACCAAACGGCAACGTCTGGAATTGGTAATGACAGTCCTGTACCACAAACCTAAGGTACTCCTGGTGAGGTGGATAAATAGGGACATGCAAGTACGCATCCTTGATGTCCAGAGATACCATAAAATCCCCCTCTTCCAGGCTTGCAATGACCGCCCTGAGCGATTCCATTTTGAACTTGAATCTCTTGAGATAAATGTTCAGGGATTTTAAATTCAGAATGGGTCTTACCGAACCGTCTGGTTTCGGTACCACAAACATAGTGGAATAGTAACCCCTTCCTTGTTGGGAACCTTTACTATCACCTGCTGGAGGAATAGCTTGTGAATTGCCGCCAGTACCACCTCCCTTTCCATGGGGGAAGCTGGCAAGGCCGATTTTAGGTAACGGTGAGGGGGCGTCACCTCGAATTCCAGCTTGTATCCCTGAGATACAATATGTATAACCCAAGGATCCACCCGTGAGCGAACCCACTGGTTGCTGAAATGTCGGAGACGCGCCCCCACCGCTCCTGGCTCCGCCTGTGGAGCCCCAGCGTCATGCGGTGGACTTAGTGGAAGCCGGGGAGGACTTTTGTTCCTGGGAACTGGCTGCATGGTGCAGCTTCTTTCCTCTCCCCCTGCCTATGGCAAGAAAGGAAGCACCTCTGACCTTCTTGCTTCTCTGAGAACGAAAGGACTGCATTTGATAATACGGTGCTTTCTTGGTCTGTGAGGAAACCTGAGGCAGGAAAGTCTACTTTCCAGCTGTCGCCGTGGATACGAGGTCCGAGAGACCGTCCCCAAACAATTCCTCACCCTTATAAGGCAACACCTCCATGTGTTTTTTAGAGTCGGCATCCCCTGTCCATTGCCGAGTCCATAAGACCCTCCTGGCAGAAACGGACATTGCATTAATTCTATAACCTAGCAGGCAAATGTCCCTCTGGGCATCCCGCATATATAAGACGGCGTCTTTTATATGGCCCAGGGTTAGCAAGACCCTGTCCCTGTCCAGGGCATCTATGTCCTCTGACAGAGTATCTGTCCAAGCTGCTACAGCGCTACACATCCAGGCTGAAGCAATAGCTGGTCTCAGTAAAGTACCAGAGTGTGTATAAATAGACTTCAGGATAGCTTCCTGCTTCCTACCCGCAGGATCCTTTAGGGCGGCCGTATCCTGAGACGGCAGGGCCACCTTCTTAGATAAGCGTGTCAGCGCCTTGTCTACCCTAGAGGGGGATTCCCAACGTAACCTATCCGTTGGCGGGAAAGGGTACGCCAGCAGTAATCTTTTGGGAATCACTATTTTCTTATCAGGGGAGGTCCACGCTTCTTCACATAACTCATTTAATTCATGTGACGGGGGAAAAGTCACTGCCTGCTTTTTCTCCCCAAACATATGTACCCTCTTGTCAGGGACAGGGTTAACCTCTGAAATGTGTAAAACATTTTTCATTGCAATAATCATATAGCGGATGGCCTTGGTCATTTTAGGCTGCAATTGTGCCTCATCATCGTCGACACTGGAGTCGGACTCCGTGTCCGCATCCGTGTCAACCATCTGAGATAGTGGGCGTTTATGAGACCCTGGCGGCCTCTGAGTTGCCTGGGCAGGCCCGGGATGAGAGCCCGGCTGTCCCCCGGCTGTAACATCATCAAACCTTTTATGTAATGAGTTTACATTATCATTTAAGACCTTCCACATATCCACCCAATCAGGTGTCGGCCCCGACACCACATTTATCTGCACTTACTCCACCTCCACACAACCCTCCTCATCACACATGTCGACACAGCCGAACCGACACACAGCACACACACAGGGAATGCTCTGACTGAGGACAGGACCCCACAAAGGCTTTTGGGGAGACAGAGAGAGTATGCCAGCACACACCACAGCGCTATATAACCCAGGAATACACTCTATAAAAAGTGATTACCCAATAGCTGCCGATTATATGACTTTTGCGCCTAAACTTATGTGCCCCCCCCCCTCTCTTTTTACCCTTCTTGTATCAGGATACTGCAGGGGAGAGCCTGGGGACCGTCCTTCCAGCGGAGCTGTGAAGAGAAAATGGCGCTGGTGTGCTGAGGAATAAGGCCCCGCCCCCTCAGCGGCGGGCTTCTGTCCTGCTTCTGTGTGAGAAAAAATGGCGGGGGATTTTACATATATACAGTGCCTGACTGTATATATGTAGTTTATTCCAAAAGGTACTTCAATTGCTGCCCTGTGTGGTGTGCTGTGGGAGCAATGGCGCACAGCTGCGGTGCTGTGCGCTACCTTAAATGAAGACAGGAGTCTTCAAGCTTCTGTTCTTCTGGCTCTGCGAGGGGGACGGCGGCGCGGCTCCGGGAACGGACGATCGAGGACAGCTGCCTGTGTTCGCACCCTCTGGAGCTAATGGTGTCCAGTAGCCTAAGAAGCGCAACCTAGCTGTAAACAGGTACGTTTGCTTCTCTCCCCTCGGTCCCTCGTAGCAGTGAATCTGTTGCCAGCAGAAACTCACTGAAAATAACAAACCTAACAAATACTTTCTTTAACTAGCAGGCTCAGGAGAGCCCACTAGGAGCACCCAGCTGTGGCCGGGCACAGATTCTAACTGAGGTCTGGAGGAGGGTCATAGAGGGAGGAGCCAGTGCACACCAGATACTACCTATTCTTTCTTTAGAGTGCCCAGTCTCCTGCGGAGCCCTTCTATTCCCCATGGTCCTTACGGAGTCCCCAGCATCCACTAGGATGTTAGAGAAAATAAGAATTTACTTACCGATAATTCTATTTCTCGTAGTCCGTAGTGGATGCTGGGGACTCCGTCAGGACCATGGGGAATAGCGGCTCCGCAGGAGACGGGGCACAAAAATAAAGCTTTAGGATTAGGTGGTGTGTACTGGCTCCTCCCCCTATGACCCTCCTCCAAGCCTCAGTTAGGATACTGTGCCCGGACGAGCGTACACAATAAGGAAGGATATTGAATCCCGGGTAAGACTCATACCAGCCACACCAATCACACCGTATAACTTGTGATCTGAACCCAGTTAACAGTATGACAAACGTAGGAGCCTCTGAACAGACGGCTCACAACAATAACAACCCGAATTTGTTTGTAACAATAACTATGTACAAGTATTGCAGACAATCCGCACTTGGGATGGGCGCCCAGCATCCACTACGGACTACGTGAAATAGAATTATCGGTAAGTAAATTCTTATTTTCTCTAACGTCCTAAGTGGATGCTGGGGACTCCGTCAGGACCATGGGGATTATACCAAAGCTCCCAAACGGGCAGGAGAGTGCGGATGACTCTGCAGCACCGAATGAGAGAACTCAAGGTCCTCCTCAGCCAGGGTATCAAATTTGTAGAATTTTGCAAATGTGTTTGCCCCTGACCAAGTAGCAGCTCGGCAGAGTTGTAATGCCGAGACCCCCCGGGCAGCCGCCCAGGATGAGCCCACTTTCCTTGTGGAATGGGCCTTGACAGATTTAGGTTGTGGCAAGCCTGCCACAGAATGTGCAAGTTGAATTGTGCTACAAATCCAACGAGCAATCGTCTGCTTAGAAGCAGGAGCACCCATCTTGTTGGGTGCATACAATATAAACAGTGAGTCAGACTTTCTGACTCCCGCCGTTCTTGAAATATATATTTTCAATGCCCGGACCACGTCCAACAACTTGGAATCCTCCAAATCGTTAGTAGCCGCAGGCACCACAATAGGCTGGTTCAGGTGAAACGCTGACACCACCTTAGGCAGAAAATGAGGACGTGTCCGCAGTTCTGCCCTGTCCGTATGGAAAATCAGATATGGGCTCTTATATGATAAAGCCGCCAATTCTGATACTCTCCTGGCTGAAGCCAGGGCCAGTAGCATGGTTACTTTCCATGTAAGATACTTCAACTCCACCGATTTGAGCGGCTCAAACCAATGGGATTTGAGAAAATCCAAGACTACATTTAGATCCCACGGTGCCACTGGGGGCACAACCGGGGGCTGTATATGTAGTACTCCTTTTACAAAAGTCTGGACTTCAGGAACTGAAGCCAATTCTTTCTGGAAGAAAATCGACAGGGCCGAAATTTGAACCTTAATGGACCCCAATTTGAGGCCCATAGACCAGGCCTGGCCAACCTGTGGCTCTCCAGATGTTGCAAAACTACACATCCCAGCATGCCCTGCCACAGTTTTAGCATTCCCTAATAGTAAAACTGTGGCAAGGCATGATGGGACTTGTAGTTTTACAACAGCTGGAGAGCCACAAGTTGGCCAGGCCTGCCATAGACAATCCTGTTTGCAGGAAATGTAGGAATCGACCCAGTTGAAATTCCTCCGTGGGGGCCTTCCTGGCCTCACACCACGCAACATATTTTCTCCAAATGCGGTGATAATGTTGTGCAGTCACCTCCTTCCTGGCTTTTACCAGTGTAGGAATGACCTCTTCCGGAATGCCTTTTTCCCTTAGAATTCGGCATTCAACCGCCATGCCGTCAAACGCAGCCGCGGTAAGTCTTGGAATAGACACGGTCCCTGCTGAAGCAGGTCCGGTCTTAGAGGTAGAGGCCACGGATCCTCCGTGAGCATCTCTTGAAGTTCCGGGTACCAAGTTCTTCTTGGCCAATCCGGAGCCACTAGTATCGTTCTTACTCCCTTTTGCCGTATAATTCTCAGTACCTTTGGTATGAGAGGCAGAGGAGGGAACACATACACTGACTGGAACACCCACGGTGTTACCAGAGCGTCCACAGCTATTGCCTGAGGGTCTCTTGACCTGGCGCAATACCTGTCCAGTTTTTTGTTGAGGCGGGACGCCATCATATCCACCATTGGTTCTTCCGAACGGTTCACAATCATGTGGAAGACTTCTGGATGAAGTCCCCACTCTCCCGGGTGTAGATCGTGTCTGCTGAGGAAGTCTGCTTCCCAGTTGTCCACTCCCGGACTGAATACTGCTGACAGTGCTATCACATGATCTTCCGCCCAGCGAAGAATCCTTGCAGCTTCTGCCATTGCTGTCCTGCTTCTTGTGCCGCCCTGTCTGTTTACGTGGGCGACTGCCGTGATGTTGTCCGACTGGATCAACACCGGCTGACCCTGAAGCAGGGGTTTTGCCAGACTTAGAGCATTGTAAATCGCTCTTAGCTCCAGTATATTTATGTGAAGAGACATCTCCAGGCTTGACCATACTCCCTGGAAGTTTCTTCCCTGTGTGACCGCTCCCCAGCCTCTCAGACTGGCATCCGTGGTCACCAGGACCCAGTCCTGTATGCCGAATCTGCGGCCCTCTAACAGATGAGCACTCTGCAACCACCACAGAAGAGACACCCTTGTCCGTGGCGATAAGGTTATCCGCTGATGCATCTGCAGATGCGATCCGGACCATTTGTCCAGCAGATCCCACTGAAAAGTTCGTGCGTGGAATCTGCCGAATGGAATCGCTTCGTAAGAAGCCACCATCTTTCCCAGGACTCTTGTGCATTGATGCACAGACACTTTCCCTGGTTTTAGGAGGTTCCTGACAAGTTCGGATAACTCCCTGGCTTTCTCCTCCGGAAGAAACACCTTTTTCTGAACCGTGTCCAGAATCATTCCCAGGAACAGCAGACGTGTCGTCGGGGTCAACTGAGATTTTGGAAAATTCAGAATCCACCCGTGTTGTTGCAGCACTAGTTGGGTTAGTGCTACTCCGTCCTCCAGCTGTTCTCTGGACCTTGCCCTTATCAGGAGATCGTCCAAGTAAGGGATAATTAATACGCCTCTTCTTCGCAGAAGAATCATCATTTCGGCCATTACCTTGGTAAAGACCCGAGGTGCCGTGGACAATCCAAACGGCAGCGTCTGAAACTGATAATGACAGTTTTGCACCACGAACCTGAGGTACCCTTGATGTGAAGGGCAAATTGGGACATGTAGGTAAGCATCCTTTATGTCCAGGGACACCATAAAGTCCCCTTCTTCCAGATTCGCTATCACTGCTCTGAGTGACTCCATCTTGAACTTGAATTTTTGTATGTACAGGTTCAAAGATTTCAGATTTAGAATAGGTCTTACCGAGCCGTCCGGCTTCGGTACCACAAATAGAGTGGAGTAATACCCCTTTCCCTGTTGTAGGAGGGGTACCTTGACTATCACCTGCTGAGAAAACAGCTTGTGAATGGCTTCCAATACCGTCGCCCTGTCTGAGGGAGACGTTGGCAAAGCAGACTTTAGGAACCGGCGAGGGGGAGACTTCTCGATTTCCAACCTGTAACCCTGAGATACTACCTGCAGAATCCAGGGGTCCACCTGTGAGCAAGCCCACTGTGCGCTGAAATTCTTGAGTCGACCCCCCACCGCTCCTGAGTCCGCTTGTAAGGCCCCAGCGTCATGCTGAGGGCTTTGCAGAACCCTGGGAGGGCTTCTGTTCCTGGGCAGGGGCTGCTTGCTGCCCTCTCTTACCCCTTCCTCTGCCCCGAGGCAGATATGACTGTCCTTTTGTCCGCTTGTTCTTATAGGACCGAAAGGACAGCGGCTGAAAAGACGGTGTCTTTTTCTGTTGGGAGGGGGTCTGAGGTAAAAAGGTGGATTTTCCGGCAGTTGCCGTGGCCACCAGATCCGATAGACCGACGCCAAATAATTCCTCCCCTTTATACGGCAATACTTCCATATGTCGTTTGGAATCCGCATCACCTGACCACTGTCGCGTCCATAAACTCCTTCTGGCAGATATGGACATCGCATTTACTCTCGATGCCAGAGTGCAAATATCTCTCTGAGCATCTCGCATATAAAGGAAAGCATCCTTTAATTGCTCTATAGTCAATAAAATACTGTCCCTATCCAGGGTATCAATATTTTCAGTCAGGGAATCCAACCAGACGACCCCAGCACTGCACATCCAGGCTGAGGCGATGGCTGGTCGCAGTATAACACCAGTATGTGTGTATATACTTTTTAGGGTAGTTTCCAGTCTCCTATCAGCTGGATCCCTGAGGGCGGCCGTATCAGGAGACTTTAACGCCAATTGTTTTGATAAGCGTGTGAGCGCCTTATCCACCCTAGGGGGTGTTTCCCAGCGCGCCCTAACCTTTGGCGGGAAAGGGTATAATGCTAATAACTTTTTTGAAATTAGCATTTTTCTATCTGGGTTAACCCACACTTCATCACATACATCATTTAATTCCTCTGATTCAGGAAAAACTACAGGTAGTTTTTTCACCCCCCACATAATACCCCTTTTTGTGGTACTTGCAGTATCAGAGATATGCAAAGCCTCCTTCATTGCCGTGATCATATAACGTGTGGCCCTACTTGAAAATACGTTTGTTTCATCACCGTCGACACTAGATTCAGTGTCTGTGTCTGGGTCGACCGACTGAGGTAAAGGGCGCTTTACAGCCCCTGACGGTGTCTGAGACGCCTGGGCAGGTACTAACTGGTTTGCCGGCCGTCTCATGTCGTCAACTGATTTTTGTAATGTGCTGACATTATCATGTAATTCCATAAACAAAGCCATCCATTCCGGTGTCGACTCCCTGGGGGGTGACATCACCATTATCGGCAATTGCTCTGCCTCCACACCAACATCGTCCTCATACATGTCGACACACACGTACCGACACACAGCAGACACACAGGGAATGCTCTTATCGAAGACAGGACCCCACTAGCCCTTTGGGGAGACAGAGGGAGAGTTTGCCAGCACACACCCAAGCGCTATAATATATATGGGAACAACCTTATATAAGTGTTGTTCTTTATAGCAGCTTAAATATATCAAAATATCGCCAAAAAAGTGCCCCCCCTCTCTGTTTTACCCTGTTTCTGTAGTGCAGGGGAGAGTCCTGGGAGCCTTCCTCACAGCGGAGCTGAGCAGGAAAATGGCGCTGTGTGCTGAGGAGAATAAGCCCCGCCCCCTATTTCGGCGGGCTTTTCTCCCGTAGTTTTAGATAACTGGCATGGGTTAAATACTGTATTTGCTGGCGTATAAGACTACTTTTTTGCCCTGAAAAACATGCCTCCAAGTGGGGGGGTCGTCTTATACGCCGGGTGCACTTCAGTTGGGATAGACATAGCTGCCATAGTGGCCTTCCGATACTCGTCCGATGCCCACAGTGGCCTCCCGATGCCCGCCCACCTCATTCTACATACCATCCAGTATCGCGCGGTATCCAGTGCGGCCGCGGCGGGTCACTAGTGCCAATTACAGGAAGATGCAGGGACTGGCCGGAGGCACTGCGGTCGCGTTGTGGCCGTACAATGGTGACAATGACAGGTACTGTAATGGCACTAATACTATTGGCACTCATGTGAAACCGGTAACAATAAATGCACACAGGGGTATACTTTTATACATTTTACAACTTTCTCCTCGCCCCCTCCCCCCTTCTTATGCATACCTTGATAAATACTCCCTATCCAAATCTCTTATCAGGTCATAATATACAGTATGTCACAAATCTGATGTTCTTTTACGTTTTATTTGGTGTGTGGAAGGGGGTAGTCTTATACGGCGAGTATATAACAAACTCTATATATTGAGTGGAAATGTTTGGGGTCGTCTTATACGCCCAGTCGTCTTATACGCCGGCAAATACGGTACATACATATAGCCTCAATGGCTATATGTGATGTATTCTTTTGCCATAAAGGTATTAAATATTGCTGCCCAGGGCGCCCCCAGCAGCGCCCTGCACCCTCCGTGACCGCTTGGTGTGAAGTGTGTGACAACAATGGCGCACAGCTGCAGTGCTGTGCGCTACCTTCATGAAGACTGAAGAGCCTTCTGCCGCCTGTTTCCGGACCTTCAATCTTCAGCATCTGTAAGGGGGGTCGGCGGCGCGGCTCCGGGACGAACCCCAGGGTGAGACCTGTGTTCCGACTCCCTCTGGAGCTAATGGTGTCCAGTAGCCTAAGAATTCAATCCATCCTGCACGCAGGTGAGTTGAAATTCTCTCCCCTAAGTCCCTCGATGCAGTGAGCCTGTTGCCAGCAGGACTCACTGAAAATAAAAAACCTAAAAACTTTTTCTAAGCAGCTCTTTAGGAGAGCCACCTAGATTGCACCCTGCTCGGACGGGCACAAAAACCTAACTGAGGCTTGGAGGAGGGTCATAGGGGGAGGAGCCAGTACACACCACCTAATCCTAAAGCTTTATTTTTGTGCCCTGTCTCCTGCGGAGCCGCTATTCCCCATGGTCCTGACGGAGTCCCCAGCATCCACTTAGGACGTTAGAGAAAATAAGAATTTACTTACCGATAATTCTATTTCTCGGAGTCCGTAGTGGATGCTGGGGTTCCTGAAAGGACCACAGGGGGATAGCGGCTCCGCAGGAGACAGGGCACAAAAGTAAAGCTTTTACAGGTCAGGTGGTGTGTACTGGCTCCTCCCCCTATGACCCTCCTCCAGACTCCAGTTAGGTACTGTGCCCGGACGAGCGTACACAATAAGGGAGGATTTTGAATCCCGGGTAAGACTCATACCAGCCACACCAATCACACCGTACAACTTGTGATCTAAACCAGGTTAACAGTATGATAACAGAGGAGCCTCTGAAAGATGGCTTCCTAAACAATAACCCGAATTAGTTAACAATAACTATGTACAAGTATTGCAGATAATCCGCACTTGGGATGGGCGCCCAGCATCCACTACGGACTCCGAGAAATAGAATTATCGGTAAGTAAATTCTTATTTTCTCTATCGTCCTAAGTGGATGCTGGGGTTCCTGAAAGGACCATGGGGATTATACCAAAGCTCCCAAACGGGCGGGAGAGTGCGGATGACTCTGCAGCACCGAATGAGAGAACTCCAGGTCCTCCTTTGCCAGGGTATCAAATTTGTAAAAATTTACAAACGTGTTCTCCCCTGACCACGTAGCTGCTCGGCAGAGTTGTAATGCCGAGACCCCTCGGGCAGCCGCCCAAGATGAGCCCACCTTCCTTGCGGAATGGGCCTTAACAGATTTAGGCTGTGGCAGGCCTGCCACAGAATGTACAAGTTGAATTTTGTTACAAATCCAACGAGCAATCGACTGCTTAGAAGCAGGTGCACCCAACTTGTTGGGTGCATACAGTATAAACAGCGAGTCAGATTTTCTGACTCCAGCCGTCCTTTAAATGTATATTTTTAAGGCTCTGACAACGTCCAACAACTTGGAGTCCTTCAAGTCGTCTGTAGCCGCAGGCACTACAATAGGCTGGTTCAGGTGAAACGCTGATACCACCTTAGGGAGAAAATGCGGACGCGTCCGCAGCTCTGCCCTATGTCGAATGGAAAATTAAATAAGGGCTTTTATAAAACAAAGCCGCCAGTTCAGATACTCTCCCGGCCGAAGCCAGGGCCAGTAACATAGTCACTTTCCATGTGAGATATTTCAAATCCACATTCTTTAGTGGTTCAAACCAATTGGATTTGAGGAAATCTAAAACTACATTTAGATCCCACGGTGCCACCTTAGGCACCACAGGAGGCTGTATATGCAGTACTCCTTTGATAAAAATCTGGACCTCAGGGACTGAGGCCAATTCTTTTTGGAAGAATATTGATAGGGCCGAAATTTGAACCTTAATAGATCCCAATTTGAGACCCATAGACAATCCTGATTGCAGGAAATGTAGGAAAACGACCCAGTTGAAATTCCTCCATCGGAGCACTCCGCTGCTCGCACCACGCAACATATTTTCGCCAAATACGGCGATAATGCTTCGCGGTGACTTCCTTCCTTGCCTTTATCAAGGTAGGAATGACTTCTTCTGGAATGCCTTTTCCTTTTAGGATCTGGCATTCAAACGCCATGCCGTCAAACGCAGCCGCGGTAAGTCTTGAAAAAGACAAGGACCCTGCTGAAGCAGGTCCCTTCTCAGAAGTAGAGGCCACGGATCGTCCGTGACCATCTCTTGAAGTTCCGGGTACCAAGTCCTTCTTGGCCAATCCGGAGCCACTAGTCTTACTCCTCTTTGCCGTATAATCCTCAATACCTTTGGTATGAGAGGCAGAGGAGGAAACACATATACGGACTGGTACACCCAAAGTGTTACCAACGCGTCCACAGCTATTGCCTGCGGATCTCTTGACCTGGCGCAATAACTGTCCAGTGTCTTGTTGAGGCAAGACGCCATCATGTCCACCATTGGTTTTACCCAACGGTTTAATAGCATGTGGAAAACTTCTGGATGAAGTACCCACTCTCCCGGGTGAAGGTCGTGTCTGCTGAGGAAGTCTGCTTCCCAGTTGTCCACGCCCGGGATGAATACTGCTGACAGTGCTATCACGTGATTCTCCGCCCAGCGAAGGATCCTGGCAGCTTCTGCCATTCTGTTTCTTGTGCCGCCCTGTCTGTTTACATGGGCGACTGCCGTGATGTTGTCCGACTGGATCAACACCGGTCTTCCTTGAAGCAGAGGTTCCGCCTGGCTTAGAGCATTGTAGATTGCTCTTAGTTCCAGAATGCTTATGTGAAGAGACTTTTTCAGGCTCGACCACACTCCCTGGAAATTTCTTCCCTGTGTGACTGCTCCCCAGCCTCTCAGGCTGGCATCCGTGGTCACCAGGATCCAATCCTGCATGCCGAATCTGCGGCCCTCCAATAGATGAGCCTCCTGCAACCACCACAGAAGGGATACCCTTCTCCTCGGCGACAGGGTTATCCGCAGGTGCATCTGAAGATGCGACCCTGACCATTTGTCCAACAGATCCCTTTGCATGGAATCTGCCGAAAGGGATTGCTTCGTAAGAAGCTACCATTTTTTCCCAGGACTCTTGTGCATTGATGTACAGACACCTTTCCTGGTTTTAGGAGGTTCCTGACCAGGTCAGATAACTCCTTGGCTTTTTCTTCGGGAAGAAAAACCTTTTTCTGAACTGTGTCCAGAATCATCCCCAGGAACAGCAGACGAGTTGTCGGCATTAATTGGGATTTTGGAATATTCAGAATCCATCCGTGCTGCTTTAGCACCTCTTGAGATAGTGCTAAACCCATCTCTAGCTGTTCTCTGGACCTTGTCCTTATTAGGAGATCGTCCAAGTATGGGATAATTAATACGCCTTTTCTTCGAAGAAGAAATATTATCTCGGCCATTACCTTTGTAAAGACCCGAGGTGCCGTGGACAAACCAAACGGCAGCGTCTGAAACTGATAGTGACAGTTTTGTACAACGAACCTGAGGTACCCCTGGTGTGAGGGGTAATTGGAACGTGGAGATACGCATCCTTGATGTCCAAGGATACCATAAAGTCCCCTTCTTCCAGGTTCGCTATCACTGCTCTGAGTGACTCCATCTTGAACTTGAACTTCTTTATGTACAGGTTCAAGGACTTCAGATTTAGAATAGGCCTTACCGAGCCATCCGGCTTCGGTACCACAAAAAGAGTGGAATAATACCCCTTCCCTTGTTGTAGAAGAGGTACCTTGACTATCACCTGCTGAGAATACAGCTTGTGAATGGCTTCCAAAACCGTCTCCCTTTCTGAGGGGGACGTTGGTAAAGCCGACTTCAGGAAACGGCGAGGTGGCTCTGTCTCTAATTTCAACCTGTACCCCTGAGATATTATCTGCAGGATCCAGGGATTTACCTGCGAGTGAGCCCACTGCGCGCTGTAATTTTTGAGACGACCGCCTACCGCCCCCAAGTCCGCTTGCGAAGCCCCAGCGTCATGCTGAGGCTTTTGTAGAAGCCGGGGAGGGCTTCTGTTCCTGGGAAGGAGCTGCCTGTTGCTGTCTCTTCCCTCGTCCTCTGCCTCGTGGCAGATATGAATAGCCCTTTGCTCTCTTATTTTTAAAGGAACGAAAAGGCTGCGGTTGAAAAGTCGGTGCCTTTTTCTGTTGGGGAGTGACTTGAGGTAGAAAGGTGGATTTCCCGGCCGTAGCCGTGGCCACCAAATCCGATAGACCGACCCCAAATAACTCCTCTACGCATCGCCTGTCCACTGTCGTGTCCATAAAGCTCTTCTGGCCGAAATGGACATAGCACTTACCCGTGATGCCAGTGTGCAGATATCTCTCTGTGCATCACGCATATAAAGAAATGCATCCTTTATTTGTTCTAACGACAGTAAAATATTGTCCCCGTCCAGGGTATCAATATTTTCGATCAGGGACTCTGACCAAACTACCCCAGCACTGCACATCCAGGCAGTCGCAATAGCTGGTCGTAGTATAACACCTGCATGTGTGTATATACCTTTTTGGATATTTTCCATCCTCCTATCTGATGGATCTTTAAGTGCGGCCGTCTCAGGAGAGGGTAACGCCACTTGTTTTGATAAGCGTGTTAGCGCTTTGTCCACCCTAGGAGGTGTTTCCCAGCGCTCCCTAACCTCTGGCGGGAAAGGGTATAAAGCCAATAACTTCTTTGAAATTAGCAGTTTTTTATCGGGGCACCCCACACGTCATTTAATTCTTCTGATTCGGTAAAAACTACTGGTAGTTTTTTCACACCCCACATAATACCCTGTTTAGTGGTACCTGTAGTATCAGCTAAATGTAACATCTCCTTTATTGCCAAAATCATATAACGTGTGGCCCTACTGGAAAATACGGTTGATTCGTCACCTTCACCACCGGAATCAGTGCCTGTGTCTGGGTCTGTGTCGACCGACTGAGGCAAGGGGCGTTTTACAGCCCCTGACGGGTGTTTGAGGCGCCTGGACAGGCACTAATTGAGTGTCCGGCCGCCTCATGTCGGCAAACGACTGCTTAAGCGAGTTGACGCTATCCCGTAATTCCACAAATAAAGGCATCCATTCTGGTGTCGACCCCCTAGGAGGTGACATCCTCATATTTGGCAATTGCTCCGCCTCCACACCAATAACGTCCTCATACATGTCGACACACACGTACCGACACACAGCAGACACACAGGGAATGCTCTATACGAAGACAGGACCCACTAGCCCTTTGGGGAGACAGAGGGAGAGTCTGCCAGCACACACCAAAAAACGCTATATATGACAGGGATAGCCTTATGATTAAGTGCTCCCTTATAGCTGCTTTTATATTGATATATTGCCATTTATTTTGCCCCCCCTCTCTGTTATACCCTGTTTCTGTAGTGCAGTGCAGGGGAGAGACCTGGGAGCCTTCCTGACCAGCGGAGCTGTGACAGAAAATGGCGCCGTGTGCTGAGGAGATAGGCCCCGCCCCTTTTCCGGCGGGCTCGTCTCCCGCTATTTAGTACATTTAGGCAGGGGTAAATATCTCCATATAGCCTCTGGGGCTATATGTGAGGTATTTTTAGCCTTTTTAAAGGTTTTCATTTGCCTCCCAGGGCGCCCCCCTCCCAGCGCCCTGCACCCTCAGTGACTGCCGTGTGAAGTGTGCTGAGAGGAAAATGGCGCACAGCTGCAGTGCTGTGCGCTACCTTAAGAAGACTGCAGGAGTCTTCAGCCGCCGATTCTGGACCTCTTCTTGCTTCAGCATCTGTGAGGGGGCCGGCGGCGTGGCTCCGGTGACCATCCAGGCTGTACCTGTGATCGTCCCTCTGGAGCTTCATGTCCAGTAGCCAAGAAGCCAATCCATCCTGCACGCAGGTGAGTTCACTTCTTCTCCCCTCTGTCCCTCGTTGCAGTGATCCTGTTGCCAGCAGGAATCACTGTAAAATAAAAAAACCTAAGCTAAACTCTCTAAGCAGCTCTTTATGAGAGCCACCTAGAATTGCACCCTTCTCGGCCGGGCACAAAAATCTAACTGGAGTCTGGAGGAGGGTCATAGGGGGAGGAGCCAGTACACACCACCTGACCTGTAAAAGCTTTACTTTTGTGCCCTGTCTCCTGCGGAGCCGCTATCCCCCTGTGGTCCTTTCAGGAACCCCAGCATCCACTTAGGACGATAGAGAAATAAGATTTTACTCACCAGTAAATCTATTTCTCGTAGTCCGTAGTGGATGCTGGGGACTCCGTAAGAACCATGGGGAACAGATGGGCTCCGCAGGAGACTGGGCACTCTAAAGAAAGATTTAGTACTACCTGGTGTGCACTGGCTCCTCCCTCCATGCCCCTCCTCCAGACCTCAGTTAAGGAAACAGTGACCGGAAGAGCTGACATTACAAGGAAAGGATTTTGGAATCCAGGGTAAGACTCACACCAGCCACACCAATCACACCGTATAACTCGTGATAAACTTACCCAGTTAATAGTATGAAAAACAACAGAGCATCACTCAACGGATGCCACATAACGATAACCCTTTATTAAGCAATTAACTATATACACGTATTGCAGAAAGTCCTCACTTGGGATGGGCGCCCAGCATCCACTACGGACTACGAGAAATAGATTTACCGGTGAGTAAAATCTTATTTTCTCTAACGTCCTAGTGGATGCTGGGGACTCCGTAAGGACCATGGGGATTATACCAAAGCTCCCAAACGGGCGGGAGAGTGCGGATGACTCTGCAGCACCGAATGGGCAAACACAAGGTCCTCCTCAGCCAGGGTATCAAACTTATAGAACTTTGTAAAGGTGTTTGAACCCGACCAAGTAGCTGCTCGGCAAAGTTGTAATGCCGAGACCCCTCGGGCAGCCGCCCAAGAAGAGCCCACTTTCCTTGTGGAATGGGCTTTCACTGATTTTGGATGCGGCAAACCAGCCGCAGAATGAGCCTGCTGAATCGTGTTACAGATCCAGCGAGCAATAGTCTGCTTTGAAGCAGGAGCACCCAGCTTGTTGGATGCATACAGGATAAACAGCGAGTCAGTTTTCCTAACTCCAGCCGTCCTGGCTACATAAATCTTCAAAGCCCTGACTACATCAAGCAAGCTGGAGTCCTCCAAGTCACGAGTAGCCGCAGGCACCACAATAGGTTGGTTCAAATGAAAAGATGACACCACCTTCGGGAGAAATTGCGGACGAGTCCGTAATTCTGCCCTGTCCATATGGAAAACCAGATAGGGGCTTTTACATGACAAAGCCGCCAATTCTGACACACGCCTAGCCGAAGCTAAGGCCAATAGCATGACCACTTTCCACGTGAGATACTTTAGCTCCACGGTCTTAAGTGGCTCAAACCAGTGAGATTTCAGGGAAAACTCAACACCACGTTAAGATCCCAAGGTGCCACTGGTGGCACAAAAGGGGGCTGAAAATGCAGCACTCCCTTTACAAACGTCTGAACTTCAGGAAGCGAAGCCAGTTCCTTTTGAAAGAAAATGGATAGGGCCGAAATCTGGACCTTTATGGACCCTAATTTTAAGCCCATAGTCACTCCTGACTGTAGGAAGTGCAGGAACCGGCCCAGCTGGAATTCCTCTGTAGGGGCCTTCCTGGCCTCACACCAAGCAACATATTTTCACCATGGGGGTCATTCCGAGTTGTTCGCTCGGTAAATTTCTTCGCATCGCAGCGATTTTCCACTTAGTGCGCATGCGCAATGTTCGCACTGCGACTGCGCCAAGTAAATTTGCTATGCAGTTAAGTATTTTACTCACGGCTTTTTCTTCGTTCAGGCGATCGTAGTGTGATTGACAGGAAGTGGGTGTTTCTGGGCGGAAACAGGCCGTTTTATGGGAGTGTGTGAAAAACGCTACTGTTGCTGGGAAAAACGCGAGAGTGGCTGGAGAAACGGAGGAGTGTCTGGGTGAACGCTGGGTGTGTTTGTGACGTCAAACCAGGAACGACAAGCACTGAACTGATCGCACTGGCAGAGTAAGTCTCGAGCTACTCAGAAACTGCACAGAGAAGTCTTTTCGCAATATTGCGAATCTTTCGTTCGCAATTTTAAGATGCTAAGATTCACTCCCAGTAGGCGGCGGCTTAGCGTGTGCAATGCTGCTAACAGCAGCTTGCGAGCGAACAACTCGGAATGAGGGCCCATATACGGTGATAATGCTTTGCTGTCACATCCTTCCTAGCGTAGGAATAACTTCATCCGCAATGCCTTTTACCGCTAGGATCCAGCGTTCAACCGCCATGCCGTCAAACGCAGCCGCGGTAAGTCTTGGAACAGACAGGGCCCTTGTTGCAACAGGTCCTGTCTGAGAGGCAGAGGCCATGGGTCCTCTGTGAGCATTTCTTGCAGTTCCGGGTACCAAGTCCTTCTTGGCCAATCCGGAACAATAGTATTGTTCTCACTCCTCTTTTTCTTACAATTCTCAGCACCTTTGGTATGATAGGAAGAGGAGGAATCACATAGAACGACTGGTACACCCACGGTGTTACTAGTGCGTCCACAGCTACCGCCTGAGGGTCCCTTGACCTGGCGCAATACCTTTTTAGCTGTTTGTTGAGGCAGTTACCATCGGTTTGCAATTTGCGTGAAGACTTCTTGATGAAGTCCCCACTCTCCCGGGTGGAGGTCGTGCCTGCTGAGGAAGTCTGCTTCCCAGTTGTCCACTCCCGGAATGAACACTGCTGACAGTGCTTGTACGTGATTCTCCGCCCAACGAAGAATCCTGGTGGCTTCTGCCATTGCCACCCTGCTTCTTGTGCCGCCCTGGCGGTTTACATGGGCCACTGCAGTGATGTTGTCTGACTGAATCAGCACTGGTTGGTTTCGAAGCAGAGGCTCCGCTTGACTCAGGGCGTTGTATATGGCCCTTAGTTCCAGGATATTGATGTGCAGACAAGTCTCCCGATTTGTCCACAGCCCTTGGAAGTTTCTTCCCTGAGTGACTGCCCCCCATCCTCGGAGGCTTGCATCCGTGGTCACCAGGACCCAGTCCTGTATGTCGAACCTGCGGCCTTCGAGGAGGTGAGCACTTTGCAGCCACCACAGAAGAGACACCCTGGCCCTGTGGGACAGGGTGATCAGCCGATGCATCTGAAGATGCGATCCGGACCACTTGTCCAACAGATCCCACTGAAAAATCCTTGCATGGAACCTGCCGAAGGGAATGGCTTCGTATGACGCCACAATCTTTCCCAGGACTCGCGTGCAGTGATGCACCGACACCTGATTCGGTTTTAGGAGGTCTCTGACCAGAGTCACGAGCTCCTGAGCCTTCTCCGCCGGGAGAAACACCTTCTTCTGGTCTGTGTCCAGAATCATGCCCAGGAAGGGCAGACGCGTCGTAGCGATCAGCTCCGACTTTGGAATATTTAGGATCCACCCGTGTTGTTGCAACACTTCCTGAGAGTGTGCTAGGCCGATCAGCAACTGCTCCCTGGACCTCGCCTTTATGAGGAGATCGTCCAAGTATGGGATAATTGTAACTCCTTGCTTTTGAAAGAGTACCATCAGCTCCGCCATTACCTTGGTAAATATTCTCGGTGCCGTGGACAGGCCACACGGCAGCGTCTGGAATTGGTAATGACAGTCCTGTACCATAAACCTGAGGTACTCCTGATGAGGTGGATAAATGGGGACATGCAAGTAAGCATCCTTGATGTCCAGCGACACCATTAAATCCCCCTCTTCCAGGCTTGCAATGACCACTCTGAGCGATTCCATTTTGAACTTGAATTTCTTCAGATAAATGTTCAGAGACTTTAAATTCAAAATGGGTCTGACCGAACCGTCCGGTTTCGGCACCACAAACATTGTGGAATAGTAGCCCCTTCCCTGTTGAAGAAGGGGAACCTTCACCACCACCTGCTGGAGATATAACTTGTGAATTGCCGCCAACACTACCTCCCTTTCCATTGGAGAAGCCGGCAGGGCCGATTTTAGGTAACGGTGAGGGGACTTCACTTCGAATTCCAGCTTGTATCCCTGAGACACAATTTGTATAGCCCAAGGATCCACCCGTGAGCGAACCCACTGGTGGCTGAAATTTCGGAGACGCGCCCCCACCGCTCCTGGCTCCGCCTATGGAGCCCCAACGTCATGCGGTGTATTTAGTGGAGGCCGGGGAGGACTTTTGTTCCTGGGAACTAGCTGCATGGTGCAGCTTCTTTCCTCTACCCCTGCCTCTGGCAAGAAAAGATGCACCTCTGACTTTCTTGCTTTTTTGTGAACGAAAGGACTGCATTTGGTAATACAGTGCTTTCTTTGGCTGTGAGGGAACATATGGCAAAAAATTCGACTTCCCAGCCGTTGCTGTGGAAACCAGGTCCGACAGACCGTCCCCAAACAATTCCTCACCTTTGTAAAGTAAAACCTCCATGTGTTTTTTTTAGAGTCGGCATCACCAGTCCACTGCCGAGTCCACAGGACCCTTCTGGCAGAAATCGACATTGCGTTTACTCTAGAGCCCAGTAGGCAAATATCCCTCTGGGCATCCCTCATATATAAGACAGTGTCTTTGATATGTCCCAGGGTCAGTAAAATAGTCTCCCTGTCCAGGGTATCTATTCCCTCAGACAGAGTATCTGTCCATGCTGCTACAGCACTACACATACAGGCCGAAGCAATTGCTGGCCTCAGTAGAGTACCAGAATGTGTATAAACAGACTTCAGGATACCTTCCTGCTTCCTATCCGCAGGATCCTTTAGGGCGGCCATATCCTGTGACGGCAGGGCCACCTTCTTAGATAAGCATGTCAACGCCTTATCTACCTTAGGGGAGGATTCCCAGCGTAACCTGTCCGTTGGCGGGAAAGGGTACGCCATAAGCAATCTTTTGGAAATCAGTACTTTCCTATTAGGAGAATCCCAAGCTTTTTCACATAATTCATTTAATTCATGTGAAGGGGGAAAAGTCACTTCTTGCTTTTTCTCCCCATACATATAAACCCTCTTGTCAGGGACAGGGTTTTCCTCTGATATGTGCAATACATCCTTCATTGCTATAATCATGTAGCGGATGGCCTTAGCCATTTTAGGCTGCAACTTAGCATCATGGTCATCGACACTGGAGTCAGAATCAGTGTCGATATTTATGTCAACAATCTGGGATAGTGGGCGCTTTTGAGACCCTGGCGGCCTCTGAGCTGTAGTATCAGACATGGGTTGAAACCCGGACTGTCCCAAGGCTTCAGCTTTATCCAACTTCTTATGCAAGGAGCTTACGTTATCATTTAACACCTTCCACATATCCATCCAATCAGGTGTCGGCGCCGCCGTCGGCGACCCCACATTCATCTGCACTTGTTCTGCCTCCACGTATCCTTCCTCGTCAAACATGTCGACACAAACGTACCGACACGCCGCACACACCCAGGGAATGCTCACTTGAGGACAGGACCCCCACAAATGCTTTTGGGGAGACAGAGAGAGAGTATGCCAGCACACACCGCAGCGCTATATAACCCAGGGATTACACAGTAACTTAGTGTTTACCCAGTAGTTGCTGTTTATGACAATTTGCGCCTAAATATATGTGCCACCCCCCTCTCTTTTTCACCCTTTTTCTACCTGGATACTGCAGGGGAGAGCCTGGGGAGCTTCCTCTCAGCGGAGCTGTGGAGAGAAAATGGCGCTGGTTAGTGCTGAGGAAGAAGGCCCCGCCCCCTCAGCGGCGGGCTTCTGTCCCGGGTCTGTGTAAATAAAATGGCGGGGGCTCGTACATATATACAGTGCCCGGCTGTATATATGTGTCTTTTTGCCAAGAGGTATCCTGATTGCTGCCCAGGGCGCCCCCCCCGCGCCCTGCACCCTACAGTGACCGGAGTGTGTGGGTAGTGTGGGCGCAATGGCGCACAGCTGCAGTGCTGTGCGCTACCTCATGTGAAGACAGGAGTCTTCTGCCGCCGATTTCGATGTCTTCTCCGCTTCTGCCGTCTTCTGTCTTCTGACTCTGCAAGGGGGACGGCGGCGCGGCTCCGGACGACCAAGGTTAAGATCCTGTGTTCGAACCCTCTGGAGCTAATGGTGTCCAGTAGCCTAAGAAGCGCAACCTAGCCGCAGTTAGTAGGTTTGCTTCTCTCCCCTCTGTCCCTCGTAGCAGAGAGTCTGTTGCCAGCAGAAGCTCTCTGAAAATAAAAAACCTAACTAAATTACTTTCTTATTCGCAAGCTCAGGAGAGCTCACTAAAAGCACCCAGCTCTGGCCGGGCACAGATTCTAACTGGAGGAGGGGCATGGAGGGAGGAGCCAGTGCACACCAGGTAGTACTAAATCTTTCTTTAGAGTGCCCAGTCTCCTGCGAAGCCCGTCTGTTCCCCATGGTCCTTACGGAGTTCCCAGCATCCACTAGGACGTTGGAGAAATATATAAAACCTCAAATAAAAGCATGGGGCTGTTTAGAAGTATTCCCACTGTTAAATGGAGCGACTGGCTCCTGTCGGCACCAAAGCAAAACTGAAGAGCCTGAGTGTGGAGGCGGGGTATAGGACCAGAGCATCTTGGGATGCCTAAAAGATTAACTGTTTGGAGCCCAGTCCTTTACCACCACCTACACCCAATTGTCTCCCTGTGAAGCCATATGGAACCCGAAAGCACCCCTTCCTTTGGGTACGCTAAGAAATACTAGTTCCCTACAAGATGGGTATACAAGAGGATCACACTTTGTGTTAAAAGTGCTATTGAAAGCTCTATACCAACATGGTCTGATTCCCATCATAGGATGAAATAAAGTCAAAAAGGGAAAAAGCCGACGTCGCTTTAGGTAGAAGCTA
This sequence comes from Pseudophryne corroboree, assembly GCF_028390025.1. Classification (NCBI taxonomy): domain Eukaryota; kingdom Metazoa; phylum Chordata; class Amphibia; order Anura; family Myobatrachidae; genus Pseudophryne; species Pseudophryne corroboree. The sequence goes on from NC_086444.1 coordinate 1,146,158,714, forward strand.
GTAACCATGACAGCAAACTGTTATTTGTTAGGCATCCCAATTAATAATATGGGACCAAGTAATTATGCACAAATTTGGGGGGGGGGGAATACACTTTATGTGATGGCTGTATAGGAACAAACAATGTATTTATGAAGAAGTGTGTCATATTAGATTTGATCTTACAATACATGTACCAACCTTTCCTTCTACAACAGTTGTATTTAAAGCTAATTATGAGGTATCCCGAGGTTGCATATGTTTGTAAAATAATTGATAATAAGACATAAAACACTAAAAAGGAGTTTTTTTGTCCATACCTGTCAAATACTTTTCTCAGAATCCATGAGGGACACTGTGATGACCCTGGTTATAGAGTGGAGCTGGGAACTTGGGCACCAAACAATTAAACGTTCCTTTCCCAGGAACACAGGCTCACTCTCTCCTATACCCTGCCCACACTAAAGCCAGTTACATTAACAAGCTCAAGGACAGGGAGACGGAGAAGGAAGACTGGCACACACAAAGCATAAAAACCATAGCTGAGAGGAAAAACTGAAGCATGTAACCCCCCCCCCCCCCCCCAGTAGGGTGGGCGCCCTTTGTTCCCTATGGATCATGGATTCTGAAAAAAGGCTTTGACAGAAAAGGACAAGAGACTCCTTTTCACCATTCATCCATAGGGAACACTGGGATGACGCTGTGACATCATAAAACTGTTACCTTAAGGAAGAGAATGCTAAATGTGCTGCACTCAAGACCCTACACCCAACATTAACATGAGTCGAGGCAAAAGTGTCAAAACGCTAGAACTTGATGAACATATGAGCAGAGGACCACGTGGCCACTTTACACAGCTGCTCCGCAGAGGTGCCACGCTGAGGACAGGCCGGCTGGACCATCAACAAATAAGCATGTCCAATAGTGAAACGAAGCGAGCGAGCTAAGGTTCGTTCTGTAACCGGCCAACCACGCTTGTGGAAGTCAGAGGACCAACAGATAATCAAACTACCTGATGTCCTGAGTTCTGGAGATGTAAATCCGGAGATCACGAACAACATCCAACAATGTCTGTTCAAGGGAAGAGTCTGAAAGGCAGGGACAACAATGGCTGATATGAAAACGGAGGACTACTTTTGGTAGGTATCTGAGACGTGTCCGAAAGACAGCCCTATTATAGTCGAAAACAAGAAAAAGGAGAGCAATGGTATAACATGCTCAAGTCTGAGACTCTACGGGTCGAGGCTATGGTAAGCAGGGAAACAGTCTTCAGGGTGAGCCACCAAAGATTCAGTGTTAAAAGTAAGCTGAACGAAGAGTCCTAAGGACCAACGACAAGTCCCATGAAGCCACCGAAGGAACAAATAGACGCTGAATAGAAAAAAAGGCGTAGGGCCCAAGACAAACCTGGCCTACGGTAATGACAAATCCCGGGGGGGAGTCCACATGACAGAGACAGAAGGTCCGGCCTCAGAATACGCCTCGGGGAGTCTATGGAGAGACTCAGAAGAAACGTGAACCAGGCCGGATGTGGGCAATCCAAAGCGGCAGATTGGTGGTACGACCCTGCATCTTCAGATTACCGAGAACCCGTCAAATATTGGATATTGGACGGAAGATGTAAAGAAAACATCCACGGAACGGTCAGAGGGTTCACCAGAAGAGTCTCCGTAGTGCACATCCTGGCAGCTCAGAAAGTTTGCCTCCCAGTTTTGGGCGCCAGATGTATGAACTGTCAACAGTGCTTGAAGGTGCAGCTAAGTCCACCTGAGGATGTGACTTAATTCTCTCATAGCTACCCCTGCTTCTGGTTCCGTCATGATTGTTTATATAAGCGTTTATCGTGGCGTTATTGGACAGAACCTTGACCGGCCTATGTAGAAAGAGGAACTTGTGTTCTGTAAATCACCCAGAGCACCAATATGTTGATTGTGAGAACCGCCTCCCACTCCATCCAGCAACCCTGAAAAAAGTGTTTACAGGTCACCACCCCCCAGCCCCGAAAGCTTGCATAGGTGATGAGAAGGACCCAGTCCTGGATCCAGAAGGGATGGCCCTTGTCCAAGTTTGGGGGATAGAGTCACCACAATAAAGAGTTACCCACCTACAGAGATAGAATTGTTTGAGACCAGAGGTGTAGTTGGGAGTAGTTCCACCAGGACAAAATCTCCAGTTAGATGCCTGAAATGAAACTTGGCAAACTCCACCACGTCCAAGGTGGATACAAGATGTTTAAGCAGGCATAAATTAACACCTGTGATGACATAAGAAAGCCTAACGTTTGTCATGTAAAGCCGTTAGTTTGTCTTTGGTGAGAAACACCCCCTGAACTTGAGTTCAGCAAGGCCCCCCAAGTGAAGCATCTTTTTAGACGGAGACCAATTAATCAGCTATCCATGGGATTGGAGGATATCTACGGTGAGCCGATGGTGTTCCTGAAGAACATCCGAAGATTGTGCCAGGATAAGCAAGAAGCTCAAATAGGGGAGTATGTGGATCCCTTTGCGTCCGAGATACACTGCCATCACTTTTGTAAATACCCATGGTGCTGTGGAAAGTACAAATGGCAAGACTCGAAAACGGATCGTGAACCGCCCTGACCGCAAACCTGTGGAACCTCTCACATTGGTACCAGATGGGAATACACCTCCTGGATGTCCAACGAGGCCATATAATCCTCTGTTGCCAATGTTAGATAGAGCGAAGGGACTCTATTCAAAATTTGGGAAACCTGGGGACACAGATTGATGGATTTTAGTTTGAGAATAGGGTGGAAGGAACAGTCAGGTTTCCACACCAAAAAAAGATTGGTGTAAAAACCTGTGCTGCGAGAAGGTGAAACTGGGACGATCGCGTGGGTGACCAGAAGAGACTTAATGGAAGTCTGCAAGGCTTCTGCTTTTCCAGGATTGAAAGGAAGGCCTATGAAAAAAATGGGTTGGAGGCTGTTCCAGGCAGGTGAGTATCCCCTGGAAACGATGAACCTTACCCACAGGTCTGAAGTAGTCTTTAACCAGGCACCGGAAAAGCAGAAGACGGCCACCCATGCTGGATGGTCCCAGGTGGGGGCCCGCCATATCATGTGGCAGGCTAGTCAGCACATTTGGGGCCCGAGCGGCATGTCCACCAGGACTGGCGAACTCGAGATTTGGCACCTTTAGCAGAAGAACCCTGTGACCTGGAATAAGACTGACCCTTGGTCTTGCCTTGTGGGCAAAAGCCCCTCGACTTAGGAGCCGCAAATGGCAAAATATCTGTGTTTGATGCCAACAACTTATCAAGCTCTGGACCAAATAAGAAATTACCTGAGAAAGGGAGAGACTCTAATGCATTCTTTGAATAGGAGTCTGCCTGCCAGGTACGTAGCCAGAGGACCCGCCTGGCGGCCACAGATGTAGCAGAGACTCTAGAGGAAAAAATGGCTGAATCTTTGGCCGCTTCACGAAGATAAACACTGGCCTTACGAATCAGAAATACTTTTGACAGCAATTTTGTTCTGTGGGTACCTTTGCGGAGATCCTTGTCTATAGTCCACCCAAAGGGCCAAAGCTTTAGCAACCAATACCGACGCTAGTGCAGGACGTATGGCTGCACCCGCATTGGCATAAATAGACTTAAGTAAATTCTCCACTTTCCTGTCGGTAGGATCAACAAGAGTTGCCGAGCTCGGATTAGGTAGAGCCATGGGTTTGCCCAAATGGACAATATGCCAATCTACCAGAGGTGGAGTTTCCCACTTTAACATGTCTGCAGAAGGAATGGGATAAAATTTCAAAATGCGCTTGGGGACTGAAAAGCATTTACTAGGATGTGACCAGGCTTCATCCAGATCGCCTGTATGTGTAAAGGAAGGAAAAACAGGCGCCACTCTCTTTTTACGCTTAAAAAGCGGACCCTGTGCAGGAGGTGCTGTGTCTGAGTCTTTAATTTGGAGTACGGACCCGACAGCTTTAACTAAAGCATCTACATCCACTTGACACAGGTCTTCATCCAGGCTGGAAAAAGATTCCACATCAGAAGTAACAGACATAGCTTCCCCTAGATCTGAGGAGTGTTCTAACAAACTCGCATAGCCAGATTGAAGGGGAGTGTAACTATCCCGTCTGGTAGACTCCCCCCTAGACGGGTGTTCCAGCATATGCTGTTGAGAGGAATGTGCCTGCATGCAGCCCTGAACACGGGCCGGATCTGCACTGGTAGGCTGTGAACCCCTTGGGTGCACTAACATTAGCTGACCCCCACCAGAAAGTGGCTGTACGGAAGGTGGAGGCCGGAAAGCTGCCAACTGACTAGCTAATTGTATCATAGACTTCGTAAGTTTAGATACCCATGCCGGTTCCAAGTGGGAACCCGTGGCATTAGAAACCTCACGCTGCACCTCTGTGAAGCAAACCTGACATATGCCATCATGGTCCTCAGCTGGAGCAGAAATAACCTTGCTGCAGGTTTTGCAGGACAAAGTGTGCAGCACAGCAGCATCCCCCTTCCTGGGGACTTTAGCTTCACGGCCCTTGAAAGACATAGCAATAAAAACCAAAGGGTACCCCTGTAAACACTAATATTACCAGCTGGATGATGTGTGTGTAGTGGGGGAGGCAGGGAATGTGCAGAGTCCCACAAAGAAGTGCTACAGTTGTGCAGTAACTGCAATAGAACGCTGGAGAGTGTTTTAAATCAGCGTGTAGCGTTTTTCAAATAGAGGAAATAGTTTGTCAAAACCAATAAAGATACTGACAGAACAAGAGAAGAGATACTGACAGGATTACAGGAACAGAGGTAACATGCACTCATGTAACACATTCACAGCCAAAGACATGGGCACAAATTGCTCGACAACCAAACCCTACTGGGGAGACAGTGTGTGCAGCCTGCACCCGGTGCGCGGTATAGAGGAGGCAGGAACCCGATATGCCTTCTATTCAGTGCAAGGCAGTGGCGCTATAACATGGCAGCCCGGCGTCTCCGGAGAGGAGGAGAGAGGGGCAGGGGAAGCCCTGTGGCGGGAAACCTGGAGCCGTGGACGCGCCAAGTGTTGGAGGAGGAGCTGTTGGGGAATGCGATCCTCCTCCCGCCCCGTCTGGTAAAGAGACCTTCCCCCAGGGAAATGGCCGCCATGCCTGCTAGTGCCCCATTACCAATAGCACTCTGGTGTTCCAGTCGGGGTGCGGAGATGACGCGGCGGCGGTTTCCACACACGGGCGGTAACAGCCGCTGTATGCCGAGAGCCGCTCTGCCTGCTCCCCGACTCGCCCGGTGGGCTGTGTGCTGCTGATGGGCGCGCTGGGATACAGTCAGTCAGCGCTCCGGCCGCCTGGCTGGGGAGCAGGGAGAGCAGCAGGGGTGCCGGCGTCGCTCAGTCAAAAGAAGAAACCGAATATAAAAAGTGAAACAATTAGGCCGCTCAGAGTGATGAAATGGAGAAAGATAAAGAATCAGCAGAGGCTGTGACATGGCAGAAGCTGATTGGCTGGTACTTTCTCCATTTTATCACTCTCTGGGGTAAATGTATGAACAGTGGTTATGGGGGAGAAGCAGTATCAGCGCTCTACCGCTTGACCCCCATGTATGATAGCTGTGGTGCGGGCACAGTGGCGGAACTACTGCCAGTGCAAGTGGTGCCTTGCACTGGGGCCCGCCACTGTCAAGGGGCCCAAAGCCAGTGCGGCATGTAATGAGTCAAACTCATTACATGCCGCAGTCAACTGTAACGGAGGCCACCGCCAAGGAGAGGAGCAGCAGGGACGCTGTCTGCTGTAATGTGTAAAAAGGGGACGCTGTCTGCCGTGCTGTGTAATATAGGGGACGCTGTCTGCCGTAATGTGTAAAAAAGGGGACGCTGTCTGCCGTAATGTGTAAAAAAGGGGACGCTGTCTGCCGTATTGTGTAAAAAAGGGGACGCAGTCTGCCGTAATGTGTAAAAAAAGGCACGTTATCTGCCGTAATGTGTAAAAGGTGGACTCTGCCGTAATGTGTAAAAAGGGGGACTGCCTGCTATAATGTGTAAAAAGGGGACACTGTCTGCCGTAATGTGTAAAAAGGGGAATCTGCCGTAATGTGTAAAAAGGGGAAGCTGCCGTAATGTGTAAAAAGGGGACGCTGTCTGCCGTAATGTGTAAAAAAGGGGAATCTGTGCGGCGTAATTTGAATAATGGAGACTACTGTGCACAGTTATATGAATTGGTATTATTTTGTGGCCACACCCCTTCCCCATGAAGCCACGCCCCTATATTTTTTGCACCTGCTTTGCATAGAGGGGGGGGCTCAGATGCCATTTCTTGCATACAGAGCTAAAATGTCTAGTTACGGCACTGTTACTAGGTATCCATTTTCCTGGTCCTGAGCAGGTCCCCCTCACCAGATCCTCTCCAGGGGTGGACTTGGACGGGATGAGGGGAGGCCCAAAGCATTTTGTCACACCTGGGCCCACCGCTCGCTAGTTCCGCCACTGCAGTGACGGGCGCATCCTTATTGGCGCTGCTATCTAAAAGATGCTTGGGCAATGATGCTGACCGTTCTGACACCTGCAGCTGTCGATTTCAACAGCTGCATGGCGTTGATGTCATGTTCTCCACAGCAGGGACAGAGCTGTGCCTGGCTATGGGGCGGGTGCCGGCTCTGGACTGCACAGGGGATCTCGCATGAGTAGCGATATCCCGCACATGCGCACGAGAGCCAAGAAGGAGACTCAGCGCGTCGCCTCTGAGCTGACGCTCTGTGAGCTCAGGAGGACATAGCCGGAGAGGGCAGCGCGCTTCAGCAGACAAGATGTTAATACATCTTGTTGATGTCCCTTCCTGCTTTACCTCGGTAATGAGGAGAAGCAGGAAGTGCGTCCGTCACCTCTAATTGCAGGCGGAACTCCGCCCGGCCACAGTATCAGGTCCCTCCTACATTATCAAGGTGTCAGCGGCCGCCAGCCAATCCTGGCTCGCGGACCGGCTGCAGCACCAATCAAAAGAAGGGGAGGCTTTTTTAAAATCTGCAGCGAGCCAATCACGGCTCCCGAATCACCTGCCAATGAGAAGCTGCCAAGTGGCAGCTTCTCATTAGCTGGCGGTCCAGGAGCAGTGAATGGCGCACAATCGACATCAGATTCAAAGTGCCCTCTCTCCCCCCTCTCCACCAGGGAGGTTACAGTGCCCAATCTTCCCCACAGCCGCCAGAGTGTGAGCCGCGGGCTATAACGCCCGATCCCCCCCGCAGCCGCCGGAGTTTATTGTGAGGCTAAGCAGCATGCAGTAATGCCCGTACCCACTCCCCATCTCCCTCTGAGCGGTGTGCAGTAATGCCCGTACCCACTCCCCATCTCCCTGCCAGCGCAGCATCTTAAAGTCCACCACACCCCACAGCTTAGTGACCCGCGGGCTGTAATGCCCTTCCCACCTCCACCGGACCACTGTCTGCAAGTGAGTGATGGTCCGAGGCCCTATCCTAACCGTGGCACACCCCTGGGCGTCTGGCATACTAGTCACCTGACACAGCCGATAAATTACTAAGGAGCAGCTAAGGAGCAGCTGACACAGGTTTGGAACAATTAAGATTACACAGGGGTGCATGAAAAGGCCTGTGACCATGGTTAATAAGAGTTAACCAAAGATTAACCCCATAGTATACAAACAAATATAGAAAACCACAGCACTCGCTGTGTCAGGTGACTAGTATGCCTTTTAAAAGCCACTAGATATGTGGCAGGCATACATTAAACCTAGTGGGCATATTTGCAGTTATATTATATATGATACAGTTGCCAGGTTTTAATTCTTTAAGCTTTGTGATAGTGTAGGACCTGCATGAAGGTGGGGTACCTTAAAAATCGGTATGCAGGCTTCCGTGCATTGGCCAATCCACTAACTAAACCCCCATCATTTATTTATTGATGTAGTGAGGACAAGTGAGCTTGCTATGGCGAGTGCTGAATTCTCTATTTTGTATGTATTTGGGTAGGTGGCCATGGGCTGCATGCACCCCACCCTATGAGTGGTGAGTGCAGACACTGCACCCCGCTTCTGGGGTGGCGAGTGCTGTGGTTTTCTAGATTTGTTTGTATATATATATATATATATATATATATATATATATATAATCTCTACATCTCTATATATCTCTCTCTCTCTGGAAAACCCCTCATAAAATCCTGCGTTGCCCCTGGAGGGGGCTCTATCTGCCGTACTGTGGAAAATGAGGCTCTGTCTGTCATACTGTGTAAAAGGGGGCTCTGTCTGTCATACTGTGTAAAAGGGGGCTCTGTCTGTCATACTGTGTAAAAGGGGGCTCTGTCTGTCATACTGTGTAAAAGGGGGCTGTCTCTCTTACTGTGTAAAAGGGGGACTCTGCCTGCCGTACTGTGTAAAATGGGGTTCTGGCTGCCATACTGTGTAAAAGGGTCCTCTACCTGGCATAATGTGTAAAAGGGAGCTCTACCTGGCGTAACGCATGATAGGAGCTCTACCTGGTGTAATGTAAGTGGTGCTACTGTGCGGCATAATTTGAATAATGGAGATTACTGTGCAGCGTAATATGAATTGGTATTATTGTGTGGCCACGCCCCTTCCCCCTGTATTTTAGTCACTGGTCCTCTTTTAAATATGGGGGGGGGGCAATGCTGTTTCTTGCACACAACGCTAAAATGTCTGGTTACGGCACTGCCTAGGATGAAGATATGGACACATGAGAGTGTCAGACAAAGGAATCAAGAAAGCAGAAGGGACACATAGAAGACATACTGTATGAGAGGTGAGCAAAGATTGTTCAACATATACTCCTATATTGTGAACCAAATCTAAAATTAGGAGGGGGGCACTGCTGTGGGCATTGTGTGTGTGTAAGTGGCTCTGCTATTGTGGGCATTGTGTGTGTAAAGGGCACTAGTATGTGGGGCGGGCAATGTAAATAAGATTGTGCTACTGTGAAGCATTATTTTGAATTGGTGGTACTTGTGTGGCCACGCCCCTTCCTTGTGAGGCCACACCCCTTTCTGTGGCGCATGCTAAGCAGGAGGGGTCGTGGGCGAGGTGAGTTCCCCCACCTCTCCAGGACCACTTTAAGCCCTGCATTTACCTATCCAAGCGATGAAGCATCTAGCCCACTGGCTCTAGGGGCTGACAGTCAGCGCATGGAGGAGCCCTGTCTTCAGCCCAGGTGTTGTGGTAGTTGCCAGAAATCTCGTTATAGAAAAGGTCACCTACTGTAAAGGTGGGTACACACTTGTGAACTATATCGTTAATTTTCCCACTCGGTGTGTATGCCGCTGCCGGGCAATGCTTGGCACCGAGGTTCGTTATCGACCCTCGGTCTCAGCGGTGCATGCAGATCAATTTGGGGGGAGGCATTCAATTTTCCGGCTGTCAGGATACAGACGCCGGAATCCTGACACCCGGTGAAATACCGGCGGTCGGGATTCCTTCCGACCGCCGGCTGAAATCACCACTCGGGTGGGGGTCCACACCATTACCTGAGGTGGAATATAACCCTGTGGCGACTAAAGGGGACACACTGCGCTCACCGATGGAATCCCGGAGTCGGTCTCCTGACCACCGGGATATCATACCGAATCCATTTGTGATATCATAGTGTTTCCCCTCCCGGTCCGGGATTGGAAATACTAGGCAATGTTGATCACGGAGCACATCGCCTAGTGTGTATCCACCTTAAGTCAGACCCTGCACTGGCCATGTCACGCCATCATCCGAGGTGGAGGTAGAAGGGATGATTCCATGGCGGAAGTAATACCGCGGCTCCTTGTGCCTCCCTTGGAAGAGGTCACGAAGCGCTGCTCAGCTCCTTAGGGCTTGCAGCACAAAGCATCCACACCCTGGGCTGGACGCAAGGCATTATGGAGTGATACCTGTATATGGGGAATTTTTAATTTTTTGATAGTCACTCCAGGTTTTGGGGCCCATTTATCATTAATCGCATATTCAGTGCGATCTGGACAATATACGATTGTACCAGTGCCATATATTATAGAGCACCCGCAGGACTCGGAGCCCATCCCTGCAATGCGCTCAGTGTGGAAGCAGCACAAATGCACATGCGCAGTCCTGCTGACCACACTTGTACAGCGGCTTTTCCGGTGTGGATTCCGAAGGAGCTCTCTGCCGAGGAGGGATTGCAATGCGTGTTTAGCCCATTCCGGAAATTGATACATCTGCCAGCATCACATCCCACATAGAAACCTATGGGGGATGTGGCTGCCGGCGGGAATGGAGGGAACGCAGCAGGTATCGGAGATAACTGCTGAAGTTCCTCCCACAAACATTTGAGGGATACTAAATATTTGCGGCTAACCCTTGAATACGGGGGTTCGGGGGAAAAAACAACAAATCTTTTTTGATAAATGGGCCCCCCTAGCCTTGGATGTACTGTACTTCCCAGACATAGAAAATGAGGGGGAGAATGATAAGACAGCTGCAGTTAAACAACCCCAATAGGAAGTGGTGATATGAAAAACAAATCCAGAGACAGGAAAGAGCCCAAGACAACACCTAGAACCCTAATCCAACATCTGCTCCCCCCCTAAGGGCCAGTTGGCACTGTTACAACCGTCACCTCGCACAGTGGAAATGTGGCAGCAGCAGCAGTGACTGGTTTCGCACACTGGCACAGCCTGCCAGCAGAAGGAAGTACCGTGGAATGGTCTAGACCAAGGGTGGCCAACCAGTCAGAGGCAAAGAGCCTAAAAATATTTGTAGTAAAGTTAAAAAGCTGATATCACGTGCGCGCCGTAGGCCCATTTTTGCGCGCCTGCCTTCAGTATGACGATTGTAGGAGTATGAACATGTCACGCTGAGGACGAGAAACACTGAAACAATCCAGATCCACAAAGTATACTGAAACAAGCCAGTCTCCCCCCTTCACTCCGTGTCTTCTCAGCCTGCTCCCCCTTCACTCTGTGCCTCCCAGCCTGCTCCCCCTTCACTCTGTGCCTCCCAGCCTGCTCCCCCTTCACTCTGTGCCTCCCAGCCTGCTCCCCCTTCACTCTGTGCCTCCCAGCCTGCTCCCCCTTCACTCTGTGCCTCACAGCTTGCTCCCCCCTTCACTCTGTGCCTCACAGCCTGTTTCCTCCTTCACTCTGTGCCTCCCAGCCTGCTCCCCCTTCACTCTGTGCCTCACAGCTTGCTCCCCCCTTCACTCTGTGCCTCACAGCCTGTTTCCTCCTTCACTCTGTGCCTCCCAGCCTGCTTCCTCCTTCACTCTGTGCCTCCCAGCCTGCTTCCTCCTTCACTCTGTGCCTCCCAGCCTGCTTCCTCCTTCACTCTGTGCCTCCCAGCCTGCTTCCTCCTTCACTCTGTTCCTCCCAGCCTGTCCCCCCTTCACTCTGGGCCTCCCAGCCTGCTCCCCCCTTCACTCTATGCCTCCCAGCCTGCTTCCTCCTTCACTCTGTGCCTCCCAGCCTGCTTCCTCCTTCACTCTGTGCCTCCCAGCCTGCTTCCTCCTTCACTCTGTGCCTCCCAGCCTGCTTCCTCCTTCACTCTGTTCCTCCCAGCCTGCCCCCCCCCCCCCTTCACTCTGGGCCTCCCAGCCTGCTCCCCCCTTCACTCTGGGCCTCCCAGCCTGCTCCCCCCTTCACTCTGGGCCTCCCAGCCTGCTCCCCCCTTCACTCTGGGCCTCCCAGCCTGCTCCCCCCTTCACTCTGGGCCTCCCAGCCTGCTTCCTCCTTCACTCTGGGCCTCCCAGCCTGCTTCCTCCTTCACTCTGGGCCTCCCAGCCTGCTTCCTCCTTCTCTCTGTTCCTCCCAGCCTGCCCCCCTCTTCACTCTGTGCCTCTCAGCCTGCCCCCCTCTTCACTCTGTGCCTCTGGGCCTCCCAGCCTGCTCCCCCCTTCACTCTGGGCCTCCCAGCCTGCTCCCCCCTTCACTCTGGGCCTCCCAGCCTGCTCCCCCCTTCACTCTGGGCCTCCCAGCCTGCTCCCCCCTTCACTCTGGGCCTCCCAGCCTGCTCCCCCCTTCACTCTGGGCCTCCCAGCCTGCTCCCCCCTTCACTCTGGGCCTCCCAGCCGGCCCCCATTCACTCTGCACTCTTCAGCCTGCTCCTCCTTCTCTCTCAGCCTGACCTATTCTTCTCTCTGCCTCTCAGCCTGACCTACTCTTCACTGTGCCTCACAGCATCCTTCCCATCTCAGGTCACTGGTAGCTAGCCACACTCACCTGTATGGGCTATTTCACTCCAATCGCAAGAGGTCAGACAGGGCAGGGCAGGGAGTTGGCCGTGATGAAATGCAGACATCGTACGCCCAACTCCTTTCCCTGCAGCCCTGCGGTAAAGGCGGGTTCGGGTGCCACCGCTGATCTAGACATTCCCGGCTGGTTAATGGGACTGGAGGCATGAGGGGTGTGTGTGGACGGGGATGGCATCAAGGCTATAGTAGCCAGACTGCTTTCAATGCACTCTAGGAGAATTAATAATTACAAATCAATTGCTTTTGATATGTACTTTACTCAAAAGAACCAAGGGAAACACAAGACCATTCATTTGTGGTCCGGACAATAAGGGGCAGAAAATAAGCCTTTATTGCAATGCACAAGTAAACAGATTTTGTTTTTCTATTTATCTAAGGAGAAAAATGCACTGATCATATACTGACCTACACAAAACACACAAACAGTGCAAATAACTTCAGGCATATTCATTAAAGCAAAAGTATGTAATGATGTGCAGCAAGAGGAGAACACTACGCAGCCAGGGAATGAGCACGTGTCAACGTATGGCCTCTGTACTGCCACCAATATGTCACTACTAGGCTGAGCCCAAAAGTACTGACATGTATTATATCACCATACAATCCCTGACTTGTAGAAAGCATATCCTACCCCCTTACGCATAAAACCACACACTTCAGGAACTTTAGTGCAGAGTTAGGGATTCCTCTCGGCAATTACCAGCACATTTAGGGGGACATTTACTAAGTAGTGATAAGAGCGGAGAAGTGAGCCAGTGGAGAAGTTGCCCATGACAACCAATCAGCATTGAAGTAACATCTATAATTTGCATACTATAAAATTATACAGAGCTGCTGATTAGTTGATGGGGCAACTTCTCCACTGGCTCACTTCACCGCTCTTATCACTGCTTAGTAAATGTCCCTCTTCGTTACAGGATTCCGTCTGGCCTTACTTGAGGGTTTGGTGCACTTCCGACCACCAGTTGTAGTTCGTGTAGTCAATGAGCAGCAGGAACTGGCACCAGAGCAGCACTAGAGGAGGGTGGGTAGGAAACAAGGACTGCACCAGGGTGCTCAGCCTCTCCAACGTGTAGAAGTTCCCATTATCACCATCCCCCTTGAACAATCTTGAAGCTGCGCTTGTGATCCTTCGGAATGTTCCTGCATGCGACACAATGGCAGTATCAGGACAGAGTATAGTGAAAGTAAAACCTACGTGCCCTGGCCCATGCCAATCCAGAATGAGCCACATTCAGCACTTTTATACAGGGCCGCTGAACACAGACACCTCATTGATTGCTATGGGATAGAATCACATTGTTGCTCTAGGCACCACATTGTTAAATACATAGCATTATTTACATCTAATAAGGGGTGCTTTGTGTAGATGTTGGTCATCATTTATTAATACACTGTACTGCTTTATGGTGAAGCGTCCTTTGCGTACAGACATTTAATAACCTGTTCAGGAACTACGAGATCCAGTATGCTAACCAGCATCTAATGGGCACAGGTATGCTGAGACTTGTAGTCTAAAAACCGCCGATGATGCAAAGGTTGCCTATGCCATCAGCGCAAAAACCTTAAATATTTAATTGGAGAAAACAGGATAGAGAAATGAGCCTGTCCGAGAGCAAGAGGCGGCTATACAGTACAAGGAATATGTACAAGAGCCTCACTCATGTTATCCCTGTGGAGCCCTATGGAACCCGAAGAAGAAAGTAACTATTGCGATTAAATGTTGGGAATTCGTAACAAAACCTAACAAAGGACCGAAGGATCCTCACGGACACTGTATACTGATTTTAACAAGATTATATTTAATTGTACATGAGCTGAATGTCTGCGAATGCTTTATTACAGCATCTTGGTTTTGTGGCCCCGACTATGGGCCTAATTCAGACTTGATAGCTGTTGTGCGAAATCGCACAGCGGGCAATTATCAAACAACTGCGCATGCATACAGATAGTAATGCGCAGGCCAAACTGCGAAAAAAATCCTGCGTCTTTTTTGATCACTAGGTGTACGCCGGTTGATTGACAAGAAGCGCGAGATTGGGGGTGGTAACGGCCTGTTTTCTAGGAGTGTCAGGAAAAACGCAGGCGTTCCCAAGTGTTTTCCGGGAGGGTGTGTGACGTCAGCTCTGCCACGATCAGTCTGTTTCTTTCGTGCTGTAGGAGTAAGTCCTGGGCTATGCACAGACTGGAAAAATCATTCGATGGTGAGTTGCAAACGGATTTGCAGCTGACCAGCATTTGCAAAGCTTTTCCCATGGCGTACACAGACTTGCACGGAGTGGATTTTTCCTCTGGCTGGGCGGCGACTATCTGATCGCAAACCTCTGCAAATTCACAGAGGTGCGATCAGGTCTGAATTAGGCCCTATATACAGAGCCACACACCACAACACAGTCAGATTGATATATTTATGAGGAAAAGGAGTGGAATATCCATATAAAGGGACATAAAAGGGCAACAGGAGAACAGAAGGCAGTATCCTGTAGGAATGTACATTGTTACCTGATTTGAAGATATGGACCAGACACATGAGCAGGGTCCCCAGCTGCTGACAGTAAAACGTATGCTGCTGCTCACTCAGGTCCACCTTCAGCTCCTTGTGTACAATATCCTCCAGCAGGATACCCACCAACTGTAACAGGAACCTTAACCATGACAAAACCAATAACTATAACAACAAGCACAGATCAGTCATGGCACAGAATTTATTTGCTAACAGTATTATACTGATTATTACACTGCAACTGCTGCTAAAGACTACATCAGGCTTTTTCAACCAGTGTGCCGTGGCACACTAGTTTACCGCGACCAGTTGCAAGGTGTGCCGTGGAGTCAGAGCAGCTTCCTGCACCTTCAGAGTGAACTGTTGGCTCGGGCTCTTCTTAGAGGATCAGTCATGCTCCGGCTGTGACCTATACCTTGATGACGCGGCAGTGTGATATAAAGGTCACGTCCGCCGCGTCTCACCAGCCAGCCCACCTGCTTGCATACACATCTTCCAGTTCCTGCCTGCATCCACAGCTTTCCTTGCCCACCCACATCCACACCTGCCCAACCGCCCGCTGCTCAGTATTCGCAGCACTCCACTATGAACAACCTCCGCCACTGAGGGACAGGGAGTAGGACAGCTAAGCAGTGGGGCTAATATTTGTTATGTTATTTCTCCTGTGGGGAGCAATAGGATTTATGGGGGGAGAACAATGTGAATAATTCATGTGGGGAGCAATAGGATTTATGTGGGAGGAAATGAGATTGATTTATGTGTGAGCAACATGATTTATGTGGGGAGCAAAGTAATTGTTTTTCCTGTGTAGGCCAATGTATGTGTGGATTCTTATTTTACTGTGAGGGCCAATGTATGTTTTGTTTTGTTTTTCTGTGGGGAACTGATGGTGTGCCTTGGCAATTTTAAAATATTGTTCGGTGTGCCGTGAGTAAAAAAAGGTTGAAAATCACTGGACTACAGAGTAAGTATGCCTTCACACAGCAGCAGCAGCAGCAGCAGCCATTTTGTGGGATGAACCAGTATTAAGGAAAATAATCTTTGAAGGTTTAGCGTACAAAATGGTTGCCTCAAGAAAAAGTTTGCTGACTTAAAAAAAAAAATGGCTCCCTCTGAATAATTTTATCTGACAACAATAAAGCAAAGAGCACGATGAAAGCAGTGTTTACATGCAATGGTGCAAGCAGATTTGCGAGCGATAGGCTCACTGTTTCGACAGATAGAAGACCACAGAAGTTCAGAGGGCCATCTTCAATTTTAACATGTTAATAAACATGTGTATGAAACAGGCCAATGGAAGGTGCAATACGTTAAGAGTCATACAAAAGTGCGGGGGTGAATAATTACCGAGAGACGGTTTCCTCTGGGAGGACCTTGATCTGGTTCTGCTCCACACAATTTTCTAAAGTTGGATGGAAATTGTCCTGTTCTCTTAACCGAACAATATTCTGACATGAGATGAGAAAGGGAGAGAAGGACAGCTCCTGGATTCGGGACAGAACAATATCCTCCGTAGACTGTGAGATAAGGACGCGGAGAATGGCCAGGATTCCCGAAATCCAGAGCTGGACAGTGCCGACTGAGGCCTGCAAGAAGCAAATGCACACATCATTAATATATATGCAATATTGACCATATACCACTCCCTTCACCTGCCTCATTATACAGATAACATTCACCTGGATTCCAATGTTCTAGTAAATTTCCAATGATCCATTTATAACATGCTAATGGATAAAATCCAGTAACTAATATCTGTATATACAGAGTTCCGAAATGATTATTTTAGTATTCAATATGAAAATGTGAGCATTATAAGAAAAAAAGCACTCCACAAAGAAACTTATTATAGATATTACAAATCACCTTGGAGGCCCGTATATGGTCAGGGGAGAACTTGGTGACTTTAGGGGAGGTGTAGAAAACCTTCTAAAGACAAGTGGAGAAGTTGCCCATAGCAACCAATCAGGTTTTGGATATCATTTTATAGAATGTAAGGTTTGATACATCTGTAGTTTAATATTCTAGAATTTGTAGTAAGAAATACGCTATAACATCTACAGATGGCCAATATATTAGAATTGTTATAAAAGTAGGTGCAAATGTTTATAGGAGCAGATCTGCTGAAAGTGCGGAGGGTAGGTCACAATTAGGCTTTATCCCAAGCAGATACAGGTGTATCCTCATGCACCTAGCCTCAATACGCTATGTGGTGCAACATACCTGCTGCAAGTGAACTGCATCGAGCGGTGGCTTTTTTGCATCATCTTAGCTTGAATGTGTGTCTAAGTTGCAACTGGATGCGACAAACCCGCTTCATGAGACTGCACTGATTAATTACATATGTGACACTTGAATATCTGTGTACTGCCGCTGCATCGTAGCACTTGGTTTACAGACTCAGTCGCACACACAAGTGTCTCAAATCAAATTAATCAGTAGAATTTTGTGAAGCTGTTTTATTGCATCTCATTGTGATTAAGATGCACATTCCAGCGAAAGAGACGCCTAGCGCAAGCCAAGCCGCTTGTGACCTGGCGTGCTGAGAAGGCATGTTTGGTGCGACTGCAGCAATAGTGTATGGGCACACCTCTGTATGTATTATTCTTGAATTATTTTGTAAAACTGGGGCAGATGTATTAAGTCTGGAGAAGGCATAAAGAAGTGATAAAGCAGCGATAAGTGCACAGTGATAACGCACAAGCCAATCAGCTCATAACTGACAATTTACATATTGGAGCAGATTGGCTGGTGTGTTTACCCCTTGCACTTATCACTTGTTTATCACTTCTTTATGCCTTCTACAGGTTAATACATCTGCCCCAATATTCCACAGCACAGTGTAAGTTATCCTGTCTCTCTGATAGTCACTAGTCCTTCTAGTCCATTCCACATATTTACAATCTTGAAATATCCAAATCATAGCATTAAACTTAGTATGTAAATCCAGCACAATGCCATTTACTGTTATTTTATCTGAGTGTTATTTGTGAGCATGCCGTCTCCAACACAGAGACTCTTGCAGCAGGGCCGTCTTTTCGTATGGGCTCAATGGGCACTTGCCCAAGGGCCCCAGGAGTATAAGGGCCCTAGGCTGACAGCTGAGGGTCCCCTCTTTCCAGGGGTACCAGATTTTTTAAAATCGGGCTAGGGAAACCAGAGATATCCAACTTCAAAGCAGTGGTCCCCATCCAAGCCTGTTAATTGCTCTTCGCAGCCAGATAACTCGGGTTCTGTTTGACTTATAGTTTTTCTGAAGGTATAAACCTAAAGCTGGGACTCTCCCCTTTTGGTGAACACTGGCAGCTTGTCTCTACTATTCCCAGAACCAGAGATAGCAGCCTTCCAGCAGCTGGTCCCTGCTCCAGCTCCACACACCTGGTATACAGTTTTATATATTTGTTGGTGGATTGCTCTGGCTCCTGAACTCTGATCCCCAAGTCCCCAGAACCTCCTGAAAGGTAGCACTCTCTAGTGTTTTTATCCCATCCAAAGCTAAGAACTTTATTTCCAGGAACTGGAGATATCTGCAGTCAAGCAAGCTGCACTCTCACCAAAAAATGGTGAATATTAAGCCCACTCCACTATCTACCCCTCCCCTGCATATTAAAAACCCCCTACCACCCTGGAAGTCATGTACCAGGGCCCCTTCATTCAGCCCAATGCCCCTTCTACAGTTTAGTGTTCCCTCCGCCTCATCTGTTCAGAAAAGGATTAATTAGCAGAAATTACTGCTCCAGGTCCTACATGCTGAGCAGAAGATAGAACACCTCATACCGCCCACGGGACATCAAAGCTGCCGCTGATACCACCCCCACTGCTGGAGGATAGGTAGGAGCCCCAGTGCATTGTTGTGCCCAGGGGCCCACACTGCTGTTAAGACGGCCCTGTCTTGCAGCTCTGATCTTTCACATGCACCAAAAGGGAAGATCTTGCATTATCCCCGAAGCAATATGGAATTATGGAATTGGGCAGTACCATCCGTACTGCCCAATTCCATAATTCCATATTGCTTCGGAAATGGTTAGCATTACTGCCTTAAAGCACTGAGGTCAGGGGTTCGATTCCCACCATGGCCCTAACTGTGTGGAGTTTGTATTTTCTCCATGTACTTGCGTGGGTTTCCTCCGGGTACTCCGGTTTCCTCCCACAATCCAAAAATATACTGGTAGGTCAACTGGCTCCCAACAAAAAATTAACCCTAGCGTGAATGTGTCTGTGTGTACATGTGATAGGGAATATAGATTGTAAGCTCCACTGGGGCAGGGACTGATGTGAATGGGCAAATATTCTCTGTACTAAATAAATAATAATTAGACCTCTATATCCAGCTATTAAGCCTGCAATTACACGTCATGTTCTCTACTCACCATAGTGTATGGAATTACAAACATACTTCTCAGTAACATGTCTACTGGGCGCAGGGATGATGGAGCCAAGGTTTCAAATAAAGTATTTAACACACCCAGAGCTTCATGACAGTCTATGTGCATCTACGTAGAAAACAAATGACACATCACCATCCATCTCATTACTCTGTTCAGGAAAAATGCGCAATACTGTTAGATTAGTTGCACATCTACAATTGAAGTTCAGGGTAGGTAGATATTTACCTGTTGCTTTGACAGCATTGGTAGAATGACATCAGCTATCTGTCGAGACAACCTTTTCCACTTGTCTTCATTCTCCTTGTGACACTGCTGCAGGACTAATATAAACATCTCCAGAACCTACAAAACAAAGAACTTACACTAGACACCCAAGGGCGAGCCCAGCCAGGCGGCCCCACCAAGGGCGAGCCCAGCCAGGCGGCCCCACCAAGGGCGAGCCCAGCCAGGCGGCCCCACCAAGGGCGAGCCCAGCCAGGCGGCCCCACCAAGGGCGAGCCCAGCCAGGCGGCCCCACCAAGGGCGAGCCCAGCCAGGCGGCCCCACCAAGGGCGAGCCCAGCCAGGCGGCCCCACCAAGGGCGAGCCCAGCCAGGCGGCCCCACCAAGGGCGAGCCCAGCCAGGCGGCCCCACCAAGGGCGAGCCCAGCCAGGCGGCCCCACCAAGGGCGAGCCTAGCCAAGCGGCCCCACCGATGATTTGTCTGAGACAGACGATTGTGATCTGCCAATTCTTATGCTCAGATGTATATTGTATGAGTCTCTCTTTGCATTGTGTATACCTAGATTAGTGAAGTACTCAGCAATAACGGATGAAAGCGTAGGGGATGACCCCGCTCACCTGATGGTACTGGATCAGCCGGAGAAGCATGGACACCACAACCTCTTTCTGAGTCTCCAGCTCTTTACCCGCATCGGCTTTATTTGCTCCCCTCAACACAAACAAGTCATGGACTATGGGCTGCAGTGCTGGAATCGCTACAATACAAAGACCAAAATCACCAAATCATCATCATCTGAATAAAGAAATACCTCAAGGAAATGTTTTCACTGATTGATTGATTGATTGATCATCTTCTATAACAAACACTGAAAGGGTTGGCAGAATAATATGGTACCAGTTGCTCTGCAAGGTCTAAGCAGCACAAAGTCCTGTAATGTGCGACTGGTTGTTACGGGTTACAGCACACTGTTACAGACTGTGACCTGTCTATGTACCGTGAGTGACTGCTTTCCTCCCGCTGGCCATGATGCCGTCACACAGCTGGATGATTTTGGGAATGCCAATGATCTGCTTGGAATGGTAGCGCTCATAGGACAGCAGTACCAGGAAGAAGAACACACTGGGAATGATAGCTTCAGACTCTCTGCCAGGATAATGAAATAAACATAGTAAGTACTGTAATGGGAAATGGTCTGCATTACAGGTACCTCTAATAACAGCGACACACAGATGGGGGCTCACCTGAACTGACCGACTTCAATGTATTCAAACTGCTTCAGTACAAACCCAATGAACACCTACGGGTAATAAGTGGGGAAAATAAAGACCTAAAAATCCTGTCCTCCTTCACATGATTCATCAATTACACGAGAACTTGCTGCATACTAATATTCTATAGATTACATGGTGTTTAGGGGTATCAGGGACCATATATTGCTAATATAATTACTACTGAACAGCAACCTGTTCCTAATCTCTACCCATCTTTCCATCTATCCTCTGCAGCTCATATAGATAGATAGATAGATAGATAGATAGATAGATAGATAGATAGATAGTTAGTATATGTATAGATAGTATATGTAGATCCTTCTATATCGACATTATATATATATATATATATATATATATATATATATATATATATATATATATATATATATATATACACATACATATACACACACACACACACACACACACACACACACAGTACCACTCAAGTTTGGACACACCTTATCAATGTTTTTTTTTTATATATTAATTACTTTCTATATTGTAGATTAATACTGGAGACATCAAAACTATGAAAGAACACATATGGAATTATGTTAGAAACGAAATAGTGTTAAACAAATCAAAATAGGTTTTATATTTTAGATTCCTCAAAGTAGCCCCCTTTTGTTTTGATGACAGCTTTGCACACTCTTGGCATTCTCTCAATCAGCTTCATGAGGTAGTCTCCTTTAATGGTTTTGAATTAACAGGTGTGCCTTGTCAAGAGTCAATCTGTGAAATTACTTGCCTTCTTAATGTGTTTGAGACCATCAGTTGTGTTCTGCAGAGGTAGGGTTAGTACACAGTGGACACCCCTATTTGACTACTGTTGTAATCCATATTATGGCACGAACCACTCAACTCAGCAAACAGAAACGACAGTCCATCATTACTTTAAGATATGAAGGTCAGTCGATACGGAAAATGTCAAGAACTTTGAATGTATCCTAAAGTGCAGTTACAAAAACCAAACGCTATGATGAAACTGGCTCTCATGAGGACCGCCCCAGGAAAGGAAGACCAGGGGGTAAATTTACTAAGATGGGAGTTCTATTTAAGATGGGATGTTGCCCATAGTTATCAATCAGATTCCAGGTATTCTCTTCTAGAAGGTGCTAGAAAATGAGAAATAGAATCTGATTGGTTGCTATGGGCAACATCCCATCTTAAATAGAACTCCCATCTTAGTAAATTTACCCCCAAGAGTAACCTCTGCTGCAGAGGATAAGTTCATTAGAATTACCAGCCTCAGAAACCGCTACTTAACAGCACCTCAGACTAGAGCCCACAAATTCTTCACAGAGTTCAAGTAGCAGACAAATCTCAACATCAACTGTTCAGAGGAGACTGCATGAATCAGGCCTTCATGGTCAAATTGCTGCGAAGAAGCCACTACTGAGGATGAACAACAAGAAGGAGAGAATTGTTTGGGCCAAGAAACACAAGGAATGGACATTAGACCAGTGGAAATCTGTACTTTGGTCTGATGAGTCCAAATTTTAGATTTTTGATCAAACCGCCGTGTCTTTGTGAGACGCAGAGGTGGTGAGCAGATGGTTTCTCCATGTGTGGTTCCCACTGTGAAGCATGAAGAAGTAGGTGTGATGGTGTGGGGGTGCTTTGCTGGTGACACTGTTGGTGATTTATTCAAAATTCAAGACACACTTAACCAGCATGCCTACCACAGCATTCTACAGTGCCATGCCATCCCATCTGGTTTGCGCTTACTGGGACCATCATTTTGTTTTTCAACAAGACTGACTCCAAACACACCACCAGGCTATGTAAGGGCTACTTTACCAAGAAGGAAAGTGATGGAGTGCTGCGTCAGATGACCTTGCCTCCACAATCACCCGACCTAAACCCAAATGAGATGGTTTGGGATGAGTTGAAGTGAAGGAAAAGCAGCGAACAAGTGCTCAGCACCTCTGGGAACTCCTTCAAGATTGTTGGAAAACCATTCCAGGAGACTACCTCATGAAGCTGATTGAGAGAATGCAAAGAGTGTGCAAAGCTGTCATCAAAGCAAAAGGGGGCTACTTAGAGGAATCTAAAATATAAAACATATTTTGATTTGTTTAACACTTTGTTTGTTTACAACATAAGTCCATATGTGTTCTTTCATAGTATTGATGTCTTCAGTATTAATCTACAATGTAGAAAAAGATTAAAATAAATAAAAACCATTGAATGAGAAGGTGTGTCCAAACTTTTGACTGGTACTTTCTGTTGGGTGTTTACCAGAATGCTACATTCCATTACTGTGTGTATCCGCATTTACACATCACACATGCCTACAATTGCTAGAAACAGATATCGCATTGATATGCGTTTTTATACCAGTGTCCCCAAGATTGGATGCCAGAGAATATAGGTTCCGTCTACTAAGCAGTAACATTTGGATTCATATGTGCTAATTATCACAGGGATATTACCTGGTCAGAGTCCAGTAGGCAGTAGTTGACCCGAAGCTGGACAAGCTGAGCAAGAAGATCCAGGACCTGCCTCTGCAGCTGCACAGAAGTGGTGGTGGTGTACTGCTTCAAGGCTTTAATCACCAAAGGCTCAAACAGGCGGATATGATTGTGAATAGTATTCTATAATAAAACAAAGAAAGTCTCTAGCTGCGCTCTCTGGTATATTCACCACTGACTGGTCTCATAACCAGACAGCCACATGTTTAACAGGTCTCATAACCGCACAGCCACATGTTTAAAGTGAAATTATGTTATGAAACTGCTGGTTATATTGGGATATTCTGCACTCCATACTCCAGTAACACATAAAGGGTCTGTACTGGCACAGCTCTTGGACCTGCATGGAAATGTATTATCCCCTTGACACAGATAATTCACCACTTTCTAAGATGACAGGGTCTGCCTACATGTTTACATTCAGTGGTTACAGGTTTCTGGAATTTGTCTGACTCTGATCCACCGTACCAATATCTTGTCACCTATCAATTACTGTAAGTCACTAGCTATGGTTCTCCTGGGGCGATGTACAGCCATATTATTATTGGCAGATGTAATTTCAGCAGTATCAAGGATAAAGAACTCCAAGGGGGGAATCCAAATGTTTGAAAAGTCGGTTGGGTGTCTGATTTTTCCTATCTTTTAGATAGGAAAAATCAGACTCCTAACTGACTTTTCAAACATTTGAATCTCCCCCCAAATCTTCTTTAGTGAAAATAAATAACAGTTGGAAGTGCTAAATTATAGAGCTACCATGGCTATATATTACTCTTACTAAAGGACGGGGTAACAGGTACAGATGTGCCCTCATACACTACTGCTGTAATCACGCCAAACAGCTCTTCTCAGCGCCCCAGGTCCCGTGCGACTTGGCTTACATTGAGCGTCTTTTTCCATCAAATGTGCGTCTTAATCGCATTGCGATGAAACAGAACCGCTTCACGAGACTGCACGGATTAATGTGATATGCAAAACTTGTCTATATGTGTGCCACTGACATACAAAGTGCTATGAAGCAGCGCCAATTACTCGTGAAGCAGTTTTGTCACATCAGATTGTGACTAGACATCTTCAACCAAATAAGATGCTGCACTGCTCGGCTCACTCGCACCAGGAGTCTAGCACCGCATGGCGTATCGCGGCTATGTGCATGAAGACACATCTGCAGGCCACAGAGAGCCAACTCTTCATAAAGACGGATTTAGCTATAGATCAACCCCTTGTCATCTAGTACACAACACAACATACCTTGTCTGCTCGATGCTTAGTAACATTGGTAATGTTGTTCTTCAGCTGTGAGGAAACCTTCTGGAGAACATCAAACCACCTACAGTACAAAACATAGTATTAAATCGATGTAACAAAAGGACCATAGTGACCGGTGTACAGAGAGTGTAAAGAGAGAACATGATAAAGCTGACTTGGAAGCCAGGACTGGTAAGTGATAATCTTAGTACAACAGAACTACCAGTGTGAGACAAGGTACAAACCAACAGCATGTAGCACTGATACTAACTTGTAACTTAAACATGTATAAGCAGTGGGAACTTACCCCGATGTTTCCTGCTCCTGGTCAGCCTGAACCATGTTCCTTAGACTGGCATCTGCCAATGCCTGGGTGAAATGCGTATATGGGGCCATGAAGCAATAATGGTATAACCCGGGGCGCAAGTTAGAGGAGCCCAGGCGCTGGGCTTTGCCTTGGGATTTGCTTGGGTTTGATGATAAAGCCTCAAATTGCGATGCCAGGTTAGTTCCAAAGAGGGTCTTCAACAGCTAAGGAACATTGATAATAATTAACTTCAATGTAGGAGTACAAAAAAAAAAAAAAAAAAAACCAACGGAAAATAAGTACATAACCAATATCAGAAGAAAATATTGAGGTGTTGCTACAGCCAGAAGTACATAAAGCCCCACTAGTTCATAAATATTACAGGTAATGAGGATGTGTGTCATTCAGCAGGCTAATGTAACGCACAGATAAGACATGTCCTTTGACAGGACGCAATAACGATTAAAAATATGAGAAGCTACAGTAAAACAATGCATAAGGCTGCATAGCGTCATGTGACACAGTAGTCACGTAACGAGGTCATGAGCTTGGAGGCCCCACGACAAAGCAAAGCAGGCCCATTGTAATACAAAAGCAGGACGGCCACCCAACAGTCAGCGTCATATTTCTTGGTTGCTTAATCTCACCTGCTGCACACAGACTGTGGCCATAACCGGTTCACGGTTGAAACAGGACTTCAGATAACCCAGTATTTCTTCAACGCTCTGTATAGAAAACATTACCGGATCTCAGAGAGCAATACTATAGAAAACTGCACAAGCATTTTTATCATCAATGCAAGAAGAGTGCATGCACAGGACATAGTTGGATGCAGATTATTAATACAGGTTGAGTATCCCATATCCAAATATTCCGAAATACGGACTTTTTTGAGTGAGATAGTGAAACCTTTGTTTTTTGATGGCTCAATGTACACAAACTTTGTTTAATACACAAAGTTATTAAACATATTGTATTAAATGACCTTCAGGCTGTGTGTATAAGGTGTATATGAATCAAATGAATTATATGTATGTACACAAACTTTGTTTCATGCAAAAAGTTATGAAAAATATTGACTAAAATCCCCTCCAGGCTGTGTGTATAAGGTGTATATGTAACATAAATGCCCTCTGTGCTTAGACTTGGGTCCCATCACCATGATATCTCAGTATGGTATGCAATTATTCCAAAATACGGATACTTCTGGTCCCAAGCATTTTGGATATGGGATACTCAACCTGTACATTATTAAAGACTACTATTAAAATGCACAGTGCATATAAAACCTTTACTGGTACATTAACTAGTGCATAAATGTAGGAAAAGCAAATACTGTAAGCCATACAGTGTATTTACCAGGGCTGGTCTCAACCAAACCCAAAACACACGTTTCTCTCCTCCCTTTGCATTCGTCCAATGTAAATATAAAGAGGTCATTATATAAAAAAGCATACCTTTTATAGGACTTTACCTAGTGTCTTATGATGAGGATAGTAAAAATGCTCGTAGAGCTCATCACTGCTATTGTCTGTATTCTCCTTCCCATAATAGTCTCCTAAGCATTTTGCAAAGCTCACTGAGGCGTGAATCCTCTCCAAACACAGGGGCAGATGTATTAAGCCTGGATAAGGCATAAAGAAGTGATAATGCGGTGATAAGTGCAAGGTGATAAAGCAGCAGCCAATCAACTTATAACGGTCAATTTACATATTGGAGCTGATTGGCTGGTGCGTTATCACCTTGCACTTCTCGCTTTATCACTTCTGTATGCCTTATCCAGGTTTAATACATCTGCCCCACTGTGAGGTTGGAGAGTTTTCAAAATGCGTGATGGGGCTGTAGTAGTCAAGGCGGCGGACAAGGCTTATGAGTAACAAACGGGACAGAGAGCAGGCATAGAAGTAGGAGGCACAACGCCCTTAAGGTGGGTACACACTGGCCGTTCTATTGAACGTCCAATATATCGCAGGTCTGTCGGCCAGTGTGTACGGGCGATATGTCTGTGAACTCCATCGTTCACAGACATATTGCGTCAGCCCCGCAGCACAGCCGACGGACAATAAATCTACCGATATACTGGCGCGTCGCTGTGTGTGTACGTACACATACTGCGGCAAACGGCGGTGACTGACAGCTAAACTGGTTCATGATGTTAGTCCCCGACGGATCGGGCAGTGTGTATGCTCAACACAATGCCCGATCCATCCATAGATGCAGATCAATTGATTGGCAGATATATCTATCAGTGTGTACCCACCTTAAGTTTGATGAGACATTCCAGAGGCGGCTGTAGACATCAGGAGGTTCAGATGTTAGCTCCTGAGCCAGCCTCTAGAACCCCACTGTGAGCTGCGTCCCCCAAAAGGATTCCGAGAAATGGATTTAATGTTAAGTTTCAAAAGTCCTCTTTTAATAATGTGTTATACTGTATGAGGATTATCACATAAAATGACCAGAGAAATTTGGGAGGCGTGATTTATGTGCAATGGCAAACATCATGTAGAACATCAGACAAGATGCAGAATATGGTCACTCACTTTGCCGATATCCGTTAGTGTAGCAAGTTCTAAAATCTGCGATAGAACATCCAGGGCCGAGCGTAGAAAGCTCACAAACTTCTCATTGCTGGTCTGTAGGTCCAGCGTCACCTGGGCGCACGAGAGGAGGCAATTCACCCAATGTTACAACAAAAAGGCAATACAAACATCCAAGCTAACCGCGGGAAGGCCACAACAGTTTAATCATATATTTTCAAAGTTTATTTACTGTAAAGAGGCCTGATAAAGGTACACCCTGATAGGCCCTGGTGGCTGCCTACCTTGTAGTTGGCATAGGTGGCTTTCAATACATCATATAGTTTTAAATACGATGGAAGATGGTAGAAGCTACCAAGAGACTTGCTTGTTTGAGCCGGACCAGAAGTGTCTGTTTGCCGAGAAGCTGTAATAAATATATAAGACCACAAACACAAATATATGAAAAAATCAGCATCCAACATTCTTTGGTGCTGTGACGTACCCACTAAACTACATCACATGATTCACTTTCTTAAATCACCAAAGTACTATAATACACAGAACTAAAATCATCATAATTTATTATTCTAGAGATGTCGACCAGTTACATACAGGGAAGAGAGAGTTAGTGGAATTTAACAATTCTCTTAGTGTCAATACGGTATATTATCATTAATTAATGATCAGCTTTCTATATAGTGCTCTCGCATTACGCAGCACTTTACAGAGAAACATTTGTAATTCAGATCAGTGCCTGCCTCAGCACACAATCAGGCCAATTAACTACCAGAATTTTTTTTTCTTTTGATTGTTGGAGGAAACTATTACAAACATGGGGATAACATATAAACTCCACACACAATAGGGACCTGGTGGGAATCTAATTAATTAACCCTTATTGATCTGAGATAGCAATGCTATAATCCAACACAAGGGTTCAATCAAGAACAATGCTATATATTATACTAGTATATACTCGCTGATGTGGCAGCCATACAGCATTATCCTCACTGTATCTCTCCAGCCTCATGCCACCCCTGTATTCTATCATCTGTCTCCCCTCTGTCACCTCCGTTTATCTTATCTCTGCCCTCCTCCTCGCTCTGATCTCTCCCCTTAACTTGTTGGGGGTGGGGGTGGTCTTGGTGGGTCCATAGTAAGTGTTGTAGTTGGTATAGTTGGTAGGGCAATGGGGGGGGGAGGGGGTCACATGTATGGGTTTGCACCAGTTCCGAGCGCTAACAGGTGTCTTCTCCCCTCTTCGCATCTATGTAAATCTCCCTGTCTGTCTCTTTCATCTCTGTCCCCCCAACTTGACAGTGCTGGGTGAGAGAGAAGTGAAGCAGGCAGCCAGTGAGAGCTGCGAGGGAAGGGAAGTGGCGGGTCCTCCCCAGGAGCTCCCTACTGAGCCTATGCTAGAGATATGCCTTACCGCATTCATGCTCTGAAGAACATCATAGGCTAAACATTGGCAAACTGCCATGGAAATGGCATCACCCAGAAGCCTATTCTACTACTCTTTAGAGTGCTTCACACACGTGTTATTCAGAACGTCTTGACACACAACACATGTCCTGACACTTGAAAGAGGTCTCCTGGCACATTATAAAGGTCTCCGCAGTATATTACAGAATCCATACAAAAGTACACCTTAGCCACTCTCTTATCAGGATTGTAGTATTGCGCTGAATAATGAACTGAGACACAAAAGAATAATCCGCACGCCAGACTGGTCGTCCGATTTATAACTGGGGGAGATGTCTGAAAGTGTGCTGTGGTTTCTGCTGACCACAGTGCACATAAAGCCTGCATTTTGCGCTTCACATCAATGTATGAACGGCGTGTGCATTGCCAGTCGCGTAGCCCAGCCGCTTACTGCTTCCCCGTAGTAGAGAATAGGAGAGGAAGGGCAGAGGCAATGTATGATTGCCTCTGCTGTCACTGTTTGTCTCCTAAAGCTGCCTGGCCGGAACTTCTCCCCCAGGCAGGCGAGGTGTGCAAAATGTGCACTCGCTTAGTCTTTTTTATTTATTTTTTTTAACAAACTTTATTGAACGTGGACATTCTTCTGCTGGTACACACAGCTTAATTGCGCATGTGCCGGGGGCCTCCAGCGGCGCAGGCAGGAAGCAGGGGAGAAGGGCGCATGCTCACATCTGCGGCACCGATCCCAGCAGAGCTGATGTTGAAGGAGCGATATCGCGGGACAGGTGAGAACGCCCTCCCACATCAGCTGCCACACATATAATACATTGTGGCGGCGGGTGGGTGCGTATCACCACGATAATGTGGTGATACGACCCCAGGCACATAACGTCCGTTAGGACGTTTTTCATACATCTCCCTCTGTGTTCTCTGATGCAATTATTCTATTTCCTGCACAAAGGGCCTAATTCTGAGTTGATCGCAGCAACAAATTTGTTAGCAGTTGAGCAAAACCATGTGCACTGCAGGGGGGACAGATATAACATGTGCAGAGAGAATTAGATTTGGGTGGGGTGTATTCAAACTGAAATCTAAATTGCAGTGTAAAAATAAAGCAGTCAGTATTTACCCTGCACAGAAACAATATAACCCACCCAAATCTATCTCTCTCTGCACATGTTATATCTGCCCCCCTGCAGTGCACATGGTTTTGCCCAATTGCTATCAAACTTGCTGCTGCGATCAACTCAGAATTACCCCAAAAACTCCTCAGGGAAATCAGGGTTCAGACTTTATTAGCCAGATCCTGACTCTTTGGTCAGTCTAAGAGAATAATGATGTTTAAACTCTGATTGGATTCACGTTTAATTGACTGTAATGATCAGCCATATGGGAATACTTTGGCACAAGTCAATCACTTTAGCACGAATTACATTATACGGAACTAGGATTACCTGTTTTAATACAACTCATTTATTTTTTATCCACTAGGGGTCACTGGAGTACTCTTTGATATGGACGGGGTGTAAGCAGGAATAGGCACATTCAAATTAGTAACCCTCCGCCCCCTCCATACTCCCAAGGTACCTCAGTGTTTTTTCTGTGCCTCGCTGGGAAGGCACACGTGGAGAGTTCTCCACACTTTACTTCTATTTTTGACTAGATGTTTATTTTTACACTCAATCCCTTCCCAGCTTATTCAGAAGCTTGGGTCCTGGATTGTGGGTGCTGCAGACTGCAGCATTGGCTTGTCGGCGCTCAGGAGAGGAGCCCCACCATAGGCCACAATCTGCAGAGCTGATTTCAGCCTAGGGCTGCATCAAGTAGCTGGACAGAGCTTACTGAAGAAGCCCCGTCACAGCCTCCACTGTGCTCAGGTAATAAGCGGCCAGGCAGCTCCCACTGCCGCTGCTCCTTTGCTGTGACACATTGCTGGGGGATCGGGGCGGCCGCTGTTTGGGAC
The DNA here is from genome assembly GCF_028390025.1 of Pseudophryne corroboree. Taxonomy (NCBI): domain Eukaryota; kingdom Metazoa; phylum Chordata; class Amphibia; order Anura; family Myobatrachidae; genus Pseudophryne; species Pseudophryne corroboree. Next base: position 1,146,189,193 of record NC_086444.1, read on the forward strand.
TGTACGTTTTTAATACATATGTCTCCCGGCTACTGCTCCCCAGCCCATAGCTCCCGCTGCCAGCTCCCCAGCCCAGCCACGCTGCCGCCGCTGGGCGCCCGCCGCCGCTCCCCGGCTCCCTCCCGCTAGCTTAGTCACACTGCCGTGGACAGCTTCTACGTTGCCGCGGCTCAGCCCTTACTCAGATTACGGACAACTCTCACTGCTGCTGCGGTCTGCCAGTGTTGGAAACAGCGATGCTGCAGGGTGGAGATAGCAGGGGGGGGCTGTGGGTATAATAATATGGGTCTAAGTGATATACAGTCCCTGCTATCAGGCTATTAAGCCTGTAATGCATGCTTATGAGGGATGTATATTACAGAGAGTTATAAATAATCGGTATGTATTCTGTGATTAGGTTATAACCAGACAATGTGGCTTTATTATACATAAAAAATTATGTATATGGTGAAAGCACATGGCTGGACGTCATTTTGACTCAACTTCCTGCTTATTACAGAAAGTTTGCTACAGTCCTACAACACTCAGCCACTGGAGGGTGCAGAGGTGTTAGTAGAAATTTTGTAAAGCACATATTTCATTGATTGTAGTGTGTACCAGGTGCACTGCACTTCTGGGTTATACACACTTTAGTTAAATTTTTACTGAGTCGTGGGACTTGTCTTTCTCTGTATACTGTCTGTGTACATAATGGGGGTCATTCAGAGTTGATCGCTCGCTAGCAGTTTTTAGCAGCCGTGCAAACGCATTATCGCCGCCCACTGGGGAGTGTATTTTTGCTTTGCAGAAGTGCGAACGCTTATGCAGCAGAGCGCCTGCAAAAACATTTTGTGCATAACAAGACAAACCCTGAACTTACTCTTCGTGTGCGTTGATTCTACCGTTGGTGGGATGACTGACGTCACACACCTGCCCAGCCACGCCTGCGTTTTCCTTGGCACGCCAGTGTTTTTTCAAACACTCCCAGAAAACGGTCAGTTGCCACCCAGAAATGCCCCCTTCCTGTCAATCTTCTTGCAGCTGCCAGTGCGAATGAAAACGTCGCTAGAACCTGTGCAAAACCACAATTCACTTTGCTGAGCATATGCACGCGCAGATTATCCCATTTTTACACTGATCGTTACGCAGTGAACAACGGCAGCTAGCGATCAACTCGGAATGACCCCCAATGAGTAAAGCTAATGCAAAATCTAAAAAGCAGCTTGTCTGCGATATCTGTCAGAGTGTGTTACCTGATGGAACTACCACTTGCACAGTGTGTCTGGTCAATACGGGTACTAATACGAACCTCTACCCTGATCCTCCTTGGGCGATGATGGCAGGTGTGATGACTGGCTTACAATCAGAGTTGGCTGTTGCGTGAAAGGAGCGTGAAGCGGCTAGATCTGAGACTAGGTTAATACCGTCTGAGCTGCCACAGTGGGCTCAGGATATGTCAAGAACTTTGCAGAGTTAACAAAAGTACAGATCTGGGGGCGTGTCCTGACCTTGCTGCGGGAGAGACGTGTCTCTCTGGAGCTCCTGCACAGGGCGCTTATCTTTGTTCCTCCCTGCACTCCCGAGGTGCTGTTGAAGTCCAGGTGACTCTCTGCTCTCCCCCCCCCTCCCCCTCATACCCTGGGCAGCGCTGCGGAGCCAGGGACCGCGCTTGGTGATCGCACGGGTTGTAGCCTGCTCGCCTACCTAACACCGGGGCCTCGATTTAAGGCTGCACCAGACGTGGACTTCCAGACTGGAGGGGCCGCGGTATAGAGGCCTCCACCGCCCGCCAAAATTGCTGCCGACAGGACCGCCAGGTACAGACACTCTGCGGGAGCCGCGGCTGACACTCGTGCCTGTGTCCTCCCGAATCGGCCCTGCTACCCGGCACCCATTTAGCGGCCCTCACCCTCCTCACTCCCATGCATCCCGGGACGGCTGTCACCCCCAGAGGCTATCCACCTGTCCTAAAAGTGCCTCCTCTCTGCCACTGCAGCTGTAGACAGCCTGGATCAGCACAGCTACTGCCGGCACCCAGACTCTTTATAGCTCCTGCGGCCATCTGCTCACGGGCGGAGGGACCAGCTGCGGGGGAGGGGGAGCTGTTGCAGAACGCGGCCCCCTGCGGCTTCTGTCAATCTGCTGCTTCTGCCAACCTGCTGCTCGGCTGTCACCCCCAAAGGCTATCCACCTGCCCTAAAAGTACCTCCTCTCCGCCACCGCAGATGCAGGCAGCCAGGATCAGCACAGCTGCTGCAGGCACCCAGACTCCCTATAGCTCCTACGGCCATCTGTTCATGGGTGGAGGGACCGGCTTAGGGGGGCTGTTGTAGAACACGCCCCCTGCGGCTTCTGTCAACCTGCTGCTGTCCGGGCCACTGGCGTTACCGCAGGCTGCACTGCTTCTGGAAACCTGGACCCAGCGATTGCCTCCCCTCTGCAACTGGATCTGACTGGTTGCCTCTCCAGGACCAGAGCGGGGCCAAGTCCTCAATATCAACCTCCGGGCTACTTCGCATCTAACCAGGGCAGGTGAGTGCGCTCTTGCAGCACACCCTCTTCAATCCTACTAACCTTCTCCCTTATTCTGCTGCAGTGCCCTCTACCCACCCTCTGCCATCCGAGCAGACAAGCCAACAGTGGTATATAATCTACTAGAAAATTGGGGTTGGTGGGAGGTAGTATCCCCCCCCCCCTTCCATTTGACATAGGACCTTCTTATTAAACCACAATTCGCCCTATCTATACGGTTAAACCGCATCTCAGCTGTACGTCAACTGCACAGAGGCTCAGACCATGGGGTAAATTTAGTAAGATGGGAGTTCTATTTAAGATGGGATGTTGCCCATAGCAACCAATCAGATTCTACTTCTCATTTATCTAGCACCTTCTAGAAGATAATACATAGAATCTGATTGGTTGCTATGGGCAACATCCCATCTTAAATAGAACTCCCATCTTAGTAAATTTACCCCCATAATTATACATTACATTGTGTCCCTCTGGGATCTCCCAGTTTTCTCTGAACTGTCTACAATGTGATCTTGCAAAGTAAAGCACCTGGCCCCGTGTGTGATCCTGATGCCTTAGGAGCTTCCCCATTCCCAACCAGGTGTTGACTAAAGTACTACCTCCTTTATCTCCTTCACCATACCTAAAAGGGGGAAAAAAGACGAATGCCTATAACTTGGTGAGTTATTTCAAGAACTCTACTCCATCTTCTTCCCAGAAATCTTCACCACCACCGCCTGCCTCGACAGCCTCCAATTGTGACTCTGATGACGACTCTTCCTCAACTCCCGCCACTAAGGCAGAAGTCGCTCTTCTTCTGTCCAAAATGCGCAATATAAAAAAAAAAAATTAGCGCAGAGGTACAAGAGGCTATTTCTGGCCTAAAAACGGATGTGGACAGTTAGGGGTCCAGAGTTGATGCCATAGAAAGGAAACAAGAAGAGATTATCGCCTTTCAGCAGGAATCGGAACAGGAGGTGACACAAATGCGTACAAATGTTATGCTATTGGCGGACAAACAAGAAGATTTGGATAATAGGGGCCGTCGAAACAATCTTAGAATATGTAACATCCCCGAGACGGTGGAACAGGTCCACATCACTGATTATCTGCTCCGCCTTTTCCGCTCTCTCGCTCCCTCTGTTCCTGATGATATGCTACTCCTAGATAGGGCTCACAGGGCCCTCCGTCCTAGATCTCAGGATGCTGAAACGCAGAGATGTGATTCTACGATTTCACTACTTTGCTGTCAAAGACCAAGTCTATGCTAAAGCTTGGATGTCTCCTGTCATTTCTTTCGAAGGCGCCAACCTTCTTGTCTTCCAGGATCTGTCTCAGGTCACGTTGAACAGACTACGGGAACTAAAGGCCCTCACAAAAACCCTGAGAGACAATAATATCAGATACAGATGGGGCTTTCCCTTCGCCCTCCAAGTCAGATCCGACGGTAAAGTCTTAACGGCCAGATCCCCTGATGAGGCCCTTCAATTGCTCCACCGATTGAACATTTCCGGCCCTCTGATTACCTCTCAACTTCCTCCTCCAGATAACACCTCTCCTTCCCTTGCAGCCCCATCCTCAGCCTGGAACACTGTTGGATCAGCCTCCCATACTCCTCCAGTTACTAATTATGCTACTACCCTAGAGTTGGTCCTACTCTCACTGGATCTCAGGTTGACTTTTTGTGTATCATCACTGTTCCCATAACCTGCAGTGTCCTATATTTAGTTATCAATTGCTGTTCTTTAAATCCATATGGTTGAGGAGGTTGGGCCTACTTGGACCTCGGGGTTTGTGTTCTTCGCAGTCAACCTCACGAGCCTATAAGTACTTCTGCTTAAGATATATTCTGTTGATATGGCTCATATTTGTGTGTATGTGGACACCGGCTCCGAGGGATCCAATCCGGTCATGCCTTATATTCCGGTTTTTAATGGTTCTAATGTTATTGTTTTTCTCTTTCCCGGTGTTTCAATGTATGTTATTTCGGGGGCTCTGGAGATGGGGGTCTTCGGACCTCTGTTTTTCCTAGGGATATATAGCTGCCACACCATGTTTCCCCTTTGTTCCTTTGGATTTGGCCTCCCTCCTCTTCTTCCCCTACCTTTCTTCCTCCCCCCTCCCCATCAGCTCCTTTTGCCTTTTAATTACGTTACACGGCCGACATCGGACATAATAGACCTGCGATTCTATGTTCCCCTTGGGTCCGATTTGTGGGAATGAATTTTCTCTGTTACCTAATTGTTGGTACTATCATATGCCTGTTTACCATCTGCTCTCCTCCTATTCCTCTTCTTCTTTCTCTGGTCTTCTTTTCTTTTTCTTCCCCTCTCTTTTCCGAGGTCCTGCTGGTGCAACTCTACCTGAATAGTGTTACACTCTTATTCCATGGTTCTTAGAATAGTATCCCTGACCACGAAGGGTTAGAACAGCCCACATAAACGTTCTCTCTTATTTCAGTCCCTTAAGCAATTACGAGGTGATATTATATTTTTGCAAGAGACCCACTTTACTGGCACGTCACACCCTGAACTTAGATCTAAAAATTTCCCACACACTTTCCATGCTTGCGATCCCATACGCAAGAAGGGGGTTTCGATACTCTTGCTAGCCATCTAGCTTTCACCCATTCCAATATAATGAGACCCTGAGGGTAGGTATCTGCTGTTAGTGGGGTCATTAAATGGGATCCCCTACACATTCCTGAATGTCTACGCTCCAAACCAATCACAGGCCCTTTTCTTCCATTCCCTAAATAGCCTATTGGCTCTGCATAGATGCGGTAATGTGGTTTTAGGTGGGGATATTAATGTAACTTTGGATAGTCAACTGGACAGATCTAAACCTTTGCCCAGATCAATGCGCTCCTCTCATTCCTGTAATTCTGCTGCTTTGAATCTTCTGCTGTCCCAACATCTCCATTTTGACACATGGAGAGTGAAAGAACCGAGCGCTCGCAATTACACCTACTAGTCCCCTATATATGATGTTTACACAAGATTGGATATGCTTTTTTGAGTACAGAACCTGCTCAGTGCATTCTTGACACCTCCATTAATCCTAGCACGTGGTCAGACCATGGTCCGGTTACTGTGGACGTCCCGGGCCCACAACTTCCCACACGCCACCCCATGTGGCGGTTAAATGACAGAATCCTTCTTAATCCCCAAATGAAAGCCCAAATCGCTGCCAAATTTTCCTAATACTTTAACACAAATGCATCTCCGACTATTTATCCTATGTCCACAAGGCGGTCCTACGTGGTTATTTGATCAGTGCCTCCTCTCATAATGCGAAATCAAGAACCAACCGCATTCGGGAACTCTCTGATATGATCAGATCCCTTTTTTCGCTGAAACAAACCGTCAGGGTCCAAAGCAGATCTCTCCTCTTTGTCCACCACCAGGGGCGAGCTAAACTTAGTTTTGACGGCTAAGGCAGAAGCTAGCTTGAAATGGCTCAACCAGTCTTTTTATGAAAAAGGAGACAAGGCTGATCAGCTGCTAGCTTCTAGGCTTCAAACTAGATTGGCAAGGAGTAACGTTCTCTCTATCCAATCTTTTCCTGGTAAGAAAACTTGCAATCCTAAACTTATCACTGAAACTTTTTCTCGTTTCTACGAGAAACTATACAATGCTTTTGGATCCTCCCAGACTAACCCTGACTTTATTGCGGAAACCCGTGACTTTCTGTCCTGTTTGTCTCCAACGGTTGCCATAGAGCTTAACTCTAGGACCTCTGATGAAGAAATTGCCACCGTCATTAAAAATCTAAAACTTAATAAAGCTCCTGGCCCTGACTGCTTCTCAGCTACCTACTACAAGACTTTTCTTCCCCAGCTTACGCCCCACCTTTCAACTCTCTTTAATGCTGTTTTACAGGGAGCATCTTTTTGCGAGTCAGCTCTGGAGGCTAGGATTATCCCCAAAGATGGCAAAGATGCTTCCAACTGTATTAACTATAGACCTATTTAATTATTTAATTCTGATATTAAGATATATGCGAAAATCCTGGCCCTCCGTTTGAAGTGTGTTACCCCAACTTATCCATAATGACCAGGTGGGATTTATTTCTGGTAGACAGGCCCGCGATAATACAAGACGTGTTATTAGCCTTGCCCACAATATCAACCTCACACATACCCTGGATCTTTTGCTTTCTCTGGACGCGGAGAAAGCATTCGACCGGATCAGCTGGCCCTTCATGTTCGAAGCTCTCGCACGTTTTGGTTTTAGGGGTGAATTCCTCGCAGGGATTCAGGCCTTGTACTCGTGTCCTTCTGCAAAGGTCTCCGTAAACGGAGTGTTGTCATACCCTCTACAGATCTCCAACGGTACTAGGCAGGGCTGCCCACTCTCGCCCCTGATCTTCGCTTTAGTGATAGAACCGCTGGCAGCCCGCATTCGGACGATATTAAGGGGGTTGACGTGGGGGGCTCTGCCTACAAGATCTCCCAGTTTGCAGATGATGTCCTCCTTTCTCTTTCCTCACCACACACTTCCTTGACAAACCTTTTCAGCCTTCTGTCCGAGTATGGACATGTGCCTGGTTACAAAATTAATTGGTCACTTCCATATCCCTCCAACCCACCTGACCCACATGCCAGCCAACTATACATATACCTGGTGTTCTTCTAAAATCCTATACCTGGGGATTTCTATTACACGCCGCTACGGAGATCTGTATAAATAAGAATTTACTCACCGGTAATTCTATTTCTCGTAGTCCGTAGTGGATGCTGGGAACTCTGTAAGGACCATGGGGAATAGACGGGCTCCGCAGGAGACTGGGCACTCTAAAAGAAAGATTAGGTACTATCTGGTGTGCACTGGCTCCTCCCTCTATGCCCCTCCTCCAGACCTCAGTTAGGGAAACTGTGCCCGGAAGAGCTGACACAACAAGGAAAGGATTTGGAATCCAGGGTAAGACTCATACCAGCCACACCAATCACACTGTACAACTTGTGATAACCATACCCAGTTAACAGTATGAACAACAACTGAGCCTCATTTAACGGATGGCTCATAACAATAACCCTTTAGTTAAGCAATAACTACATACATGTATTGCAGAGAGTCCGCACTTGGGACGGGCGCCCAGCATCCACTACGGACTGCGAGAAATAGAATTACCGGTGAGTAAATTCTTATTTTCTCTGACGTCCTAGTGGATGCTGGGAACTCCGTAAGGACTATGGGGATTATACCAAAGCTCCCAAACGGGCGGGAGAGTGCGGATGACTCTGCAGCACCGCATGAGCAAACTCAAGGTCCTCCTCAGCCAGGGTATCAAACTTGTAGAACTTAGCAAACTTGTTTGACCCCGACCAAGTAGCAGTTCAGCAAAGCTGTAAAGCCAAGACCCCTCGGGCAGCAGCCCAAGAAGAGCCCACCTTCCTTGTGGAATTAGCTTTCACCGATTTTGGATGCGGCAATCCAGCCGCAGAGTGAACCAGCTGAATCGTGCTATAGATCCAGCGAGCAATAGTCTGCTTCGAAGCAGGAGCGCTAACCTTGTTGGCTGCATACAGAATAAACAGCGAGTCAGACTTTCTGACTCCCGCCGTTCTGGAAACATAAATTTTCAAAGCCCGGACTACGTCCAGCAACTTGGAATCCTCCAAGTCCCTAGTAGCCGCAGGCACCACAATAGGCTGGTTCAAATGAAACGATGATACCACCCTAGGGAGAAATTGGGGACGAGTCCTCAATTCTGCCCTGTCCATATGGAAGATCAGATAAGGGCTTTTACATGACAAAACCGCCAAATCTGACACACGCCTAGCCGAAGCTAAGGCCAATAGAATGACCACTTTCCACGTGAGATATTTTAGCTCCACGGTCTTAAGTGGCTCAAACCAGTGGGATTTCAGGAAATCCAACACAACGTTAAGATCCCAAGGTGCCACCGGTGGCCCAAAAGGAGGCTGAATATGCAGCACCCCCGAAACAACGTCTGAACTTCAGGCAGTGAAGCCAGTTCTTTTTGAGAGAAAATGGATAGGGCCGAAATCTTGACCTTTATGGATCCTAATTTTAGGCCCATAGTCACTCCTGACTGTAGGAAGTGCAGGAATCGACCCCGCTGGAATTCCTCTGTAGGGCCTTCCCGGCCTCACACCAAGCAACCTATTTTCGCTATATACAGTGAAAAAGTCTTGCGGTCACGTCTTTCCTAGCCTTTATCAGCGTAGGAATAACTGCATCCGGAATGCCCTTTTCCGCTATGATCCGGCGTTCAACCGCCATGCCGTCAAATGCAGCCGCGTTAAGTCTTGGAACAGACAGGGCCCCTGTTGCAACATGTCCTGTCTGAGAGGCAGAAGCCCTGAGTCCTCTGAGAGCATTTCTTGCAGCTCCGGGTACCGAGTCCTTCTTGGCCAATTCGGAGCAAAGAATATTGTTCTCACTCCTCCTTTTATTACAATTCTCAGCCCTTGGGTATGAGAGGAAGAGGAGGGAATACATAGACCGACTGGAACACCCACGGTGTTACTAGTGCAACCACAGCTATCACCTGAGGGTCCCTTGACCCGGCGTAAAACCTTTTTTAGCTTTTTATTGAGGTGGGACGCCATCTAGTCCACCTGAGGCAGTTCCCATCAATTTGCAAACTGCGTAAAGACTTCCTGATGAAGTCCCCACTTTCCCGGGTGGAGGTCGTGCCTGCTGAGGAAGTCTGCTTCCCAGTTGTCCACACCCGGAATGAACACTGCTGACAGTGCGCTTACTTGATTCTCCGCCAAGCGAAGAATTCTGGTGGCTTCTACCCTCGCCACCCTGCTCCTTGTGCCGCCTTGGCGGTTTACATGAACCCCTGCGGTCTGACTGGATCAGAACCGGTTGGTCGCGAAGCAGGATCTCCGCTTGACTTAGGGCGTTGTATATGGCCCTTAGTTCCAGGATATTGATGTGAAGGCAAGTCTGTTGACTTGACCACAGACCTTGGAAATTTCTTCCCTGTGTAACTGCCCCCCACCCTCGGAGGCTTGCATCCGTGGTCACCAGGATCCAGTCCTGAATGCCGAATCTGCGGCCCTCGAGAAGGTGAGCACTCTGCAGCCACCACAGGAGAGACACCCTGGCCCTGGGGGATAGGGTGATTAACCGATGCATCTGAAGAGGTGATCCGGACCACTTGTCCAGTAAGTCCCATTGGAAGGTCCTCGCATGGAACCTGCCTAAGGGGATGGCCTCATATGATGCCACCATCCTTCCCAGGACTCGAGTGCAGTGATGCACTGACACCTGTTTTGGTTTTAATAGATTCCTGACCGGTGTCATGAGCTCCTGAGCTCTCTCTATCGGGAGATAAACCCTTTTCTGGTCTGTGTCTAGGATCGTGCCTAGGAGAGGCAGATGAGCTGTAGGAACCAACTGCGACTTTGGAATATATAGAATCCAGCCGTGTTGCCGTTACACTTCCAGAGAAAGTGATACGCTGTTCAGCAACTGCTCTCTTGATCTCGCTTGTATGAGGAGATCGTCCAAGTACTTGATAATAGTGACACCTTGCTTCCGCAGGAGCACCATCATATCCGCCATTACCTTGTTTATGACAATCCCGTACCGCAATTCTGAGGTACGCCTAATGAGGTGGATAAATGGGGACATGAAGGTATGCATCCCTTATGACCCGATTCACGAAAAAGTCTCCCTCTTTTTAGGCTTGCCCTGACCGCTCTTAGCGATTCCATCTTGAACTTGAACCTTCTCAGGTATATGTTCAGGGATTTTTAATTCAATATGGGTCTGACCGAACAGTCTGGTTTCGGGATTACAACATGGTCGAATAATAACGCCCTCTTGTTGAAGGAGGGGACCCTTGACCACCACCTGTTAAAGATACAATTTGTGAATTGCAGTTAACACTGGATCCCTCTCTTGGGGGGAAGCCCGCAGGGCCGTCGGTGAGGGGGCATCTTCTCACAGTCCAGCTTGTATCCCTGAGACACAATATCTATTGCCCAGGGACCTAACAGGGAGTGAACCCACTTGTGGCTGAACTTACGAAGTCGTGTCCCCACCGGGCCTAGCTCCGCCTGTGGAGCCCCAGCGGCATAGGTGGATTTTTGTAGGGGCCGGGGAGGACTTCTGTTCCTGGGAACTAGCTGTGTTGATCCCGGCTCTGACAAGAAAGGACGCACACCAGACTTTCCTTTTTCTTTATTCGAAAGGCTGTATTTAATAATGTTGTGCTTTCTTAGGCTGTGCAGGAATATAAGGCAAACTAGCAGAATTACCAGCTATAGCTGTGGAGACCAGGCCCGAGAACCCTTCTCCACACAATCCTCAGCCTTCCATATGCCTCTTAAGTCGGCATCATCTGTCCAATGCATATTCTACAGGACACGTCAAGCAGAGATTGACATAGCTATGACTCTAGGACCCAGTATACTCATGTCTCTTTGGGCATGCTTTATAACTATATATCTATCACTTAAGACAGCATCTTTAATATATTTACTAGGTCTCAATCTCTGCTGATAAGGTACCTGTCCACGCTGCCACAGCGCTATAAACCCATGCCGACACAATCTCCGGTCTGGGTAGTATACTAGAATGTGCACGCTATCTGCAGGATCCCTGAGAATAGCAAGTGCTACCGTCTGTGCAAACAGGACACCCTAGGGGAAGATTCTCAACACATCCTGGCCCTAGTGGGGAAAGGATACAGCCTGAGAATTCTCTTGTGGGAAGCTGCCGTCTCTTGTCTGGAGATTCCCGCTCTTTTTCCTCATGAGAGGAGGGAAATTTACCTCAGCATTCTTCCCCTTAAACATGTGTACTCTCGTGTCAGGGACAGATGAGTCATCAGTGATATGCAAATCATCTTTTATTTCAATAATCATATATTGAATACCTTCTAGCCATCTTGGCTGTAACTTTGCATTATCGTAGTCGACAGTGGAGTTAAACTCCATGTCGATACCAGTGTTTGTTATTTTGGATAGTGAGCATTGTGAGACTCTGAAGGTCTCTGTGACATAGGGACAGACAAGGGTAGATTTCCTGTCTGTTCCCTAACCATTTGTGCAATAAATTCACCTTAGCACTTACACATATCCAAACAGGTGTTGGCGTTGTCGACGGAGACACCCTCTCACACACATATCCGCTCTATCACCTCCTTAGAGGAGCCTTTTACCTCAGACATGTCGACACACGCGTACCGACACACCACACACACAGGGGATGCTCTATTTGAGGACAGTTCCCCCACAAGGCCCTTTGGAGAGACAGAGAGAGAGTATGCCAGCACACACCCCAGCGCTATATAACCCAGGGATTACACTACAACTCAGTGTTTACCCAGTAGCTGCTGTATATACAATTTTTAGGTGCCCCCCCCTCTCTTTTCACCCTTTGTGTACCAGGATACTGCAGGGGAGAGCCTGGGGAGCTTCCTTCCAGCAGAGCTGTGAAGAGAAAATGGCGCTGGTGTGCTGAGGAAGAAGGCCCCGCCCCCTCAGCGGCGGGCTTCTGTCCTGTTTCTGACTAAAAATGGCGGGGGTTTTACACATATACAGTCACAGACTGTATTATGTGTATTTTTATGCCAAAGGTATTTTTATTGCTGCCCAGGGCGCCCCCCCCAGCGCCCTGCACCCTACAGTGACCGGAGTGTGTGGTGTGCTGTGGGAGCAATGGCGCACAGCTGCGGTGCGCTACCTTAATGAAGACAGGAGTCTTCTGCCGCCGATTTCATCGCTTCTCTTCTGTCTTCTGGCTCTGCAAGGGGGACGGCGGCGCGGCTCCGGGAACGGACGATCGAGGTCAGGCCCTGTGTTCGAACCCTCTGGAGCTAATGGTGTCCAGTAGCCTAAGAAGCACAAGCTAGCTGCAAGCAGGTAGGTTTGCTTCTCTCCCCTCAGTCCCACGTAGCAGTGAGTCTGTTGCCAGCAGATCTCACTGAAAATAAAAAACCTAACAAATACTTTTTCTAGCAAGCTCAGGAGAGCCCACTAGGAGCACCCAGCTCTGGCCGGGCACAGATTCTAACTGAGGTCTGGAGGAGGGGCATAGAGGGAGGAGCCAGTGCACACCAGATAGTACCTAATCTTTCTTTTAGAGTGCCCAGTCTCCTGCGGAGCCAGTCTATTCCCCATGGTCCTTACGGAGTTCCCAGCATCCACTAGGATGTCAGAGAAAAGAGAATTTTTCCCCTTTACTTATAAATATTAAAGGCTGATCTCCATAAGTGGCAGTCTCTGATTATCTCTTGGCTGGGACGTATTATAGCCCTAAAAATTAACATTATGCCCCGTCTACTTTATTTGTTTCAAACGTTGCCAGTGAAAGTCCCGGACTCTATCTTAGCACAAGTACACTCCTGGTTCCTTCGTTTTGTCTGGAGAAACAAGGTCCCTAGGATAGGTTTTTCCGCTCTTCGCAAACTGATACAGGACGGTGGCAGACGCTTCCTAGATATCCGCCTTTACTACCTGGCCACTCATCTCAGTCAAGCTATTGCCTGGTTTCGGTGGCTTCAGCTGAAATCTGCGCTATGCCACACTATTTCTTTGCCGTCCTTGCTCTTATCCCCCTCTAAATCCAGAACTCCTCACTTACAATTACAGCCTGTGCTAAAATTTTCTTGCCAGATATGGGACTATTGCACACGCTGCTTTAATCTGCTGTCATCCCCCTCTTCGCTTACCCCCTTATGGGACAATCCTTCTTTTATTCCGGTCATTCTTTAACTTGCTCTCGTCTATGGTCAGGCAAGAATATCCGTTTTGTTCTAGATGTACTGTCCGAGGGCGCCTGCGCGCCTTTATCGGATCTCATGACAACATATCACTTTACCGAGGCAAATCCTTTCACCTATTTTCAGATAAGACATTTTGTCTCCTCTCTATCGAACTCTTCACCATTTCAACCCTTATACACTCTGGAGTATTTTTGCTATCATAAATCGCTTGCTCGTGGAATTATCTCCCGACTATATTCCGTTATGGATTGGGGTCAGTCGTCGACACCGTCATTTGTACCTCAGTGGGACCGGCACCCGGGCCCACCACCTGCTGACCATGATTGGTTGGATATCTTCACTGCTGTTGCAAAATCTATCTCAACCCTGGTAAAAGAAAATGCCTACAAAATACTATATAGGTGGTATTTTGTCCTCACTAGACTTCATAAAATGTTTCCTTCTTCTTCTCCCTTGTGCTGGAGAGGCTGCGGCGGGCAAGGCTCTTTCCTCCATATCTGGTGGTCATGTCCTAAGATTGTGTTTTGGGATACGGTCGCACACCTAATAAGTACAGTGATCAACACCCAGGTGTCTAAAGATCCTTGGTCTTTTCTCCTGGGCCTCCCCATTGTAAATATTCCTCCAAACTCCAGTAAATTGATAATGCAGATCTTGAACGCCGCTAGGTGCTTAATTGCCCTCCACTGGAAACAGAGAGAGGCCCCCCTCTTAGTTGGGTCATTGATAAAGTATGGAAAAGATCACTGCATACCTCCATAACAGATCATTCCAGTTTTTACTGATATGGGACATGTGGTTCAAATCTCAAGCCCCCACATGTAGTTCACGCTCCTCTAGAAGTTCTCTAGCACTCCTCCTGTGACTTTTGTAAACCCCTATCCTATTGAGTAGCCATGAGGACGTTCTTTATAGTACCATTTCGTGTATTTCAGCTATTAGCTCCAACCTATAATTAGACTTGCGAGTTATTTATGTTACGTAAGGAGATGTACCAGGGGGTCCTCCACCCGTCTATTTCCCCTCTACTCTATACCTTCCCCTTCTTTCCCCCCTCTCTTCTTCTCTTGCCTCTTCTTCATTCTTCCGTTCTCTGCTTGATTACTAGACTATTATTTGGTTCCTCTATGTATGACTTGCTTTTGTTACTCACGATGTCTATTTTTTTTCTTTTCTTTTCTCAGTGTAATGTCTTTTACTCTGTGAACCCTATGACTGCTTTATCAATGTTATATTTCTAATCTATACATACAGTAATGTAGTTTTATGAATACATTCTCTCCTCGCTGTGGGGGGACATTGTTGTCTCTTTTAACTTGAAAACTAAATCAGCAATAACAAAATAAAAAAAAAAACAGATCTACCTCAATTCCTAAAACTGGTCATACTTTGTCTCATAATGTACCGGTTTCAGCTGTGTTACATTCTGACGATTCAATGCCAGACCTTATCTCGCAGGAGGAACATGAGGAAGGTGAATTGGGCCAGGAGTCAGATAGTGAGATTACTGATAGCCCAGCCATTGATAATCTCATCAGGGCAGTATGCCAGGTTCTAAATTGTCCAGAATCTATGACAACTAAATGGGAGAATCCACCAGCAGTGGATTCCTCCGTGTCAAAACTTTCAAAAAAAGGTGATTTTTGTTACTTACCGTAAAATCTCTTTCTCTGATTCCATCTGGGGGACGCTGCGCCATTACTTGTGGGTTAGAGGTGTGTGGTTGTGGAGTTTGGCACAGAACTATTAAAACCTGACTCCTCCCCCCTCTAACCCCTCCCATCTCCTTCCTGCCTAGCCAGTACCTCAGTTAACGTTTAGCCAAGCCAAAGGAGATAGATCAAAGAAAATTAACTGGTTAAACCAGACAAACATCTGGGAGGGATCGCAGCGTCCCCCAGATGGAATCAGAGAAAGAGATTTTACGGTAAGTAACAAAAATCACCTTTTCTCTTTCATCCATCTGGGGGACGCTGCGCCATTACTTGTGGGATTTCCCAAAGCAAGCTAATAAGAGGGAGACGGGGACGGCATAGCCGTCTTTAATATACGACGCCCAACAGCGGCAGTCTCCAAACCAAAAGTATGAAAACGGTGAAAGTATGTGTGAAAGTATGAACTGACGACCAGGTTGCCGCCCTGCACAGTTGCTCAACAGATGCACCACCGCGAACAGCCCCAAGAGGCTCCAACAGCTCTAGTAGAATGAGCCCTAATTGAGTCAGGAACCGAAACATTAGCAGACACGTAAGCCTGTCTTATGGCCGAAGTTATCCAACGGGCCACAGTATTTTTGGAGGCCGGCCAACCTCGTTTCGGAGCATCAATCAAAACCAGCAAGTTATCCATACGCCGGAATGACTCGGTGCGAGACAAATAGACACGTAAAGCTCGAACCACATCCAGGAGAGCTAAATGAGAGTCCTCCCCAGGAGAAGATGTCGGAGTAAAGGCCGGAAGGACAATGTCCTGATTTAAATGGAATTTTGAAACAACCTTTGGAAGGAAAGAAGGCTTAGTCCGTAGAACCACCCGGTTCTCATGAAACACTAACAAGGGGGGTCTGCAAGAAAGAGCCGCCAACTCAGATACTCGTCTAGCTGAGGCAATAGCCAACAGAAAAAACAACTTTCTGTGTCAGATAACGGAGTTCAACCGATTCTAAGGGTTCAAATGGAGAGGTCTGAAGAGTCGTAAGGACCAAGTTTAAATCCCAGGGAGGAACCGGAGGGACAAAAGGTGGTTGAATCCGAAGTACTCCCTGCAGGAATGTTTGAACCTCTGGAATATTTGCTAGTTTCTTCTGAAAAAGAACCGATAAAGCTGAAACCTGACCTTTTAGTGAAGAAAGCTTTAGGCCCTTGTCGAGACCCTCCTGAAGGAAAGAGAGTAGGCGAGGTAGCCTAAACAAATGCGGAGTTAGTCTCCGTTTTTCGCACCATGCAATGTAAATACGCCATATCCTATGGTAAATGCCAGAGGTCACCGGTTTCCTTGCTCGAATCATCATCTGAACAACCGATCGAGAAAGACCTTTTGCCTTCAAAATCTTGGATTCAAGAGCCAAGCCGTCAAAGCCATCCTATGTAAATCTGGGTGGCGACAAGGTCCTTGAATAAGAAGATCTGGTCGCAGAGGTAGGCGAAAGGAGTCTGACGACCATACTGCGCAGTAGAGTGTACCACTGTCGACGCGGCCAATCTGGAGCCACTAGAATCACTGCGAGACCCTGTCGCCGAATGCGTTGAAGTAGACTCGGGATCAGTGGAATTGGCGGAAACACATATCCCAGTTGAAACTGCCATGGAGCAGTTAGAGCATCGATCAGGAATGCCTGTGGATCCTGAGTCCTTGCGCCGTAGTGAGGAAGTTCTGCGTTGAGGCGAGACGCCATCAGGTCTATGTCTGGCATTCCCCATCGGTCCACTAGAGAGAGGAACACCTCCTGATGAAGTTCCCATTCTCCCGGATGAATCGTGTGATGACTCAAAAAGTCTGCTTCCCTCCTGGAATGTGGATCGCGGAGATCACCGGAACCCAACGTTCCGCCCACGCGAGGATCTGAGCGACTTCTCTCATTGCGGACCAGCTGCGAGTTCCTCCCTGTTTGTTGATGTAAGCCACTGCGGTGGCATTGTCGGACTGCACACGAACTGGTTGACCCTGTACCATGGTTTGAATGTGAAGGAGTGCATACCGAATCGCCCTTAGTTCCAGAATGTTGATTTGCAATTTTGACTCCTGATTGCTCCAGCGTCCCTGGAAGTGATGAGTCTGGAACACTGCCCCCCAACCACTGAGGTTTGCATCCGTGGTGACCATCATCCAAGACCAGATCGTGAAAGGTGTACCCTTTTTCAAATTCCGACTGTGAAGCCACCATTGAAGAGACTGACGAGTCTTTACCGACAAGCGGATCAACTGTAATTCGAGACGCGGTTCCGTCCGAGTCCAACAGTTGAGTCTGGAGAGGTCGGGCATGAAATCTGGCATATGGAACTGCCTCGAAAGAGGATACCATCTTGCCCAACACCTGCATACATCTGAGGACCGACACTACTGGTAAGTGTAACAGGGTTCGGATTCTGGACTGTAGTCCCTGAATCTTGTCCGCCGGAAGAAACACCTTCTGGCTGTTGGTGTCGAATAGAAGTCCTAGAAAAATCATTGTCTGAGAAGGAAGTAGAGATGACTTTGGAAAGTTGATTATCCACCCGAACGACTGTAGCGTCTCCATCGTGAGATGCAGGTTCTGAGTGAGAATCTCCGCTGATGGTGCCTTGACCAACAGGTCGTCCAAATATGGAGTGATGTTGACCCCTTGACAACGGAGAACTGCGACTACATGACCTATGACCTTTGTAAAAAACCCAGGGAGCCGTAGAGAGACCAAAGGGAAGAGCCTGAAACTGAAAGTGCTCCGGGCCCACTGCAAATCTCAGTAGAGATTGATGTCTTACCCAAATCGGGACATGTAAGTAAGCGTCTTTTATGTTCTTGAATTTTTGGGTTGAGGGATACGGGCTGAGAGCCTTCAGATTCAGAATGGTTCGAAACGAACCATCCGGCTTGTCTACGAGAAAAAGACCTGAGTAAAAACCCCGACCCCTCTGATGAGAGGGAACCGGAATGATTACTCCATTTTGTAAGAGGGTGTTAGGGTCTCCTGCCCTGTGCTGCCACGTCGTCATGGCAACCGGGAGACAAGTGCTAGTGGAGTAACCTGAGCGCAGCTGATACTCCGGTTCGGGTCTTTTGCTGTGCAGTGGTTATAGGCTCTGTGCACGGCAGGGGATCCGGTGCTGGTTTTTGTGCTCACAGTCTGTGAGGTCTGAGTGGGGCGTGGACAGCACCTGCTTTATAAGGCCTCTTTTCAGGGTAAGCAGATGCTGCTGAATCTTTGTTGGTTAGTCAGTTTCTGAAAGTTAGCCAGTACTGTGTAGCTTTGTATTTGTTTGTTGCTTACTGCAAATAGGCCTGGGGATTTGGTATTACACTCTGCCAATCCAGACCTAGCAGTAAGACTGGAGTCAGTCGTTTAGCTTGCTGGGGTTCTGTTACTACTCTGTGAACTTAGCAAGTTTGCGGCTGTATTCTAAGACTTGCCTGTCTAATCCTGTCTCACTGTGCTAGGTGTCAGGGGTCAGTTTAGTGGCAGTAAGCTAAAACCTGTGCACTGCAAGTGAGAAATAGGATTGTGGAGACTCTCCTTGTGTCTATCATTCCATCTCTGACCAAGGAGTTTACTGCCACACCCGTTGGTAACCCTTTAGGGTTTTGCTGTTGCCCTTAGCAACAGCATTTCGGGTTCTCTACGTATTAAAACACAACATCTTGCTTTTTCCATCTGTGCAGTTCTAATACAAGGGAGATACCCAGTTCCTTAGCCTCTGGGCTTCTCTGTTCACTTTGTGTGTATTTTGTTACCCTATTACCTTCTGTGTACGTTATGTCATATTCCCCAGTTTGTCTGTGAGTCCATTTGTTTTGCATAACAGTTCAAACACCAGTACATTCCTGCAGACACTGGAGTGCATAACAGTTCTGACACCAGTACTTTCCTGCAGGCACTGGTGTGCATAACAGAGGGTTGTTATTGCCTGAAGGAGAGCTTGACGTCTGGAGGGATCGTCTGGGAGAGGTGTTATAAATAGTCGGGTTGGGACTGTTTCTTCGAAATCCAACATATATCCTCTGGATATGACTCCCATTATCCACCGATCCGGTTTCGATAGGAGCCACACATCCTTGAACTGAAGTAACCGGGCCCCAACCTTCTTTGATCCCTCCAGGAGACCTGAGGCGTCATGGCTCAGGTTTGTCGGCAGGCTTACTGGCCGGCCTGCGAATAGCCTGGGATCCTCTTCCTCTGAAAGACCCCCGTCTTGGAAATCTGTAGGAAGCACGAAAGGATTGGAAACTACCTCTGCCCTGTGTACGAAAGGACCGAAACCTTGTAGGTTTTGGTTTGTGAGGTGCAGATGGAAGGAAAGGGCTCTTTCCTCCAGTAGTGTCTGAAATAATCTTCTTTAACTCTGATCCAAAAAGAAACTCACCTTCAAAAGGCACTGCCGTCAAGGTTTGCTTTGAGTCAGAATCAGCATTCCAAACTCTAAGCCACAAGGAGCGTCTTGCGGATACTGTCAAGGCTGAAACCCGAGACTGTAGCGCAACCGAATCCAACCAGGCCTCACCCACATAAGTGAGGGCCTCCGAAATCTGCTCTGCTAATTGGATGGCTTCTGACGGATCGTCCGACTGCATTCCCGATACCACCTGTGCAAGCCATTCATCCACGGCCTTAAGTACCCAGGCACTCGCCAGTACTGGACGGAGGGAAACACCTGATAAAGAAAACATAGATTTTAGTAATGCTTCTATCTTCCTATCGGTAGTGTCTTTTAAGGTCACAGACTGTACCGACGGAATCACCGTAGCTTTTGCCAGATGTGAAATAGGAGCGTCTACCTTTGGGTCCGTCTCCCAAAATTTTGTATCTTCCTCCGTAAAGGGATATAGAAACTTTAACTTTTTAGGCGCCTGAAAACGAGAATCCGGCTTAAGCCAGGGTTCTTTTAAAATATCTGCAAAGTGAGAATAAGAAGGGAAGGCAGTAACCTGTCTCTTCTGTCGTTTGAAGAAGGGGGAAAGAGTCTCCGCCGCGTCCTGAATATTAAGAGTCTGACGAATGGCTTCTATTAGCAATCTAACTTCCCAAGCCGAAACTTCATCCCAATCAGGATCTACCTCCCCCTCCTCCAAAGGAGATGACAGAGTGTCCGCCTCCTTACCTGGAAACGCTATAGCTGGTAACGGCTGCGATCGCTTAGTAGCAGTCGAACTGCTGGCCGCATTTACAAACTTATTTAAGGACTGAGTTAAATCAGTGATACTCCTGCCCATATTCTGGGCCCACAAGGGCTCCACCTGAGTCCGAGCAGATTCAGTCTCTCTAGACTGACGCAAATCTGAAATTGCACCAGAACATGCTGTACATAGGGTACCCGCGTCAGTACTACCTTTTGCTAGCTTTGAGCCACACTGAGAGCAGGAAAATTAAACCACTGAGGCCCCGTTTTTCCCTTTGAAGGTTTGTCCGGTTTACTAGTCATTTTCTCTATTCTGAATGTACTAAAGAAAGCAGCATACAATTGTGACTAGTGACCTTTCAATAGGAAATTTATAGCTTGAAGAGATCTCTGGGACTGTAACCCAGTATGCTGGCTCTCTTTGCCAAGTAATAAACAGCCTTAGCCCATTAGCTTGATTGTAATCTCCCCCTATGAATAGCCCCTCTATACTTGCGGTTTTGTAAATAAAGTCTCCCCCTGAGAGGCTCTCCTGTACTGCACAGCGTCCCCTCCGGAAGATGGCGTCAGGCAAAGTGACGCGCGCGCGGGCAGAGCAGGGCGGGAAGCAGTCCCTGCACTCCTGTTACTACGCGATCAACCGGAAGTTCGGGCTGCCGCGCGTTGCTAAGTATAGCGACTTACGCGGCGGCTTCTCCGGGATCCCCGTCCGTCCCCACAGCCCCTCAGACACTACTGCGGGTGTAGGGATACAGGTCTCCGGCATAGCTCCCGCTGGCGGGCTTGCGCCGGGGGAGAGGGGGTCGGGGGGGGGGGGGGTGAAATATTAATAATCAATAAAATAAATCAAATAAATAAATATTAAATAAAATAATAATAAAATAATAATAAAAGCAGTTAGGGACAGCCCAATACTGTCAGTGACAGATTGTGGCTGTCCAGTACCTTTTTGATCTGTCGTTTTAGTGAATAAAAAGGCCCCAGTGACCAAGGTATGGTGGCCCTTTCTGACAGCATCCTTGTTCCATTTATACCTGTCACCTGTAGACAGGGACTAGGTATAGAAAAATAAGAAAGGGAAAAAAAAAAAAAAAATCTAAGGAGAAAGAAAAACTGTGTCTGTACTCCACAGGCACAAAACTAAAACTGAGGTACTGGCTAGGCAGGAAGGAGATGGGAGGGGTTAGAGGGGGGAGGAGTCAGGTTTTAATAGTTCTGTGCCAAACTCCACAACCACACACCTCTAACCCACAAGTAATGGCGCAGCGTCCCCCAGATGGATGAAAGAGAAAAGTTAACCATTCCAGTCCCCGCTGCAACGACTCTTAAAGACCCATCAGAGTGTAAGCTAAAAGCTATGCTAAAGTCAATGTATACAGCAGTAGGGGTGTTGCTTAGACCTGCTTTGGTTGGAGATTGGGTTAACAAGGCTGTCGTTGGATGGGCAACACAGCTCAAGTTGGGCCTACAACAGGATCTTCCCTTAGACCAGCTTATACTTCTTGCTGATCACATCTGTGAATCTGCAGAGTATTTAGGTACGGCTTCTATGGACGTCGGCCAGGTTTGTTCTCGGCTGTCAGCTTCACTAGTTGCGGCACTATGGCTGTGTTCTTGGCAGGCAGAGGCAGAGTCAAAATGAGGAATAGAAGCGTTGCCTTACGCTGAAGAGATGTTATTTGGTCCTGAATTGGACAAATGGAGTGGTTTAAGACATCCACAGATGGGTGGATCCGAAATTTAGTGTTCAAAGGTTACAAAATAGAGTTTTTCAAGACAGGCCTCCCTGTGTCGGAAGACAAAAAGGCGGTTCTGCAGACCGCGATTCAAACACTCGTAGATTCAGCAGTTTTGATCCAGGTTCCAGTTCACCAACAGGGTCAAGGTTATTATTCCAGTCTTTTTGTAGTACCAAAGCCGGACGGCTCTGTCAGACCGATATTAAACCTGAAGAGGCTCAATCAGTACGTGACTTACTACAGATTCAAGATGGAATCCCTGCGGTCAGTGATTGCAGGTTTAGAGCCACGGGAATTCATGATTTCGCTGGATATCAAGGATGCGTACTTACACATTCCAATTTGGCCACCGCATCAGGTGTACTTAAGGATTGCAATAAAGCAAAACCATTATCAATTTCAGGCACTGCCATTTGGCCTCTCATCCGCGCCTTGGGTATTCACAAAGGTGATGTCTGTGATGATAGCATATCTCAGATCCCTGGGAGTGATAATAGTTCCGTACTTAGACGACCTACTCATCAAGGCTCCGTTTCAACAAATACTCCTTCAACATGCCTTACTAACATACAATGGGGGTCATTCTGACCTGATCGCTCGCTGCCGTTAAGCACAGCAATCAGGTCAGAATTGCGCATTCGCCGGCACATGGCTGACAGCCGATTGTTGTCATTACCTAGCAATCGCTTCTGCCTGATTGACAGGCAGAGGCAGTCGCTGGGCGGGAAGGGGTGGCACGGTGGCGTTTGGCAGCCGTATTGTGGGTGTTCCGTCCGGCCAACGCAGAAGTGGCCGGATCGTGCAGGGGGCGGGCCGCAGAGGTGTTGTGACGTCACACGCAGCTGCTGCGACCTGGGCAGCGACGAATAGCTGCGCTGGCCGTGAGCTACTCCTTAAGTGCAAAAGCATCGCCGCTGTGCGATGCCTTTGCATTCTGGGTGCGGGCCTGACATGCGGGGCAGACTAGCCCTGTGCTGGGCGTCCCCCCGCATGTCAGTGTGTCTGATCGTAGCCCTGCTAAATTTTGAAGGGCTACAATCAGGTCTGAATTAGGCCCAATGTACGGTTGTATTGTCAACTTCAAGAAATCAAGCCTGGTTTCGGGTCAAAGAATTAAATTCCTAGGAATGATTCTGGATACGGTGGATCAACGCGATTACCGGCCAGAAAACAAAGCACAAAGCATTTGTCATCTGGTACAGTTAGTGGTCAAACCACGGATAGTCTCGGTGCAGTTGTGCATCCGCCTGTTAGGAAAGATGGTGGCGTCTTTCAAAGCTCTCCAGTTCGGAAGATTTCACTCACGTCCTTTTCAGCTAGATCTTCTAACACAGTGGTCAGGCTCTTATCTACAAATTCATCAGATGGTGCGGTTGTCTCCAAGGGCCAGAGTATCACTACTCTGGTGGCTCCAAGTACAGCATCTCACCGCGGGGAAAACAGTTCTGTTTGGAATTGGATAATTCTGACAACGGACGCTAGTCTCAGAAATTGGGGAGCAATGGTCCTACATTGTCAATTTTAGGGTCTCTGGTCTGACCGAAAAAAAAATAAGAATTTACTTACCGATAATTCTATTTCTCATAGTCCGTAGTGGATGCTGGGGACAACGTAAGGACCATGGGGAATAGCGGCTCCGCAGGAGACTGGGCACAAAAGTAAAAGCTTTAGGACTACCTGGTGTGCACTGGCTCCTCCCCCTATGACCCTCCTCCAAGCCTCAGTTAGGATACTGTGCCCGGACGAGCGTACACAATAAGGAAGGATTTTGAATCCCGGGTAAGACTCATACCAGCCACACCAATCACACCGTACAACCTGTGATCTGAACCCAGTTAACAGCATGATAACAGAGGAGCCTCTGAAAAGATGGCTCACAACAATAATAACCCGATTTTTGTAACAATAACTATGTACAAGTATTGCAGACAATCCGCACTTGGGATGGGCGCCCAGCATCCACTACGGACTATGAGAAATAGAATTATCGGTAAGTAAATTCTTATTTTCTCTAACGTCCTAAGTGGATGCTGGGGACTCCGTAAGGACCATGGGGATTATACCAAAGCTCCCAAACGGGCGGGAGAGTGCGGATGACTCTGCAGCACCGAATGAGAGAACTCCAGGTCCTCCTCAGCCAGGGTATCAAATTTGTAGAATTTAGCAAACGTGTTTGCCCCTGACCAAGTAGCTGCTCGGCAAAGTTGTAAAGCCGAGACCCCTCGGGCAGCCGCCCAAGAGGAGCCCACCTTCCTTGTGGAATGGGCATTTACAGATTTTTGGCTGTGGCAGGCCTGCCACAGAATGTGCAAGCTGAATTGTACTACAAATCCAGCGAGCAATAGTCTGCTTAGAAGCAGGAGCACCCAGCTTGTTGGGTGCATACAGGATAAACAGCGAGTCAGATTTTCTGACTCCAGCCGTCCTGGAAACATATATTTTCAGGGCCCTGACAACGTCTAGCAACTTGGAGTCCTCCAAGTCCCTAGTAGCCGCAGGCACCACCATAGGTTGGTTCAGGTGAAACGCTGAAACCACCTTAGGGAGAAACTGAGGACGAGTCCTCAATTCCGCCCTGTCCGAATGGAAAATCAGATAAGGGCTTTTACAGGATAAAGCCGCCAATTCTGACGCGCGCCTGGCACAGGCCAGGGCCAACAGCATGACCACTTTCCATGTGAGATATTTTAACTCCACAGATTCAAGTGGTTCAAACCAATGTGACTTTTGGAACCCAAAAAACTACATTGAGATCCCAAGGTGCCACTGGAGGCACAAAAGGAGGCTGTATATGCAGTACCCCTTTTACAAACGTCTGAACTTCAGGGACTGAAGCTAGTTCTTTTTTGGAAGAAAATTGACAGGGCCGAAATTTAAACCTTAATGGACCCCAATTTCAGGCCCATAGACACTCCTGTTTGCAGGAAATGTAGTAATCGACCCATTTGAATTTCCTCCGTCGGGCCTTACTGGCCTCGCACCACGCAACATATTTTCGCCAAATGCGGTGATAATGTTTTTCGGTTACATCCTTCCTGGCTTTGATCAGGATAGGGATGACTTCATCCGGAATGGCTTTTTCCTTCAGGATCCGGCGTTCAACCGCCATGCCGTCAAACGCAGTCGCGGTAAGTCTTGGAACAGACAGGGTCCTTGCTGGAGCAGGTCCCTCCTTAGAGGTAGAGGCCACGGATCCTCCGTGAGCATCTCTTGAAGTTCCGGTTACCAAGTCCTTCTTGGCCAATCCGGAGCCACTAATACAGTGCTTACTCCTCTCCATCTTATAATTCTCAGTACCTTGGGTATGAGATGGCAGAGGAGGGAACACATACACTGACTGGTACACCCATGGTGTTACCAGAGCGTCTACAGCTCTTGCCTGAGGGTCCCTTGACCTGGCGCAATACCTGTCGAGTTTTTCCCAACGGTTTATAATCATGTGGAAGACTTCTGGGTGAAGTCCCCACTCTCCCGGGTGGAGGTCGTATCTGCTGAGGAAGTCTGCTTCCCAGTTGTCCACTCCCGGAATGAATACTGCTGACAGTGCTATCACATGATTTTCCGCCCAGCGAAGAATCCTTGCAGCTTCTGCCATTGCCCTCCTGCTTCTTGTGCCACCCTGTCTGTTTACGTGGGTGACTGCCGTGATGTTGTCCGACTGGATCAACCCCGGCTGACCTTGAAGCAGAGGTCTTGCTAAGCTTAGAGCATTGTAAATGGCCCTTAGCTTCAGGATATTTATGTGAAGTGATGTCTCCAGGCTTGACCCTAAGCCCTGGAAATTCCTTCCCTGTGTGTGACTGCCCCCCCAGCCTCGCAGGCTGGCATCCGTGGTCACCAGGACCCAGTCCTGAATGCCGAATCTGCGGCCCTCTAGAAGATGAGCACACTGCAACCACCACAGGAGAGACACCCTTGTCCTTGGTGACAGGGTTATCCGCTGATGCATCTGAAGATGCGACCCGGACCATTTGTCCAGCAGGTCCCACTGGAAAGTTCTTGCGTGGAATCTGCCGAATGGGATTGCTTCGTAGGAAGCCACCATTTTTCCCAGAACCCTTTCATTGATGTACTGAGACTTGGCTCGGTTATAGGAGGTTCCCGACTAGCTCGGATAACTCCCTGACTTTCTCCTCCGGGAGAAACACCTTTTTCTGGACTGTGTCCAGGATCATCCCCTAGGAACAGAAGACGAGTCGTCGGAATCAGCTGCGATTTTGGAATATTGAGAATCCAATCGTGCTGCCGCAACACTACCTGAGATAGTGCTACACCGACCTCCAACTGTTCCCTGGATCTTACCCTTATCAGGGAATCGTCCAAGTATGGGATAACTAAAATTCCCTTCCTTCGAAGGAGTATCATCATTTCGGCCATTACCTTGGTAAAGACCCGGGGTGCCGTGGACCATCCATACGGCAGCGTCTGAACTGATAGTGACAGTTCTGTACCACAAACCTGAGGTACCCTTGGTGAGAAAGGTAAATTGGGACATGAAGGTAAGCATCCTTGATGTCCCGAGACATCATGTAGTCCCCTTCTTCCAGGTTCGCAATCACTGCTCTGAGTGACTGAATCTTGAATTTGAACCTCCGTATGTAAGTGTTCAAGATTTTAGATTTAGAATCGGTCTCACCGAGCCCTCCGGCTTCGGTACCACCACAGTGTGGAATAATACCCCGTTCCCTGTTGTAGGAGGGGTACCTTGATTATCACCTGCTGGGAATACAGCTTGTGAATGGCTTCCAAAACTGCCTCCCTGTCAGAGGGAGACATCGGTAAAGCCGACTTTAGGAAACGGCGAGGGGGAGACGTCTCGAATTCCAATTTGTACCCCTGAGATATCCCTTGAAGGATCCAGGGGTCTACTTGCGAGTGAGCCCACTGCGCGCTGAAATTCATTGAGACGGGCCCCCACCGTGCCTGATTCTGCTTGTAAAGCCCCAGCGTCATACTGAGGGCTTGGCAGAGGCGGGAGAGGGCTTCTGTTCCTGGGAACTGGCTGATTTCTGCAGCCTTTTTCCTCTCCCTCTGTCACGGGGCAGAAATGAGGAACCTTTTGCCCGCTTGCCCACGAAAAGACTGCGCCTGATAATACGGCGTCTTCTTATGTTGAGAGGCGACCTGGGGTACAAACGTGGATTTCCCAGCTGTTGCCGTGGCCACCAGGTCTGAAAGACCGACCCCAAATAACTCCTCCCTTTAATAAGGCAATACTTCCAAATGCCGTTTGGAATCCGCATCACCTGACCACTGTCGTGTCCATAACCCTCTACTGGCAGAAATGGACAACACACTTAGACTTGATGCCAGTCGGCAAATATTCCGCTGTGCATCACGCATATATAGAAATGCATCTTTTAAATGTTCTATAGGCAATAATATACTGTCCCTATCTAGGGTATCAATATTTTCAGTCAGGGAATCCGACCACACCAACCCAGCACTGTACATCCAGGCTGAGGCGATTGCTGGTCGCAGTATAACACCAGTATGTGTGTAAATACATTTTAGGATACCCTCCTGCTTTCTATCAGCAGTATCCCTAAGGGCGGCCATCTCAGGAGAGGGTAGAGCCCTTGTTCTTACAAGCGTGTGAGCGCTTTATCCACCCTAGGGGATGTTTCCCAACACACCCTAACCTCTGGCGGGAAAGGATATAATGCCAATAACATTTTAGAAATTATCAGTTGTTATCGGGGGAAACCCACGCATCATCACACACCTCATTTAATTTCTCAGATTCAGGAAAACTACAGGTAGTTTTTCCTCACCGAAAATACCCCTTTTTGGTGGTACTCGTATTATCAGAAATGTGTAAAACATTTTTCATTGCCTCAATCATGTAACGTGTGGCCCTACTGGAAGTCACATTTGTCTCTTCACCGTCGACACTGGAGTCAGTATCCGTGTCGGCGTCTATATCTGCCATCTGAGGTAACGGGCGCTTTAGAGCCCCTGACGGCCTATGAGACGTCTGGACAGGCACAAGCTGAGTAGCCGGCTGTCTCATGTCAACCACTGTCTTTTATACAGAGCTGACACTGTCACGTAATTCCTTCCAACAGTTCATCCACTCAGGTGTCGACCCCCTAGGGGGTGACATCACTATTACAGGCAATCTGCTCCGTCTCCACATCATTTTTCTCCTCATACATGTCGACACAAACGTACCGACACACAGCACACACACAGGGAATGCTCTGATAGAGGACAGGACCCCACTAGCCCTTTGGGGAGACAGAGGGAGAGTTTGCCAGCACACACCAGAGCGCTATATATATATACAGGGATAACCTTATATAAGTGTTTTTCCCCTTATAGCTGCTGTATCTTTAATACTGCGCCTAATTAGTGCCCCCCTCTTTTTTAACCCTTTCTGTAGTGTAGTGACTGCAGGGGAGAGCCAGGGAGCTTCCCTCCAACGGAGCTGTGAGGGAAAATGGCGCCAGTGTGCTGAGGAGATAGGCTCCGCCCCCTTCGCGGCGGCCTTATCTCCCGTTTTTCTGTGAATTCTGGCAGGGGTTAAATGCATCCATATAGCCCAGGAGCTATATGTGATGTATTTTTAGCCATCTAAGGTGTTTTTATTGCGTCTCAGGGCGCCCCCCCCCCCAGCGCCCTGCACCCTCAGTGACCGGAGTGTGAAGTGTGCTGAGAGCAATGGCGCACAGCTGCGGTGCTGTGCGCTACCTTATTGAAGACAGGACGTCTTCTGCCGCCGATTTTCTGGACCTCTTCAGTCTTCTGGCTCTGTAAGGGGGCCGGCGGCGCGGCTCTGGGACCCATCCATGGCTGGGCCTGTGATCGTCCCTCTGGAGCTAATGTCCAGTAGCCTAAGAAGCCCAATCCACTCTGCACGCAGGTGAGTTCGCTTCTTCTCCCCTTAGTCCCTCGGTGCAGTGAGCTTGTTGCCAGCAGGTCTCACTGAAAATAAAAAAACTAAAACTAAACTTTTCACTAAGCAGCTCAGGAGAGCCACCTAGTGTGCACCCTTCTCGTTCGGGCACAAAAATCTAACTGAGGCTTGGAGGAGGGTCATAGGGGGAGGAGCCAGTGCACACCAGGTAGTCCTAAAGCTTTTACTTTTGTGCCCAGTCTCCTGCGGAGCCGCTATTCCCCATGGTCCTTACGGAGTCCCCAGCATCCACTTAGGACGTTAGAGAAATACTGTTAATAAATGTCCTGGAACTCAGGGCAATCTACAACGCTCTGCGTCAGGCAGTTCAAATATTCCAGCCTAAGACTGTTAAGGTTCAGTCAGACAACGCGATGGCAGTCGCCTACATCAACAAACAAGGAGGGACTCAAAGTCGCATGGCTCGAATCCTGAATTGGGCCGAGCATCACCAAGTGATATTGTCGGCAGTGTTCATTCCAGGAGTGGACAACTGGGAAGCAGAGTATCTCAGTCGTAAGGATTTTCATCCAGGAGAATGGGCTTTACATCCAGAGGTGTTCCAGATGTTGGTCCAGCGGTGGGGTTACCCACAGGTGGCTCTAATGGCATCTCGCCAAAACCATCAAACTCCCCAGTATGTGTCCAGAACAAGAGATCCAAAGGCAGAGGCAGTGAATGCTCTTACAATAGCGTGGCCGTACAGCCTCGTGTATCTGTTTCCACCGTTTCCACTGCTTCCTCGGTTGCTAAAGCGAATCAAAAGAGTCCATGACAGTTATACTAGTGGCGCCTCATTGACCTCAGAGAGCGTGGTTCTCGGATCTCCGAGGTCTACTCGCAGATGATCCATGGTCACTTCCGCTACGTCTGGACCTACTACTACTACAGGATCCGTTCCTGTACCCTGATTTAGCGCGGCTGCATTTGACGGGGTGGCTGTTGAGACCGCTCTCTTAAGACGAGAGGGCATTCCGGAGTCGGTTATACCAACTATGTTACGTGCTAGGAAGCCAGTTACAGCAGCTCATTATCACAGCATATGGCAAGCTTATATACTGTAAGTTGGTGTGAAGCTCTGAAGTTTCCGACATCTTCTTTCAAGTTATTCCGTCTTTTGCTATTTTTACAGATGGGGTTACATGGAGGACTACGTATTGAGACACTAAAAGGTGCAGGTCTCGGCCTTGTCAATTTTCTTTCAAAGGCGTTTGGCCCTTTTGCCAATAGTTCACACTTTCCTGCAAGGTGTCCTGAGTACAACCTCCACTTATACCACCTACAGCGCCATGGGACTTGAATCTAGTTTTAGATTTTTTGCAGTCTTCACTTTTTGAACCCTTACAGCAAGTGGATGTTAAGTTTCTAACTTGGAAAACAGTGTTTCTCCTAGCCTTAGCATCAGCAAGGCGTGTTTCAGAATTGGGTGGCTTGTCATGCAACCCACTGTATCTGATATTTCATGATGACAGAGCGGAACTTCGTACGAATCCCGCTTTTCTACCAAAAGGTAGCATCTTCCTTTCACATCAATCAACCAATCGTAGTTCCTGTTCTTTCAGAAGGCTTAGGAACTCCAGCTACTTTGGATGTGGTAGGCGCACTTCGCCTTTATGTAGCCCGAACATCAACAGTACGTAAAACGGATACATTGTTTGTTCTCTATAATGCAGTCAAGATAGGGTGGCCAGCTTCCAAACAGAGCTTGGATAGATGGATTAAGCTGACCATTCATCAAGCGTACTTTCATACTAGTCTACAACCACCTGCATCTGTTTCAGCACATTCCACACGTTCTGTGGGAACGTCATGAGCAGCAGGTCGCGGAGCCTCTACGACGCAACTTTGCCGTACAGCTACATGGTTATCAGTGCTTTTACAAGTTTGATACGTTTGCGGCATTAGCATCTAGCTTTGTCCGTCTAGTGCAGTGTTTCCCAACCTCGGTCCGCAAGGCACACTAACAGTCCTAGTTTTAGTGATATCCAGGCTTGAACACAGGTGACTTAATTAATACCTCAGTTATTTTGATTTGACCATCTGTGCTGAAGCCTGGATATCACTAAAACCAGCACTGTTGGTGTGCCTTGAGGACCGCGGTTGGGAATGTCTGGTCTAGTGTTACAGGTGCCAACTTGCTCTCCCGCCCAAGGGTACGTCCCAAGAGTACTCCAGTGACCCCTAGTGGATGAAAAAGAAAATAGGATTTTGGTACTTACCAGATAAATCCTTTTCTTTGAATCCACAGGGGGCACTGGACGCCCACCCAGAGCAGTTTCACCTGGCTTTTGGTAAGTTCAGTAGATCTAATGGTAACACATTCTGGCCCATCTAGACTTCCCTAATCACAAGTACATGCAAACACTGGGGTTATTTTTTGGGGGGGGGAACCAATTAACCAACCATAATTTTTGGATTATGGGAGGAAATCTGAGTACCCGGAAGAAACCCAAGCAAACACTGGGAGAACGTACAAACTCAGTACAGTTAGGGTCATGGTGGGAATTGAACCCCCAACCTCAGTGCTGTGAGGCAGTAATGCTAACCATTAAACTATTTGTACTGCCCAGCTGGCAGCCTGGCACAGCTGCTGTGCTGAGACCCAGTGCCATGCCACTCAGGGTGCACTCAACAATTTTGTGAGGTGAGCAATCAAATTTTCTATGCAAACCGCCATGTTTGAAAAAAGAAAATGAATACGCCTGCGCTTGCTTTTAGCCATATTGTACATGCGGAGAGATGTACTACGCCTGAAAAGTGATACATTTCCTGGTGATAAAGTGCCAGCCAATTGGCTCCTAACTGCCATGTCACTGGCTGCGTTTGAAAAAAGAGGATTTTGGTACTTACCGATAAATCCATTTCTCTGAATCCTCTAGGGGACACTGGAGTCCTATACAGTAGGGGTGTGAAGCTTGCAAACGGAGGTGTGGCACAATCTAAAATTAGCATTGTGTGCACAGCCGGCTCCTCCCCCTTCACATCCCTCCTCCCTCAGTTTGGAAAATTTGACTGAGAGAATAGGACATGATTCTATAGCACCTGGCGAGGAACCGAACCGCACAACCTGTCAAACAGTATCCAAGAAACGGTTAACCGAAAAACGAACGCTGTTTTACGAACTGTTTAAACAAGAACTTCGAACACAGCAGGCTGACAGCACCGAGGCGGGCGTCCAGTGTCCCCTAGAGGATTCAGAGAAATGGATTTATCGGTAAGTACCAAAATCCTCTTTTCTCTTTCATCCACTAGGGGACACTGGAGTCCTATACAGTAGGGGACGTCCCAAAGTTATCCCCAAGGGAGGGAGTGCTGTCGGTGGCCTGCAAAACTAAACGTCCGAACTTCTCCGGACGCAAAGTTATCAAACCTGTAATAATTTGTGAACGTGTGGGCTAAAGACCACGTTGCCACTCTGCAAAGTTGAGTAGTGGAAGCACCTCTGGCATCCGCCCATGAGGCCCCCACTGATCGGGTGGTAAGAGCACCCGCCTGAACCGAAAACTGTGTTACAGGAAATATAAGCTTGCCGAATGGCAAGTCAAATCCGTCTAGACAAAGACTGCATAGGTGCAGGCCAAAACTTCCGTGGCCCATCTAAAAACAAAACAAATGGTCCGACCTTCGGAAAAGTCGATGTAACCTACACGTATACCACTAAAAACGCGGACAACATGCAAAGACACGTCCCCATCTGCAAGACCCTAGGAAGACGGGACCATGCATGGCTGGTTTACGTGAACCCCCGAAACAAACTTAGGAAGGAAATCTGTTCCTGTACGGAATTCCGTCCTATCCGCATGAAAGATGAAAAAGGGACGTCTACCCTATAAGGCTCCCAACTCATAAACCCGCCTGGGCGAAACCAAGGCAAGCAATAATGTGATCTCCCAAGAGAGATATTTCAGGTCTTTCTTGCAAACGGCTCAAAAGTTGGAGTTGTCCGAAACTCCAACTCCAAAATGAAGTCCCACGGCTCAGTGGGAGGACGAAAAGGGGAACGTATGCTCAGAACCCCCAGTAAAAAGGTTTGACCTCTGGCAAGGATGCCAACCGCCGTAGAAATAGGATGGAGGGAGCTGAAAGTTGAACCTTCAGAACGCCCAGTATCAGTTCTACCTCTAGACCGACCTGAAGGAAAATAGAAGTCTGGATAAGTGGAAGTTCGTCGAATTCCACCCACGTACTTGACACCAAGCCATATATCTCTTCCATCTATGTAGTAGTACATGATTGTGACCAGCTACCTAGCGATAAACATCGTAGAAATGGCCGTTCTTGGTATCTCTCTGTCTCTTAAGATCCGGGTTTGAAGAGCCACGTCGTTAAACTCGACCTGTGCAGGACTGGGTGTTGAAACGGTCCCTGATATAACAGGTCCTCCCTCCGAGGCCACCGCCAAGGATCTTCCCCTAGTAATCCTTGCAGTTCTGAGTACAACTGCGGGACCAGTCTGGTGCGATCAGGATCGCCCACATTCGTTCTCTTTTCAACCCTTTCGGAAACCTGGGTATGAGTGGGAAAGGAGGAAAAATGTAAACCCTCCTGCAACACCAAGGAAACGTTAATGCGTCCACTCCGTCTGCTGCTGGATCCCTTGTCCTGGACACATATCTGGGTAGCTGATGGTGTTGTCAAGACGTCATTAGGTCCACTTGACGTAGACCCCATCTCCATACCACAATGTCGAACATACGTGTAGGCACCACTCTCCCGGATGTATGTCCTGGCAACATGAGAGAATCTGCTTTCCCAGTATTCATCACCTGGAATGAACACTGCCAAGAGGATGATGCGTCGCCTTTCTGCCAACAACAAGAACCTTGTGTCAGCCCTTGGCGCCTTCCTGCTCATTGTTCCTCCTTGACGGTTTAAGCAAGCCGTCGTCATGCCATTGTCCGACCGTATCCTGACGCGTTGACCCATGACTAGGTCTTCGGCTGAGTACACCGCTCTCAGTTCGAGAATGTACATGGGCAGGCTGCTCTCCAGTAACGTCCATCTGCCCTGAAACTGATGTTCCTCTAAGACGACACCCAAACTTCTGAAACTGTCGTCTGTTGTCAGGATCCTCTAATCCCAAATGCCGAAACTCTTGCCAGCTGCGAGATTCCTATGTAACAACCACCAAATTAAGGACGTTCGTATGCGCGGTGGAAACCGGATTCTTCGATATAGAACCCAGCGCGAACTTGCTCCCTAAGCAATGCGTTTATCTGGAATTGTTGAAAATGAAGTCTGCTGTATTGGAGAGCCTCGAACGATGCCACCATTGTTCCGAGAAGATGCATACAGAGGTGTAGCGAAACCGTGTGTGTGTCCGCAGTTCCTGAGCCACTAAGCTCTGCAGGACCGGGACCTTGCACTCTGGTAGGAACACTCCCAAGTGTACCGTGTCCAAGAGGAGACTGAGGAATTGAGTCTGTTGAGTTGGCATGAGGATGGGTTTCTGGAAATTTACAATCCACCCATGTTGTATGAGAAATAGATGAGATGTCTGAACATCCTTGATCAACTGTTCCCATGCCTTGATCCGGAGATCGTCTAGAGACGGTACAATCGTGACACTCAACAAACTCAATCCTGCAACCATGATTGCCATGGGCTTCGTAACATTTTTGTGATGAAAGACCTAATAGCAAGGCCCAGAATTGGCAGCGATCCATCACCAGTGCAAACCCTACTCAGCCTGGTGAGGAGCCCAGATTTGGATATGCAGACATGCATCCTGTATGCTTTCTGAGGGCAGTGGGGCAATCCCGTTGTAAACAAACTGACTGTGAGGTCTTTGCGAAAATCCAGTTTGTTGGGAGATTATGTTGTTTATGTAAAGGTCTGGTGAGGTTGTGGCCCAGATGTCCCGAAAACCTTCCAGACGTGAGCCCACCAACGGGGACCCCAGGTGAGCCGTTAGGCTGTCATGCCACGGTTTTGTCAGCAGGTTTATCCTGCTTTCTGGTTGCTGCCTGTGAGCGGCCTCTCCCCTGCCCCCACGTACTTGTGTACCGAAACCTCTTCCCCGGGCTCAAAAAGGACCGTGATCTAAATGAATGAAATGAAAAACTGGTCCCAAATAACCTCTCCAAACCTTGGTTCCTGTATAAGGTGTAGGCATAAAGGTGGATTTCCCTGCAGTAGCCTGCAAAATCCACTTGTCCAACTGTAGACCGAAAGGCATTTCACCCCCAAAGGGGGTGTATTCTACCGCCTTCATGGTGTCAGTCTCCCTGCCATTCTCTGAGCCATAAAATCTGTCTAACCGATATGGCCGATGCGGAGATGCGCGATGCTATCCTTCTAATATCCTTTGAGGCTTGACACAAGCATGAAACAGATTCATGACTGTGTTCCGCCCGTTGGGTAATCTTTCCTAAGCTATTTTTCCTAAATAGCCTGTACAATACGTCCAGACCATGCTCCCATGGCCCTGTAGACCCAAGTTCAGATGATCGCAGGTTTCTGTGTTGCACCTGCTGCTACCAAAACTTTGCCTTGCAAAATCGTCACATTAAGTATTGGTAAGATTGTCTTCTTCGACAACCTTCCTAGGGAAGCATCCACTACTGGTGGGTTCTCCCACTTAACCATTACACCCATAGGCAGGGGATAAGTTACTTGAGGCCCCCTTTTTTTTTTTTTTTCCCCCCAGAAATTGAAAATGTTTGTCAGGGGATTCCCAAGCCTCTTCCATTTGAGATTGGAGGGATTTAGGAATGGCAAACACTACTGAACGCGGCTTTTGGGATTCGAACAATTCGCATTTTTCTTCCATTACCGCTTCAAATAAAGACTCAAGACCTGAGATTGCCGTGTCCTTTTCTGGAAAATCGGCGCTTAGGTTAGATTCAATGAACTCACCTTCCTCTGTATCAATGAGAATACCCTCTTCCTCCTTCCGGTATAATAGGAAGAGGTCTCTTAACTGCCTTGCGCACATTCGTTTCTGTATGTGTGGGTGGCGTTAACCTGATGAGAAATTCCTCCACCAATCTTAGTTTTATTCTATTTGCAAAGTTGAGCGTGTTCCCTTCCTTCACGCTTTCTGCAACCGCAATCTGGTTTAGCGTGCTTGGCTGGTGCTTTTGACTGAAACAGCAGACACACACATATAGAATATTCAGCGGTACTTTCACCCTTTTAATTAGGTAGAGAAAGACCGTAGGGATGATGCAAACAATAGCCTTTACCTGGCCGGCTGCGTCTTCAGAATTAAATTATTATTATTATCTTCCATATAACAGCCGTCTTACAACCCTTGCACCTCCAACTGTGAATCAGCTTTTATGAGCGGGGTTGATGTTCAGTTGCATCTCTTTATTTTCACGGATCTTTTAAATAGAAGTCCTTGAAAATATAAAGCATAAAGATCTATGATTAATATATACAGGAGGATCCTTTGCAGCAGTGACCACTATTCACCAGAAGAGGGAGCCAAATCCTCTGTATTTTTACCAGGCCAGATTTCTCATAAATAGAGGGAGCACTCATATTTTAATATAAGACCCCACCCCCTATTCTGACTGGCCAGACCTCATGTCCCCACGAAGAGGGGCGTGTTCTTGCTAACAGTGACGTTTGGCGCCTCTTAGTCCCGAAAAATGGCCGCATTTGAACATTTTGTGACACCTCAATTACATTTACAAAAGGTACCCTGTGGCTCCCGGAGCCCCTAATGTCTCAGCGCTCGTTGGCTTTGCCGTCCTCGCAGCGCGTCCCATAGCGAGACGCCTCTGCTGCATGAGTCACCCTCCACCCCGCCGCTCACACAACACAGTCTCTCCCGATCTCCTCCATATGCTGCACCGCGGAGTTACCTTGCCGCGTGTGCAGCTTAGAAGCGGGAAGGGACGGCTGCAGCTGGCCGGGAGGCTGGAAGACTAACACTGTCTCCGTGAGGCGGCGGGAGGGGGATGATCGCATGTGCCTCGTTCTTACGTCCGCTAATTTCTGCTACCCCTGCTGCGGCTACACTGATCTCCTCACCGCTGTTAACAGGGGAGATCAGTGTGTAAAAAATAAGAATTTACTTACCGATAATTCTATTTCTCGGAGTCCGTAGTGGATGCTGGGGTTCCTGAAAGGACCATGGGGAATAGCGGCTCCGCAGGAGACAGGGCACAAAAAGTAAAGCTTTCCGATCAGGTGGTGTGCACTGGCTCCTCCCCCTATGACCCTCCTCCAAGCCTCAGTTAGGTACTGTGCCCGGACGAGCGTACACAATAAGGGAGGAATTTTGAATCCCGGGTAAGACTCATACCAGCCACACCAATCACACTGTACAACCTGTGATCTAAACCCAGTTAACAGTATGATAACAGAGGAGCCTCTGAAAGATGGCTCCCTACAACAATAACCCGAATTAGTTAACAATAACTATGTACAATTATTGCAGATAATCCGCACTTGGGATGGGCGCCCAGCATCCACTACGGACTCCGAGAAATAGAATTATCGGTAAGTAAATTCTTATTTTCTCTATCGTCCTAGTGGATGCTGGGGTTCCTGAAAGGACCATGGGGATTATACCAAAGCTCCCAAACGGGCGGGAGAGTGCGGATGACTCTGCAGCACCGAATGAGAGAACTCCAGGTCCTCCTTAGCCAGAGTATCAAATTTGTAAAATTTTACAAACGTGTTCTCCCCTGACCACGTAGCTGCTCGGCAAAGTTGTAATGCCGAGACCCCTCGGGCAGCCGCCCAAGATGAGCCCACCTTCCTTGTGGAGTGGGCCTTTACAGATTTAGGCTGTGGCAGGCCTGCCACAGAATGTGCAAGTTGGATTGTGCTACAGATCCAACGAGCAATCGTCTGCTTAGACGCAGGAGCACCCATCTTGTTGGGTGCATACAATATAAACAACGAGTCAGATTTTCTGACTCCAGCTGTCCTTGCAATATATATTTTCAATGCTCTGACAACGTCCAGTAACTTGGAGTCCTCCAAGTCACTTGTAGCCGCAGACACTACAATAGGCTGGTTCAGATGAAATGCTGACACCACCTTAGGGAGAAAATGCGGACGAGTCCGCAGTTCCGCCCTGTCCGAATGGAAAATCAGATATGGGCTTTTGTAAGATAAAGCTGCCAGTTCTGACACTCTCCTGGCCGAAGCCAGGGCTAGTAGCATGGTCACTTTCCATGTGAGATATTTCAAATCCACATTTTTTAGTGGTTCAAACCAATGAGATTTTAGAAAGTCCAAAACCACATTGAGATCCCACGGTGCCACTGGAGGCACCACAGGAGGCTGTATATGCAGCACTCCCTTAACAAAAGTCTGGACTTCAGGGACTGAAGCCAATTCTTTCTGGAAGAAAATCGACAGGGCCGAAATTTGAACCTTAATAGATCCCAATTTGAGACCCATAGATAATCCTGATTGCAGGAAATGTAGGAATCGACCCAGTTGAAATTCCTCCGTCGGAGCACTCCGATCCTCGCACCACGCAACATATTTTCGCCAAATGCGGTGATAATGTTGCACGGTTACTTCCTTCCTTGCTTTAATCAAAGTAGGAATGACTTCTTCCGGCATGCCTTTTTTCTCTAGGATCCGGCGTTCAACCGCCATGCCGTCAAACGCAGCCGCGGTAAGTCTTGAAACAGACAGGGACCCTGCTGAAGCAAGTCCCTCCTTAGAGGTAGAGGCCACGGATCTTCCGTGATCATCTCTTGAAGTTCCGGGTACCAAGTCCTTCTTGGCCAATCCGGAACCACTAGTATCGTTCTTACGCCTCTTTGCCGTATAATTCTCAATACTTTTGGTATGAGAGGCAGAGGAGGAAACACATACACCGACTGGTACACCCAAGGCGTTACCAGCGCGTCCACAGCTATTGCCTGCGGATCTCTTGACCTGGCGCAATACCTGTCCAGTTTTTTGTTGAGGCGAGACGCCATCATGTCCACCATTGGTCTTTCCCAACGGGTTACCAGCATGTGGAAGACTTCTGGATGAAGTCCCCACTCTCCCGGGTGAAGGTCGTGTCTGCTGAGGAAGTCTGCTTCCCAGTTGTCCACTCCCGGGATGAACACTGCTGACAGTGCTATCACATGATTCTCTGCCCAGCGAAGAATCCTTGCAGCTTCTGCCATTGCACTCCTGCTTCTTGTGCCGCCCTGTCTGTTCACATGGGCGACTGCCGTGATGTTGTCCGACTGGATCAACACCGGTTTTCCCTGAAGCAGAGGTTCTGCCTGGCTTAGAGCATTGTAGATTGCTCTTAGTTCCAGAATGTTTATGTGAAGAGACGTTTCCAGGCTCGTCCACACTCCCTGGAAGTTTCTTCCTTGTGTGACTGCTCCCCAGCCTCTCAGGCTGGCGTCCGTGGTCACCAGGATCCAATCCTGTATGCCGAATCTGCGGCCCTCCAATAGATGAGCACTCTGCAACCACCACAGAAGAGATACCCTTGTCCTTGGAGACAGGGTTATCCGCTGGTGCATCTGAAGATGCGACCCTGACCATTTGTCCAACAGATCCCTCTGGAAAATTCTTGCGTGGAATCTGCCGAATGGAATTGCTTCGTAAGAAGCCACCATTTTTCCCAGGACTCTTGTGCATTGATGTACAGACACCTTTCCTGGTTTTAGGAGGTTCCTGACAAGCTCGGATAACTCCTTGGCTTTTTCCTCCGGGAGAAAAACCTTTTTCTGAACCGTGTCCAGAATCATCCCTAGGAACAGCAGACGAGTTGTTGGCATTAACTGGGATTTTGGAATATTCAGAATCCACCCGTGCTGTTTTAGCACTTCTTGAGACAGTGCTAATCCCATCTCTAGCTGTTCTCTGGACCTTGCCCTTATCAGGAGATCGTCCAAGTATGGGATAATTAATACGCCTTTTCTTCGAAGAAGAATCATCATCTCGGCCATTACCTTTGTAAAGACCCGAGGTGCCGTGGACAATCCGAACGGCAGCGTCTGAAACTGATAGTGACAGTTTTGTACGACGAACCTGAGGTACCCCTGGTGTGAGGGGTAAATTGGAACGTGGAGGTACGCATCCTTGATGTCCAAGGATACCATAAAGTCCCCTTCTTCCAGGTTCGCTATCACTGCTCTGAGTGACTCCATCTTGAACTTGAACTTCTTTATGTACAGGTTCAAGGACTTCAGATTTAGAATAGGTCTTACCGAGCCATCCGGCTTCGGTACCACAAATAGAGTGGAATAATACCCCTTTCCTTGTTGTAGAAGAGGTACCTTGACTATCACCTGCTGAGAGTACAGCTTGTGAATGGCTTCCAAGACCGTCTCCCTTTCGGAGGGGGACGTTGGTAAAGCAGACTTCAGGAAACGGCGAGGTGGATCTGTCTCTAGTTCCAACCTGTATCCCTGAGATATTATCTGCAGGATCCAGGGATCTACCTGCGAGTGAGCCCACTGCGCGCTGAAATTCTTGAGACGACCGCCCACCGCCCCCGAGTCCGCTTGAGAAGCCCCAGCGTCATGCTGAGGCTTTTGTAGAAGCGGGGGAGGGCTTCTGTTCCTGGGAAGGAGCTGCCTGTTGCTGTCTCTTCCCCCTTCCTCTGCCTCGTGGCAGATATGAATATCCCTTTGCTCTCTTGTTTTTAAAGGAACGAAAGGGCTGCGGTTGAAAAGTCAGTGTCTTTTTCTGTTGGGGAGTAACTTGAGGTAAAAAGGTGGATTTCCCGGCTGTAGCCGTGGCCACCAAATCTGATAGACCGACTCCAAATAACTCCTCCCCTTTATACGGCAAAACTTCCATATGCCGTTTTGAGTCCGCATCGCCTGACCACTGTCGCGTCCATAAACTTCTTCTGGCCGAAATGGACATAGCACTTACCCGTGATGCCAGTGTGCAGATATCCCTCTGTGCATCACGCATATAAAGAAATGCATCCTTTATTTGCTCTAAAGACAGTAAAACATTGTCCCTATCCAGGGTATCAATATTTTCAATCAGGGACTCTGACCAAGCTACTCCAGCACTGCACATCCAGGCTGTCGCTATAGCTGGTCGTAGTATAACACCTGTATGTGTGTATATACTTTTTTGGATATTTTCCATCCTCCTATCTGCTGGATCTTTAAGTGCGGCCGTCTCAGGAGAGGGTAACGCCACTTGTTTTGATAAGCGTGTGAGCGCCTTGTCCACCCTAGGAGGTGTTTCCCAGCGCGCCCTAACCTCTGGCGGGAAAGGGTATAAAGCCAATAACTTCTTTGAAATTAGCATCTTTTTATCGGGGGCAACCCACGCTTCATCACACACCTCATTTAGTTCTTCTGATTCAGGAAAAACTATAGGTAGTTTTTTCACACCCCACATAATACCCTGTTTAGTGGTACCTGTAGTATCAGCTAAATGTAACGCCTCCTTCATTGCCAAAATCATATAACGTGTGGCCCTACTGGAAAATACGGTTGATTCGTCACCGTCGCCACTGGAATCAGTGCCTGTGTCTGGGTCTGTGTCGACCGACTGAGGCAAAGGGCGTTTTACAGCCCCTGACGGTGTTTGAGGCGCCTGGACAGGCACTAATTGATTGTCCGGCCGTCTCATGTCGTCAAACGACTGCTTTAGCGTGTTGACACTATCCCGTAATTCCAAAAATAAAGGCATCCATTCTGGTGTCGACCCCCTAGGAGGTGACATCCCCATATTTGGCAATTGCTCCGCCTCCACACCAATATCGTCCTCATACATGTCGACACACACGTACCGACACACAGCAGACACACAGGGAATGCTCTTAACGAAGACAGGACCCCACTAGCCCTTTGGGGAGACAGAGGGAGAGTTTGCCAGCACACACCAAAGCGCTATATATGACAGGGATAGCCTTATAATAAGTGCTCCCTGTATAGCTGCTTTTATAATATAATTTTTGCCACTATTTTGCCCCCCCTCTCTTGTTTTACCCTGTTTCTGTAGTGCAGTGCAGGGGAGAGACCTGGGAGCCGTCCTGACCAGCGGAGCTGTGTAAGGAAAATGGCGCTGTGTGCTGAGGAGATAGGCCCCGCCCCTTTTTCGGCGGGCTCGTCTCCCGCTCTTTAGTGGATTCTGGCAGGGGTTAAATATCTCCATATAGCCCCCGGAGGCTATATGTGAGGTATTTTTTAGCCAAATAGGTTTTCATTTGCCTCCCAGGGCGCTCCCCTCCCAGCGCCCTGCACCCTCAGTGACTGCCGTGTGAAGTGTGCTGAGAGGAAAATGGCGCACAGCTGCAGTGCTGTGCGCTACCTTTAGAAGACTGAGGAGTCTTCTGCCGCCGATTCTGGACCTCTTCTTGTTTCAGCATCTGCAAGGGGGCCGGCGGCGAGGCTCCGGTGACCATCCAGGCTGTACCTGTGATCGTCCCTCTGGAGCTGATGTCCAGTAGCCAAGAAGCCAATCCATCCTGCACGCAGGTGAGTTCACTTCTTCTCCCCTAAGTCCCTCGTTGCAGTGATCCTGTTGCCAGCAGGACTCACTGTAAAATAAAAAACCTAAGCTAAACTTTTCTAAGCAGCTCTTTAGGAGAGCCACCTAGATTGCACCCTTCTCGGCCGGGCACAAAAATCTAACTGAGGCTTGGAGGAGGGTCATAGGGGGAGGAGCCAGTG
Organism: Pseudophryne corroboree; assembly: GCF_028390025.1. Classification (NCBI taxonomy): domain Eukaryota; kingdom Metazoa; phylum Chordata; class Amphibia; order Anura; family Myobatrachidae; genus Pseudophryne; species Pseudophryne corroboree. The sequence continues at coordinate 1,146,231,410 of NC_086444.1, forward strand.
CACACCACCTGATCGGAAAGCTTTACTTTTTGTGCCCTGTCTCCTGCGGAGCCGCTATTCCCCATGGTCCTTTCAGGAACCCCAGCATCCACTAGGACGATAAAGAAAAATAAATAAATGACGCAGCGCTCACTGAAGAGGGGACGCAGGGAGAGCTGGCTGGAGGTACTGGATAAAGCTGTGGAGGGAGGGAGGGAGTGTTGTAATAAATAGTCAGATGGCAGCAGCGTGGTGTGGGGTTAAGAAACTGGGGCTTCTGTTACTACCAGTACTCACGACACCTCTGAGTCCTCCTCCCGTTGAGAGATCTAGATCCCTTTAGCTGGGATCCTTGTCTCTCCACACTGCAGACACTTGTCCTCCTTTTACTAGGTGGACGGAGTCCTTTATTCGTTTTGTTAAGCCTGCACCCTCCTTCCATTTAGGTGGGATTGGGCAACGTCTTTTTTCCTGTGCTCAAGCCTGCACCCTCCTTCCATTTAGGTGGGATTGGGCAGCTTTCCTTAGGAAAAAGCCTGCACCCTCCTTTTAGTTAGGAGGGATTGGGCCAGTATAAAACAATAAAAATTAAAAGTAGAAATAAATAAAATAAGTAAATTGTCTTCATGGAGCAGGAGCTCCCATCTTGTGCTTCTTCCTCCTGGCACAATTTTCCAAACTGAGGGAGGAGGGATGTGAAGGGGGAGGAGCCGGCTGTGCACACAATGCTAATTTTAGATTGTGCCACACCTCCGGTTGCAAGCTTCACACCCCTACTGTATAGGACTCCAGTGTCCCCTAGTGGATGAAAGAGAAATGACAGTTAGGAGCCGATTGGCTGGTCATTTATCACTTTTCAAGGCTTAGTACATCTGGCCCTTGGAATCGGGTGGTCTTCAGTTTGCCAGCTGTCAAGATCCCGGCGCACTGTATACCGGCACCGGAATCCCGAAAGCCGGCATACTGACACTTTCTCCCTCTTGGGGGTCCACGACCCCCCTGGAGGGAGAATAAATAGCGTGGCGAGCGTAGCACGCCACCGAGCCCGCGAAGGGCTCATTTGCGCTCGCCACGCTGTCGGTATGCCGACGGTCAGGATCCCGGCGCCGGTATGCTGGTCGCCGGGAGCCTGGCCGCTGGCATACCATACTACACCCCTTGGAATCAGCTGCACAGCAATATTAATGCCATACATGAATACAAAACAGAAAGACGGCTGTTGTCCGCGCTAACACGGCTACTGGAAATTTGTGTAATCTAGCAAATGAAGGCATTGGCAATTATTTATATTTTGATCAAAACATTTACGCTTGCAGCCCATCATCAAGGGACCCCAATAATCTCTGTTCCAATGCAAGCCTAAAATGACTGTAGTGATCCACCTAGCAATGGTCTGCTTGGACGCTAGCAAACCTCTCCTGAGGGCATCATAGAGATCCAAACGATCATCTGTCCTGCACAACTCAGACCATCAAAGCCCTAATAATGTTCAGAGAGCCCTTATCTTCAGTCTAAGGCCAGGATCACAGCACAGCAACCAGTCCTAGACCCTTCTCTAGCACGTTTACCTGGAGTGACGTCGCTGGACTTCTTTGGGCTCAGCGGCACTGCCGTTTGATCAGCGGTTTCTCGTTCCTTCCCTTTCCGTCGGATGGGACTTAATGAAGGCGGGTTAGTAAGAGACGGTAGGGTTGTCTGAAAGTAACACAAACAACGAGTTGTCAGTAGTCTGCCGCATATCAAAGCCTATCATTCTGTACAGAGACAACCACACAACACAGTAACAACTGTGGAGGGAACTAAGCTTTACTAACAACTAACTAAAGGCTCTTTACTTATTAGAAACAATGGGGTGTTTAAAATACAAGACTCCTGTAATAACCAGGTTCTACTCCTGGACACTGCAGATCTAGTACTCTCTGTTACTACCTACAGAGCAAAGTGCAGAGTGGCTGGATACAACATATACAAACACAGCATAGAAAATCCAAATAGGCCACATAGGATGTAATTGTCCGAGCTCACCTTTATTACTGGCCCTGGAGTCACGTCATCAATCACATGAGCACATATATTGATGGCCTTCAGTAAATGAACAAACAGCTGGTCCACCATGCTGATCATGGAGCGATCGCCAAGAGCTGGCCATGGTTCTTCTTGTTTGTTTGCTCCCTGGTTGGTTTCATCCTCTGCTGTCCATGGATTTTTCAGAGATTTAGGGACAGTAGCTGGAATGAAATAAAAGCCCCACTGGATATCAGGCTTGGTGTGTACTAAACTACTCTCTAAATTCTGCTTTACTTTACTATTCTTTTAAAACTCAGCATACAGTAACGGTATGTAGTTAATATCCCGGCACAGTAACACGTGACATTAAGTCATTGAGATTTCTTCTACTTCAATGTACAGATATCAGAGAGAACGTGGCCAAAACCGCACTAAGCTGTGCTCTATCATAACATTAGCATTTGCTATGGATTGTTTTGCTTCCCAGCGGGCGAAGAAGTAGAACAAGATATAACTGGAGTATACAGTTTTTTTTCCTCCATCATCTGAATTGGTGACAATGAGCTCATGGGCTATAGGGGGCACAGACATAAGTTTGGGCACTTTAAAGACACTGAGCCAAGTCTGAAACTCTTCCCCTTATAGGTTCCCTATTCACTGGGAAAGAGGAGTACTGAGAACCGGGCTATCTGCTAGCACAGAACACCCAGAGCTGGGAAGGGGGTCAGGTTAGAGGCTTTACAAGACACAAGGCCCCTCTCACAGGCAACAACCGCCCAATAGGGTCACAAACATTTTTTTATGGTTTTCCTTAAATGTTGAGATCAGGAAGAAATCAAACCCCAACAAAATGAACCTCCTCCTTGCATGTGTTTTATTTATAATAGAGGAAAGCTCACCTAATCTGTAAATTGAGACCAACAGCTGCAGCTCTTTCCCCTGATCTCTCGCTGCAAGGTAGTACATTTTTCTCCTGTTCTGCAAGGTCTGTAAACGCTCCATTACACTCATGGTTCAGTCATGTTAGACAAAGGGAGTAGCGACAAAGCTAGATCTGGAGGTGGCATAATCTGTACAATTTTCCAAAATTGGCCAGTGGACATTCAGTGGGGGACGCCCTTGGCGCAGTGTGTTAGGCTGGGGCAAGATTAAGGCTTGGGAAGTGGACACTGGGTTGTCGTCATGGGATTTAAAATGGCAAAAATATTAAATGCAAAACACTGCTGATTATGCACGCAATAATATTTCCCTCCTAGATCAGGTAATCAGAATTGCTGGAAAGTGCGTCATAAATATATGTCACAGAGTCTAAGTGGAGTCCTAAGTACCTGCTATTTGCAGGTAATGTCTTCTACCTGCAGTAGGTAACAATTATTAGTCAGACCACAAAAGCTGTGAGCATCACTAGAGTGGGTGTCTTACCGACTTACCCTGTCAACCCCAGTCCTATCCCTTGTGAATAGAGGGGTGGCCTCACGTCAGCAAAGCCACGCCCCCAGGTACATGTCTGCATGTCATGCCCCTGTATTCGTCATGCTGGGGGCTTGCCCAACACTCCGGTAGCTGCTGGGTGGCACCCACCAATGCCTGTTCTCATTGCTGCTCGGTGACACCATCTGAGGGTGCTCAGCTATTTTGGTGCCACCCGCTCGTATAGCGTCAACCACTGTGGCCCGCACCCCCTAGTGGCGCCACTGCACGTTAATGTTCTAGAGGTCCTAGATTCCGATCACTGTGCTTCTCAGGATGAGTTAGTGGCTCTAATTCCAGATATCAATGCTATGTCAGCTAAGTGAGCAGTCGCCAAGGTCACATAAGTGTTCCAGGACATATAAAGACTGCTCTGAGGAACGTTATTCAGTCTCAAATCTCCTCTGTGTTGGTCATTCAATTCCCTGAAACAGTGCCACAATTCTCAGTACACAATACAGCTGGGAAGCAAGGTGAGAGGGGGTAATAAGCGAAGGGCGAAACCTGTCTCCGGTAGTGACGGCACGCCGAGCATGAGTAGAACCATGGAAGAGACGAAGGGCTGTGACCGAGAGTAATTCCAGGCTAAACGGCCACCGAGTAGGTGAAGTCCGTCGCTGACGTGCTAGAGAAGAGGGCTGTGAAAACAGGAGAGAGGAGGACCCTGCTCCTAGGAGCTTACAATCTAGAAGAGAGGAAGACTGACAGATGACAAGAAGGGTGAGCATGTGGATGGGAACATGGGAGCAGGAAGTAGGAGAGGTAGAAATGACGGAGGTAGGAGGGTGGGGTGAGACACCCGGTGACAAGGTTACTATATGTGGTGGAAGGGTAGGCTTTGATGAACAGGTTGAGCTTTCTATGCACGTTTAAAGCTATGCAGGGTCAGGGAGAGCCTGATGGAGCAAGGGGGGCCATAGGCGCAAAAGTAGTAAGGTATGTGACCACATATCTGCACTATTCAGTTCTGTGCTTACGTACATACCTGCCAGCAAGTTTCCAGCAAGGATCAGGGCATCCTGATGAGCAGAGAGATCAAGGGGGAACCAGACAGAAGACAGCAGAGATAGCATCATATTGGCCATGCCAGCGGTGCAGCTTTTCCGGGGCTCCTCTGAGGGGCTCTGCTGGGAAATGCTGGAAACAAACACAATTGCAGCTTTATATTTATATGCCAGACTGAGAAAAACTGCACCTTTACCATTACTACATGAACTAACAACATGTATCTACCATCATAGTCAGAAATGCACGGCTCTCCAGAACTGCCTACACTGCACACCCCTTTATTATGCCTCACTGTGCCACATATGTGATACCCGCATCTCTTAGGTTGTGTCCCTGCTTCTGGCATACACACTCTTCCATTCGCTGACAACCTGCTCGCTGTGACAGCAAATCACATACCCACCTTCTGAGTAAATGTTGCAGGCTGGGTTTGAAAAATGACAGCTAGGAGCTGTTTGGCCGATACATTATCTCCATCCACTTTACTGTAGCTCTATCAAAGGCTTAGTAAATAGACCACTTTGCCCTCAGCAAGTGTAAAGGAAGGATTCAACGGCAAATGTACTGTAAGTGTAGCCCTGCAATCATACTACTGCAGAGGTCTGATCATAAAAATATACTGATATTTATCCCTTAATACTTACAGTATAAAACCAATTCATAGGGAAATATAAAAACAATGCTTGGAGATTCTTTAATATCATGATTAACAGATCACACTTTCATACCCAGATGCAGCTTAACCAAGTAACACTCCAGGTCACCTAGGTGACCCTTAGTTTACACATGCAGTGACCCAAGCTTCAGGCTGTTAACCAGTCCTCTGAGTTTATCAAGCTACTAATTTCCGTCATGTGCATTTCTAACCACCAATCACATCCCATTATTATTCCTACCTAAAAACAGACACTGCAGGTCAGATTACCTACAGCCGAATTACCTGAAGGAGCGGCCTCGGTTCTTATACACTTGGATCCGTGAAGTCTGTGCGCCGGAGGAAATGACGTACCCACAATGCCACCCGACACTCCATGTGCATACTGGATATACCGTTGATAGCAGACATAAAGCTTCGCAGCAACCAAACTAAACGGCGAGAGTACAGAAATAAGTCCTAGGTTATATAAATCAGTCTGTTGGCTTGCAATTCTATTTTATGGCTTCTGGCGTCATGGACAAACCGCCTTTCCCAAATCATGGCATCGGTTAATGATAGTATGGTAACTATCGAAAAAAATAAAGCAAATAAAAAAAATAAAAAAACATAAACTAAGCTTAATACCCTAACCCCTAGCCCTCAAGGGCAGACTGGATGGCCATAGATATAGTTTTTATCTGTTGTCAAATTCTATGTTTCTATGAATTGTGCTTTAAACTCTATAGCCAAAACCGTTTATAAGTCGCATGGTCAACAGTACCCATGACGACATCACAATGTAAACATCAGAATACCGATGCAGCTAAAACTGTCAACACCATGTCAACATTCTCAAACAATCGACTGGTTCATAATGTCAACATCTGAAATGTTGCCATGTGAAATGTAGACATTCAGAGGACACCGATGGTTAGGGTTAAGCACCACCACAGGGGTAGGGGTAGCATCGAAGATCCGTGCTGGAAGCTGATGTCACTACACAGCCGATACCACTAGGCCACAAAGAGGCAGTTTGTCGACAGTTCTTCATGTCGACATATCCAGGTAGACATGATGAATGTAAACATGGTCTCTGTCAACACGCTGCATGACGACAGCTCAATCATGTTGACATAATCATGTTGACATTCTCATGTCGGCCTGACGACTGTCGACATGATAATCATTGATAAATTATACCACACCCGCCAAAACCCAAACAGAAGTGGTGACACTGCATCCGGAACCCGATTGTACTAATGATCCAAAGTGGGTCGGAGGTTTATTAATAAAACAGGCCTATGCATTAGAGTTAGTTATAAAAAAAAAAACAGCCACAAACGTGGGCAGAATCCTATACCCTTATTCACTGTACTATGGGGGTAATTCCAAGTTGATCGCAGCAGGAAATTTTTTAGCAGTTGGGCAAAACCATGTGCACTGCAGGGGGGGGCAGATATAACATGTGCAGAGAGAGTTAGATTTGGGTGTGGTGTGTTCAATCTGCAATTTAATTTGCAGTGTAAAAATAAAGCAGCCAGTATTTACCCTGCACAGAAACAAAATAACCCACCCAAATCTAACTCTCTCTGCAAATGTTATATCTGCCACACCTGCAGTGCACATGGTTTTGCCCAATTGCTAACTTTCTTGCTGCTGCGATCAACTCAGAATTACCCCCTATGTTAAAAAGAGAACTTGTTTTTATTATAATTGCTTTTTAGGTTAATACTACTAGAATAGCAGAGGCCACTTGGATTAGTTTAGCCCTAAATGCGCAATTAGGAAACCCTCTCTGCCGTCAGTCACTATTGATCAGAGTTGATGACGGCCACATTTACCGTGAGAGCTCGTGTGGTCGATGTGGTCAGGGCGTGAGAAACAGCGGTGATAACCTTGGACAAGTTATTCTCCATACTGACATCGGTGGGACTCTGCAGAATATTGTACCCTCGGTAAATCCTGCAGGAAGAGTCAGAACAAACATATAGAATGATCTCACTGTGGCCTGAACTTTCAGCACAGTTCACTAAACTACAATGTACCCAATAGTGAGTTGGATGCAGTAGCACCTGTGTCTTTTGCTGCAGCTGCGTCTGATGCCAATCCCTTATCCCGATTTCATCTAAACTGAGACACTCACATGCAGCATCTAGAGACGGTGCTTTTCCTTCTTAGAGCGTCTTTAGACGCACTATTGAAACTATGCCTATGGCAGGTGCAGGTTCTCCACCGGAAAATGGCATCCTTTATGAGTGCCTGGGTGTCTTTGGACACAGACACTCTCAGCAACACCCCGCATCGATTTAGCCACAGCCATTACTGCAGAGGAACTCCTGCTAAACTCCAGTGAGACTGCGTCCTTTGCTGTAGTGGGTCTCTGAGTGGTAACAATTGGGACCCATGTGCAACTCTGACGCATGGGCAGACTTACAAGACTGGCCAACTGCGTGCTGCACTGTGCCCAGCCCTGACTCAGCCCAATGTGTCACCCCTGACAGTGAGAACATCCATTACAGAGATTACAATGTATCTTGTAATGTAAGTTACCGGGAATAAGCGGACTTAATGGACCAACTGGGAGCGAGACTCGTATAAACACATGCTAGCCTCAAACTGCAAACTAAAAGGTAGTGTAAACCCAAAACACAACATGTTCTATATCAAGAACATGTAGAGTGCATCCGGAAAGTATTCACAGCGCTTCACTTTTTCCACATTTTATGTTATGTTACAGCCTTATTCCAAAATGGAATAAATCACATGTACATAAGTAATCACAGCCTTTGCTCAATACTTTGCTGATGCAGCAATTACAGCCTCAAGTCTTTTTGAATATGATGCCACAAGCTTGGCACACTTATCTTTGGCCAGTTTTGCCCATTCCTCTTTGCAGCACCTCTCAAGCTCCATCAGGTTGGATGGGAAGCGTCGGTGCACAGCCATTTTCAGATCTCTCCAGAGATGTTCAATCGGATTCAAGTCTGGGCTCTGGCTGGGCCACTCAAGAACATTCACAGAGTTGTCCTGAAGCCACTCCTTTGATATCATGGCTGTGTGCTTAGGGTTGTTGTCCTGCTGAAAGATGAACGGTCGCCCCAGTCTGAGGTTGAGAGCGTGCTGGAGCAGGTTTTCATCCAGGATGTCTCTGTACATTGCTGCATTCATCTCTCCCTCTATCCTGACTAGTCTCCCAGTTCCTGCCGCTGAAAAACATCCCCACAGCATGATGCTGCCACCACCATGCTTCACTGTAGAGATGGTATTGGCATGGTGATGAGCGGTGCCTGGTTTCCTCCAAACATGACGCCTGGCATTCATGCCAAAGTGTTCAATCGTTGTCACATCAGACCAGATAATTTTGTTTCTCATGATACGAGAGTTCTTCAGGTGCATTTTGGCAAACTCCAGGTGGGCTGCCATGTGCTTTTTTACTAAGGAGTGGCTTCCGTCTGGCCACTCTGCCATACAGGTCTGATTGGTGGATTGCTGCAAAGATGGTTGTCCTTCTGGAAGATTCTCCTGCTGTAGCTCTGACAGAGTGACCATCGGGTTCTTGGTCACCTCCCTGACTAGGCTGTAACATAACAAAATGTGGAAAAAGTGAAGCTCTGTGAATACTTTCCGGATGCACTGTATTTCCTGATGCGTACATGCTTTTTTTTACGCTTATTCAAAAACTCCACAGCCAGACATTTGGGGTGTAAAGGTGACATGGCGCTGAGCATCACTTTATTAACCATTCCATAGGCACTAACGAGCGCACATCACCTGGAACTGAATCTACCCCCTAAAATAGGTAACACATGGTAACCACTTGCACTAAGCGGCAGATCATATGCAAATATACCATATACCAAACACTTCAAGGTCAGCCACTGTACAGGAACATTCACATTTCTGAATAAGAAGCCTGATTTCAATAGACTCTATAGCAGTAATCATTATGGAAAAATTCTGGTAAAAACATTTGAGGGGGGAAACAAACTAGCCACTCGCAGAAATGATACGGTTACTCTCGAAGCTATTCACTAAAACAGCCTCTTCCCCACACTATAAACACGTGCACTAACCCACTTATTCTGTGTAATGCAGAATCAATGGGCAGTATCCTAATCCAGGAGATTAAATGGGTGTGGTTCATTAGGTCGACATACATTGGGTCGACCACTGAAGGTTGTATGCATTAGCTCGACATGGAAAAAAGGTTGACATTGAAAAAGGTCGACGTGGAAAAAGGTCGACATGAGGTTGTTGTTTTTTTACTGTTTTTGGTGTTGTTTTCTTTGTAAAGTGACGGGGAACCCCAATTAGTGAACCGCGTCCGCTCGCCATGCTTCGGGCAAGGTGCCTCGCTCCGCTACCGCTGCACTCGGCACAGGATACCGTTCCCAATTATAGTCCACGTGGATCGTTAAGTATGAAAAAGGTGAAAAAATGGAAAAAAAATTTTAAAAACTCATGTCAACCTAATGCATGTCGACCCTTCAGTGGTTGACCCAATGCTGGTCGACCTAACGACCGCCTCCCGATTAAATGTCAGGTGCGCAAAACGTCAGTTTTTCACAACTGTTTATTTTCCGCTTTTTTCTGATGTTTCACCAATTTTTTTATTTTTATTTTTTATAGGCTATCTAATTAGGATCGCCCGTATAAAAACAGCTTTCCTCCCGAAAACACACAGGTTCAGTGAAACCTGTGCGTTTTCTTGAGCAACAGCCCCGTTTTTGCTTGAAAACGGGGCTGTTTCCAGGAATCTGGTTTCAAATGCCGAGGCAGGTGAAACAAAATCCCTGATAAGCCACGGCAGCCTGTCAGTGTCCCATGCCTGCCGCAGCAGCACACTGGGACTGCAGTGAGGGCGCCGCGGCCCGGGAGCCGGTACTCAGCATTGTGACCCTCAGCAGGGGGAAGGCGGTGCAGCGCCATGACCCACATCCCCCCTCTTCCCTGCCCCCGATCACATGATGGGGGACCGGTCAGGTGACTGGGGAGCCAGAGGTGCAGCACTGCACCGGGAGCTAACATTGTTCCAGGAGGCTGGGACTACACCCACCATTCCCGTGTCCCCTGGTACTACACACTGTTCTGTTTTATAGGGTCTGGCCCAACAACAACAACCACTAAAGCCTAACAGTTCTCTATCAAAAGGGAAATTAACACAATTTCCACAGCAGTGATTGGTATTACAGATAAACACAGAAGAAGGGGTTAGAATATTTATAGTGATAGATATGAATTTTAGTTTCCCATTACAGTATTTTTGTTAGGTTAGGAATAATTGTGATGTCATTTCTGTACAGTGTAGAGATTGCAGCACAGTGATGGTCTCTGGACTCTTCCAGACGGCAAACGGTGCTCATACCTGGTGACCGTACTGATGGCAAAGTGCGACGCCGGCTGAGTTTCATGCATGAGAAGCTTCAGGTAGACACTGCTTTGGTCTCTGGCTGCTGCTACCACAGGGTCTGCCTGCCCTTGATCACAGTTGTAAAACAACTTGGGAACCAGTCTGTGTAACAACAAAGCAAAAGGAAGATTTGAAAATAAAAGAGGTGACAGCGGCTGTGCTTGTGTCCCCAAACCACATTAACAATGGGAATCTCTCCAAGCTATGAACCAATGGTTACATGCACGGATTGGCCCACATTTACACTAAGCGACTGGGTGGAGAGACTGGTTCAAACCCTGTTATACCCGGCGTAACATGGAGAAACCCCATTAGCAACACTGAAATGTGCATTAACAAAAGAGACATCGTCCCATTCATGCTGACTAATTACCGGACTAATGAGGCTGCAGCTACATGCCTCACCCGCGCATCTTCATCTCCCAGAAGGCTGACAATCACGCCGTTTAACACACGGTCCTGAAGGTGTAGCAGCTGCAGAAGACACAGATCACATATTAGAATAAAACCAGTAGCCCGTCCACTTCTGTTTCAGTCAAAACACTTGTTTGAAAATAACTTAAAAATTAAAACCTCAAATCACTTTCATGCATCATAATGGCCATAGTTCAAGTGGGTGCAATCTCTTTTTACTTTCAGCTGGCAGTCAACCCAGTTATAATGACTGACATTTTGTCATAGATCAACACAATCCAGTGCTACAGGCCGTTTGTACAGTACAAACAAAATTCCATGTTTAGTTACCATTTGTGCTCACCTGTAGGTGCTGCTTCCAGGACCGCCATGTATCTATACTAGCATTTCTTACTTTGTAACGCTGGAGGTTCATTTGTCATGTGGATACAATTAGAAGTACAAGTATGTGCACAAAAGATGCCCAAGAATAACACAAGCAAAATACTGCCACCTTCTGGTTAGAGGGAAAGGTGCAAAATATAATGTACCTTCCATGCAGCAATGCTTTATAGTTCTTGCACAACTCATTTAATAAAATGTATAAAACCTGGTCAGTTCTTTGCAGAGGTCTTTTATATTATATGAAACTCCATTTCAGCTTTCAGGGCACCAGCCAGCTGTTTTAAAATGCCCTTTGTAATATACTATATTCAGAAAAGATTAGCTGCACTCACCCCAGTATAATGGTGGACACCTCTATGGAGCCCTTCTGCTCGTCCTTCCAAGAAACTGATTAACCTGCAACAAAACCCCCCAGACAAGTTGGAAGTATGAGAGAACATAGAGAACACACACTGGACACCTCATTATTCTGCTGTAATTAACAACAAGCATCAAACCATAGCTGCCCCCCCCCCCCCCCCCCCCCCCACAGATTAGCCCTAGCCGCCAGCCCCAAGGGTTAGGGTAGGGGTAAAATACTTACCCCTTTCTAGTGTTGGGATCCCGCAGTCGGTCATGTGACCGCCAGCATCCCGACAGCCAGTCTTTGATACCCAAAATGTTTAAAGGGGGGGGGGGAGAAGAAAAAAAAAGCAGCTTGCTTTCCCTTTTCTGTGATTAGACACCTCGTTCAATGAGGAATGGATCACACCTAACTGTGGACTCCCGGCAGACGTTTGTTCAAGATCCCGACGTCAGTATTCCAAACATCAAGCCCACAGTCAATACGAAACTTTGTATATATTATATATCACTTTATATTAACTCACCCAAAGTCAATTTCTGCAAGTGTTTCCAAGAGCTCCGTCCTCACCAGCCAGTAGGAGCTGTTTTTTAGGGTGAGCAGATCGACCATCAGCTGTAATCCAAGCTCGCTGTATGTACTACAACATAAGCTTGATATGCAGTGCTGGAAATAGAAACACAGGTATGTTCCCCGGACGTTTGGACCGAAACAATCATAGTATTACCTCTGTATATCAGACTAAAGCAGAACATATAAATAATAATTGGAATAAAAAGAACAATAACGCAGGAAAGAAAATTAACCTGCTTCTTCTGGACACATTAACACAGTGAACGGCTGCTCACATAAACTCATGCGTCTGCATGGACGTCCTTTTAATTACACCTGTTTACTGTTCATCTTTTTTTTTTTTGTTAGACTTCATGCAGCCCATATGAATTATCATTGTGTTTCTTTATACTCATAGGGCACGATACTAAGGGTTGGGGCTGCATTACAGGCGGCCGGGATCCCGGCGGTTAGCATCCAGACACCTGGATCCCAGCTGCAGAACGCCAGCGCTGGGGGCGAGCGCAACAAAGTCCCTTGCAGGCTCGGAATAGTCCCCGTTAGTCGGCATAACGACTGTCGGGATTTTCGGGGGTTGGAATGTAGTGGTCGGTATTGTCACCGGTGGTCTCCTGACCGCCAGTCACATAACTACATCCCGATACTAATACTACTCCTAAGTACCCGGACACTATAATCAACTTTGTATGCGGCTTCAACACCAATAAGCTACATTTAGGAAAAGGCCCTGGAATCGCTACCCACGGCAGGGCGTATATGGATGGATGGATGAGAACACATCTGTACTGGCCACTTGGATAGAGAGCAGATATTTCCTTACAATGTATTTCTTGCCTGTGTTCTAGTGTGTGCCGTAAGTGTACTCTACGGCTAACGTGCCTTGTAGAAAGAGGTGTATGCACAGCAACAAAGCAGGAACAAACCCCCACAACTTGCAGGCCCATAATGGCAGCGTACAGAGCGGATCCTTGCACTCACCCTGACTGCAGCACAAGCCAACTTGCACGTAACAGACGATTCGTCTCGCAGGCACTTCTGTAACAGAGGAATGCAGTCCTCCATAGAAAAGGTATTCCCTACCGAAAAGTAATCACACACACATTACATTACTGTATTCTGCCCCATACAGTACAGTATTCCCTACACAATAATACTCTGATGTAGATCTTTCTCATACACATTTTCTAACAAGTTAGTTATTCACTGTATAATATATGCTGCAACTGACAAGCTTGATAACTATGATGGTAACTATGTAGCATCCTGGGCAATGTGCCGGCTAGTGTCATATACCTGGGATAGAACAACTCTAAGGGTGGTACTCAATTGTTTGAAAAGTCAGTTGGGTGTCTGTCCTATCTAATAGACAGGAAAAAACAGACACCCAACCGACTTTTCAAACAATTGAATTCCCCCCTAAGAATTATCTACATTTTGAAAAATTATAAAATTAGAACTTCTGATAGAACTAGATAGTGAAAATATCAATGTGATCAGAATTAGACTCAAAATGATTGTCACTAAAGTTGTATAGAATAAATTAGAAGTAAAAGCTTACTGCCCACTTTACAAATTACTCTACTGTAGTTGCCAATGATATTTCAGTTTACAGATGTCCATCAATGTTCTTGTGATGAACAATCTAGTATTTACAGCTTCTAGTAAAGTTACCATCACAAATCCTAGATTGGCAACAGGGTGCCTCTTGCCCTAAGGTCTCCTCATTACCAGTACTGCTGAGAATTGGGACAGAACTGCACACATCCAGATCTGTTATCTACTGATCTATAAACTGCCCAGTTCTACGTAAAACATTGCACTCAGATGTTGGTTTGGGGTTTTCAGATATCAGATAAGTTACCTGTACAGCTTTTAACAATGGCTAGCCACTGCTCAGCATCATAGCGAGACTTGTTCAGTATAGAAAAGACCAGAGTTCCACACAGAATGGACAAGGCTCCCCTAACCTGAGGGTCTCCGTGATTAATGTAGTCCAGGATGTCTGAAACATATTGTACGTCTGTAGTGGAGGAGAGGAAAAAAACACCGTCAGTCACCAGCACCAGACATCTTTAACAGAGCTCAGGCAGTGCACGAGCAGCGGAGCGCCGACAGTGCACGAGCAGCGGAGCGCCGACAGTGCACAAGCTGCGGAGCGCCGACAGTGCACAAGTTGCGGAGCGCCGACAGTGCACAAGGGGGGGTACTGCACGAGCGACGGAGCGCCAGCACTGCATGACTGATGGGGCCCACGCACTGTATAATTACACAATTTAATTTAAGATTACTTAAAATAAACTCCTTTTATTCTGATTAACATACAAATTAAACAAAAAAAATAGCTTACTTTACTAATAATAGAAATTATAATACACTAACTATTTTATTATATATACTTTATATCAAAAAAGGATGAAAAAAGTGAGCTCCCATTCAGTCCCCATGCAATCCTCCAAACCTGTTTGCAGCATACCCCATTTGTGATTGCTACATGAGCGATGATTGCTGTGTGTGGGGTACATGAATAAAAACTGCAATATGCAATCTAACCAGCTCAGAAACGTGACGTCCGATTCGGACTACAAATAATGATACAGATAAGGGCACGGCCAACTTTCAGAATTAGGAAATGTATTCATTGCAGAAGTTTAAAAACATATTAAGGTGGAAGATCCTCTGGCAGCAGCAGCGCACCACAAGCGGGATAATACACAAGAAGCATAGGCGTGACAGTACCTGAAGGATTGTTACATTCGGTCTGCAGCTTGAACAGCCTGCTGAAGAAAGCTTCAGGATACAGAGCCACCGCTGCCCCGGCACAGCTCAGCGCCAAGGCTTTCACGCTGACCCGCACTTCTCTGTCTGGAACCAGAGCTGGAGAACACAAACGTCACAACAAGGTAACAGCACTGTCACACGGAATATCATCCTCGCTCATCTTAACCATTACAGTATCAGAAGAAGGAATTAGGGGTTGACGTATCAAGCCGTGGAGAAGTTGCCCATAGCAACCAATTAGCTTTGATGTAGCATATATCAAGCACATTGTATAAAATGAAAGGTAGACGCTGATTCTTTGCTTTGGGAAGCTTCTCCACTTTTTTCACGGCTTGATAAATTCCCCTCATTGGGAGCAATGGACGGTGCCAGGAATGTTGTATTGGTATTCAAATATTTGTATGGTAATACAAAATGACAATCCCTATAGCCTAGAATACAAATGTCTTCTGTTAAATCTATTATCCCTCAGGTCCATTGGGGGGCCTCCACACAATGCGGCATACAGTCTGTATACAGTGCGGTGGCAGAAGCTTGAGCACTTTACATTAATGTACACGTACAGTAATTACTCTTTATAACCAGGCAGGCCGTTCAGTTGTATTGAGTGACTGCTGGAGCTGGGCACTTTTTTCATGGCATCCTATGGCAGTCACTTTATGAAGCTCCATTTTCTTTCCATTCAAGATGGAGCACCTCACTCTGCCTCTAGGAAATGCCTCTAGGGGGAGCTAGTCAGTGCAGACATACAACTCCCGTACTATGGAACTGTACTGTTATCACAGCTGACTCCCTGCTGTGCTCTTAGACAGGAACAGGTTTTTGAATCTGTTCCACACATATTTATGAAAATGACTAGTAAATGTGTCATATATAATATATATAGGTGGCATTTTAGGTCTAGAGTCCAGAAGTCAGGTTTGTTTGTCACCACTTTTCGATTAGGCTCCAGTTCTCAGAGTGATAACAATGTAATGGTGTTCTTACCTCCCTTCTGTCCAGTGAGCAGGAAGGAAGCAGAAAGCAGACGTACACAGTGCACTAAAGGTGGCGCATCGGTATCCGTGTAATGTCCTATGTCTCCCTTCATCCTGGGGAGCTGCAACATGAACGAAAACAATAAGGGGGCATAAGCATCTCATACTCACTATGGACACAGGAATAAAATACTGCGCATGTGTCATCTGCATAATACACAAATTGTCACCTTATTTTCCAAGTCTCCCGGCTCCACCATTTCCTCCTTGGTGACAAAGCGGTCAACGCTGCTATCGGAGGACTGACGGCTGTGGCCCATGGTTTTTAATAGATGACTCTGGTTCAGCCCTACAGAGATAAGGAAGACGTATATGTTTAAATTAAATATTTCTTAGAAGAAAACAATCAGAAATTTGTACTAAAAACACACAATAAAAAAAGGTGCATTTGATTATAGGGATATAGCACAAATAGATATACTTACAGCGTACCTGTTAGATTAGAAGGAACAGTATAAAATCTGAAGCCAGTAACTACCTGTTAAGTGTGCAGACTGCACTGTGTAATGAAAATTCCCATCATTTTATCCTTAATAAATTAATGGCTAAAAATAAACATTACAACATATCTTGCTGTAATTCCTCTGCTACTAGCTTTTAATTTTTTCATTTGTTTCCTTTACAAACAATAAAATTGGGAACCTATATTTATCCCACCGTTCACCTTTATAATGCTTAATGAGAAGCCAACTACTAGGCTTATAATAGCTCATCATGTGGCCTCTGTCATGTATTCTTCTGTACATAGGACTCTTCCCTCCCAGGTGGTAGCGGATGTTCCATCAGACCCCAATTTGCTCCTTCCACCCCTTCCATTACTTATTTACTCCCAATTGCTAGTGTTATGAAATACTTAAATCTAACAGGACGATAAACTGAATGAAACAAAGGATCACATACCTATAATAATAAACAAAGTGGAAATACAGTATAAAAATCAACAAACAATTCACCCTGGTGCAGTATACTGTAAGTAATAAACTGCATTATTATTATTATTAGTTATTATTATAAGTGAATGTATAAATCAGAAATGACTCCTCAGTGAAAAGCAGATGAATGTAAGGAACCTTAGAACCTAATTTTATTGTTTCAGCAATGATGTCTATAAAGAGGACAAGCACATTACAACCCATAAAATACAGCCAATCTACCAAGAGACGGGTTCCCGAAACAGTCTGCTAGCTCTTCCTGGAGAATGAGCGCCCCTTCATCTTCCTCATCCTGCAGCTGTCCGATCTGCATGCCGGAATACTGGCTCTCAGCACCGTCAATTACCTGCAGGTTACAGATACAAGAGACTCCTAGAAGCATCTACCAAATACCAGGACGAGGATTCACCAAATAGCAATACAAATCATAAATGATCTCCTAAAGCAAAGCACGAGAGTTAAGGGACAAAGCAATAATTAGGGGTCTAATAGCAATAGTTTAGTTTTCATACCAGTCTCTCAATGACCTATACCAAACCAGAAAAGCCAGGTGAAACTAGAGGACATCATGCCATGAACACAGATCATACAAAGCATTGCAGCACTCAATATCGAGAAGCCACATATACAATGTAGCTATATACAGCATAGCCTTTAACAATGTCAAATCTGAGCATTTAACATGCTTCAGTAGGCAGAGTATGGGCTGAATGGTTTGAGAAACGTTAGTGATTTATTACCAAGCTGAAGATAAACCAACCAGACTAGCATCCTGGAAGGACAGCACGCCATATGCTCGAAAAGGACGTAAACGGTTCACCATGATGTGTACACAATTTAAAGGCTTTCCACATGAAACGGAGGGCTATCTACAAGGAGCTATGCCATCAAAACATATTTTAACAGAGTCCCTTAAAGCCAACTGTAATGGAAAGAAAATATAGAGACGGGAAACCTAGAACTTAAAATACCATAGTCTCAAATTCTTGTCACATTCCACATGATACAAACTTTATAGGCTCTTACCCTAAGTCAGAGGTTCTCAAACACGGTCCAGGTTATAGGTATAGCCATGAATTAGCACAGATGGTTAAATCAAATTGGATGAGGTGCTAATTAAGTCACCTGTGGAAAAGTGATCCGTCTGCCAATATGTCCCCTACCCTATATGTACAGTAATTGCTGTTTCCATGCACTCTACTACAGTTTATATTGCACTTCCTGTACCTGGTTTGAAGCTCATGAAGTCTCAGCTATCTACAGAATGATGCCTTTACCATATTACCAAGCCATAGAATTTGGACATAGTACTGGAAATTTCCATTTATTATGCTGACTAGTTCATGCTGGGATTGTGTTGTGGTGGATGGTAAGAAACGGCACACAGATCCGTCCTGAGGAAGAGGTCAGGAGCTCCAGGCCAGGTACAGGTGTAGTATAAACTCCGGTGACATCATCTCATATGTTAAGGCCTCAGTTACCCACAAAAGATACTCTAAAGGGCCCCATACACTACAACGATAAGTCTGAGGCGATTTCCCTTGAACTCTTCCTGGCGCTTCCCGGGAGTGGTTCCATACGATTTTATACGATTTGGTACATTTTGCATGTGATATATCGTATGTGATCCAAGCCATGCATGCAGGAACTGACATATCACGAGTGCAGCACTAACGATCTAGGGGAACCGATCCGACCCTAACGGAAACACGCATTGGATCAGATTGGATACACCTCCAAAATGCCCTATTTCAACCGATATATCGGCCCGAATGCCCGAAATTGGATGAAATCAGGCATTATTATTCTAGTGTATGGGGCCCTTAAGAAGAGTACCAGGCTTCCAAATATCTGTGGGTCGCGTCTTAACATTCCATTATTATACTCAACTCATAGTTGCCCGCCTTTGTATTGCTTCATAGGGTGTATGGGGTAGCATGCCCAAGATGCACTAAAATCTACACAAAAAAAAGCATTTTGGAAAGTGTTTGTAGTAATGAAATGCAGATACTTATGACACAAAAAATAAGAATTTACTCACCGGTAATTCTATTTCTCGTAGTCCGTAGTGGATGCTGGGGACTCCGTAAGGACCATGGGGAATAGACGGCTCCGCAGGGCACATCTAAAGAAAGATTTAGGTCTATCTGGTGTGCACTGGCTCCTCCCCCTATGACCCTCCTCCAAGCCTCAGTTAGGACACTGTGCCCGGAAGAGCTGACACAATAAGGAAGGACTTTGAATCCCGGGTAAGACTCATACCAGCCACACCAATCACACCGTATAACTCGTGATAGGAACCCCGGTTAACAGTATGATAACAACGGAGCCTCTGAACAGATGGCTCGCAATAACAACCCGATTTTGTTAACAATAACTATTTACAAGTATTGCAGACAATCCGCACTTGGGATGGGCGCCCAGCATCCACTACGGACTACGAGAAATAGAATTACCGGTGAGTAAATTCTTATTTTCTCTGACGTCCTAGTGGATGCTGGGGACTCCGTAAGGACCATGGGGATTATACCAAAGCTCCCAAACGGGCGGGAGAGTGCGGACGACTCTGCAACACCGATTGAGAGAACTCCAGGTCCTCCTCAGCCAGGGTATCAAATTTGTAGAATTTTGCAAACGAGTTTGCCCCTGACCAAGTAGCAGCTCGGCAAAGTTGTAAAGCCGAGACCCCTCGGGCAGCCGCCCAAGATGAGCCCACCTTCCTTGTGGAATGGGCTTTTACAGATTTAGGCTGCGGTAGTCCCACCGCAGAATGCGCCAGCTGAATAGTGCTACAAATCCAGCGCGCGATAGTCTGCTTAGAAGCAGGAGCACCCAGTTTGTTGGGTGCATACAGGATAAACAGCGAGTCAGTTTTCCTGACTCCAGCCGTCCTGGAAACATAAATTTTCAGGGCCCTGACTACGTCCAGTAACTTGGAATCCTCCAAGTTCCTAGTAGCCGCAGGCACCACAATAGGCTGGTTCAAGTGAAAACGCTGATACCACCTTCGGGAGAAACTGAGGACGAGTCCTCAACTCTGCCCTATCCATATGGAAAATCAGATAAGGGCTTTTATAGGACAAAGCCGCCAATTCTGACACACGCCTGGCCGAACAGCATGACCACTTTCCACGTGAGATATTTCAAATCCACAGTCTTAAGTGGTTCAAACCAATGTGATTTAAGGAACTCCAAAACCACATTGAGATCCCAAGGTGCCACTGGGGGCACAAAAGGAGGCTGAATACGCAGAACTCCTTTGACAAAAGTCTGAACTTCAGGCAGTGAAGCCAGTTCTTTCTAGAAGAAAATCGACAGGGCCGAAATCTGGACCTTAATGGACCCCAATTTGAGGCCCAACGTCACCCCTGCTTGCAGGAAATGCAGGAATCGACCCAGTTGAAATTCCTCCGTTGGGGCCTTCCTGGCCTCACACCAAGCAACATATTTCCGCCAAATGCGGTGATAATGTTTTGCAGTGACATCCTTCCTGGCTTTGATCAGGGTAGGGATGGCTTCCTCCGGAATGCCCTTTTCTCAGTACCTTGGGAATGAGAGGCAGAGGAGGAAACACAAACCGACTGGTACACCCACGGTGTTACTAGAGCGTCCACAGCAATCGCCTGAGGGTCCCTTGACCTGGCGCTATATCTTTTTAGCTTTTTGTTGAGGCGGGACGCCATCATTGTCCACCTGTGGTCTTTCCCACCGGTTTACCAGCATTTGGAAGACTTCTGGATGAAGTCCCCATTCTCCCGGGTGGAGGTCGTGCCTGCTGAGGAAGTCTGCTTCCCAGTTGTCCACTCCCGGAATGAACACTGCTGTCAGTGCTAACACATGATTTTCCGCTCATCGGAGAATCCCTGTGGCTTCTGCCATTGCCCTCCTGCTTCTTGTGCCGCCCTGTCTGTTTACATGGGCGACCGCCGTGATGTTGTCTGATTGGATCAGTACCGGCTGGTTCTGAAGCAGGGGCCTTGCTTGGCTTAGGGCATTGTAAATGGCCCTTAGCTCTAGAATATTTATGTGAAGCGAAATCTCCTGATTTGACCACAGTCCTTGGAAATTTCTTCCCTGTGTGACTGCGCCCCAGCCCCGAAGGCTGGCATCCGTGGTCACCAGGACCCAGTCCTGTATTCCGAATTTGCGGCCCTCTAGTAGATGAGCCCTCTGCAGCCACCACAGCAGCGACACCCTGGTCCTTGCCGACAGGGTTATCCGCTGTTGCATCTGGAGATGGGACCCGGACCATTTGTCCAACAGGTTCCACTGGAAAGTCCTTGCGTGGAACCTTCCGAATGGAATCGCTTCGTACGAAGCTACCATTTTTCCCAGGACTCGTGTGCATTGATGTACTGACACCTGTCCCGGTTTTAGGAGGTCTCTGACTAGAGATGACAACTACTCGGCTTTTTCCACTGGAAGAAACACTTTTTTCTGGTCTGTGTCCAGAATCATTCCCAGGAACAGAAGACGTGTCGTCGGGACCAGCTGTGACTTTGGAATATTGAGAATCCAGCCGTGCTGTTGTAGCACTTCCCGAGAAAGTGCTACCCCCACTACCAACTGTTCCTTGGACCTCGCCTTTATCAGGAGATCGTCTAAGTACGGGATAATTGAAACTCCCTTCTTGCGAAGGAGTATCATCATTTCGGCCATTACCTTGGTAAAGACCCTCGGTGCCGTGGATAATCCAAACGGCAGCGTCTGGAACCGATAGTGACAGTCCTGTACCACAAATCTAAGGTACTCCTGGTGAGGAGGGTAAATGGGGACATGCAGGTACGCATCCTTGATGTCCAGGGAGACCATGTAATCCCCCTCGTCCAGGCTCGCAATAACCGCCCTGAGCGATTCCATCTTGAACCTTTTGATATAAGTGTTCAAGGATTTTAAATTTAAGATGGGTCTCACCGAACCGTCCGGTTTCAGTACCACAACAATGTGGAATAGTAACCCTTCCCTTGCTGAAGGAGGGGTACCTTGACAATCACTTGCTGTGAATACAGTTTTTGGATAGCCACCAACACTGCCTCCCTGGCAGAGGGAGTTGCTGGTAAGGCAGATTTTAGAAAACGGCGGGGGGGGGACGTCTCGAATTCCAGCCTGTACCCCTGAGATACTACTTGAAGGGCCCAGGGATCCACCTGTGAGAGAGCCCACTGTGTGCTGAAATTTCTGAGACGGGCCCCCACCGTACCCGGATCCGCCTGTGAAGCCCCAGCGTCATGCTGTGGACTTACCGGACGCGGGGGAGGACTTTTGCTCTTGGGAACTGGCTGTATGCTGCAGCTTTTTCCCTCTACCTTTGCCTCTCGGCAGAAAGGATGCGCCTCGAGCCCTCTTGTGTTTATGGGGCCGAAAGGACTGTACTTGATAATACGGTGCCTTCTTTTGCTGTGGGGTAGCCTGTGGCAAAAATGTCGATTTCCCAGCCGTAGCTGTGGAAACGAGGTCTGAAAGACCATCCCCAAACAGTTTCACCCCCTTATAAGGCAAAACTTCCATGTGCCTTTTTGAATCGGCATCACCTGACCACTGCCGAGTCCATAACCCCCTTCTGGCGGCAGTGGACATTGCGCTTATTTTTGATGCCAGCCGGCAAATATTCCTCTGTGCATCACGCATGTATAAGACAGCGTCCTTTATATGCTCTACTGTCAGCAAAATAGTGTCCCTATCCAGGGTATCAATATTATCCGACAGGGAATCTGACCACGCAGCAGCAGCACTGCACATCCATGCTGATGCAATCGCTGGTCGCAATATAATGCCCGTGTGTGTATATATAGCTTTTAGGGTAGCCTCCTGCTTTCTATCAGCAGGATCTTTTAGGGCGGCCGTATCCGGAGACGGTAGTGCCACCTGTTGTGATAAACGTGTAAGCGCTTTATCTACCCTAGGGGACGTTTCCCAACGTGACCTATCCTCTGGCGGGAAAGGGTACGCTGCCAATAACCGTTTAGAAATTATCAATTTCTTATCGGGGGAAGTCCAGGCTTCCTCACACACCTCATTTAATTCCTCAGATACAGGAAAAACTACTGGTAGTTTTTTCTCACCGAACATAATACCCTTTTTTGTGGTACCTGGGGTACTATCAGAAATGTGTAATACATTTTTCATTGCCTCAATCATGTAACGGGTGGACCTATTGGAGGGTACACTAGTCTCATCGTCGTCGACACTGGAGTCGGTATCCATGTCGACATCTGTGTCTGCCATCTGAGGTAGCGGGCGTTTTAAAGCCCCTGATGACATTTGAGACGCTGGAACAGTCACAAGCTGAGTAGACGGCTGTCCTATGTCGTCAAACCTTTTATGTAAGGAGCTGACACTGTCACGTAATTCCTTCCATAAGTCCATCCACACAGGTGTCGACCCCACAGGGGGTGACAACACATTTACAGGCATTTGCTCTGCCTCCACATCATTTTCCTCATCATACATGTCGACACAGCGGTACCGACACACAGCACACACACAGGGAATGCTCTGACAGAGGACAGGACCCCACAAAGCCCTTTGGGGAGACAGAGGGAGAGTATGCCAGCACACACCAGAGCGCTATATACCACAGGGATATCACCTATAAAGAGTGTTTTCCCTTATAGCTGCATATATATATTATACTGCGCCTAAATTTGTGCCCCCCCTCTCTTTTTTACCCTTTCTGTAGTGCAGGACTGCAGGGGAGAGCCAGGGAGCGATCCTTCCAGCGGATCTGTGAGGGAAAATGGCGCCAGTGTGCTGAGGGAGATGGCTCCGCCCCTTTTTCGGCGGGCTTTCTCCCGCTTTTTGTGTTATTCTGGCAGGGGTAATTTACACCTATATAGCCTCTGGGGCTATATATGGTGTCAGTTTTGCCAGCCACGGTGTTAATATTGCTGCTCAGGGCGGCGCCCCCCCCCCCCCCAGCGCCCTGCACCCATCAGTGACCAAAGTGTGTGGTGTGCATGAGGAGCAATGGCGCACAGCTGCAGTGCTGTGCGCTACCTTGGAGAAGACAGAAGTCTTCAGCCGCCGATTTTCCGGACCTTCTTGCTTCTGGCTCTGTAAGGGGGACGGCGGCGCGGCTCCGGGAACGGACGACGAGGTCGGGTCCTGTGTGCGATCCCTCTGGAGCTAATGGTGTCCAGTAGCCTATGAAGCCCAAGCTACCACCACTTTGGTAGGTTCGCTTCTTCTCCCCTTAGTCCCTCGCTGCAGTGAGCCTGTTGCCAGCAGGTCTCACTGTAAAATAAAAAACCTAAACTATACTTTCTTTCTAGGAGCTCAGGAGAGCCCCTAGTGTGCATCCAGCTCGGCCGGGCACAGAAATCTAACTGAGGCTTGGAGGAGGGTCATAGGGGGAGGAGCCAGTGCACACCAGATAGACCTAAATCTTTCTTTAGATGTGCCCAGTCTCCTGCGGAGCAGTCTATTCCCCATGGTCCTTACGGAGTCCCCAGCATCCACTAGGACGTCAGAGAAATGACCAATTCCAATAAGGGCCTTGCCACTCACAATGTACAACTCATGCCACAGACTTAGCTGTAACGTACCATATACAGACATAAAACCAAATCAGATGTCAGAAGAGAAGCCACTCCATAACTCTGCCCGGATCACACAAGCAAACCTTCTGAGAAAAATCTATCTTCTGTGGGGTCACCTCACGCAAAGGGGTAGATTTACTAAAGCTTCTAAAAAATCATGTTCTCATTGTCCATCATTTTCAGACTGCAACAGAGAAATGATAGCTATAATCTGATTGGTTGCTACGGACAACACCTCCACTCTTCATATTTAAAAACTTTAGTAAATCTACCCCTCAGGGTCTTGCTCATCTGTGTTGGACCTGCGGCACAATCACTACTCGCTGGTTGCTGGCTCACTACTCCGCTAACAATTGTTCCTCTGGAAGCTGCAATATATAAAGCAGACCCCAAACACAGAGCCGCCCTACAAGAAAATAATGTAGCCCCCTGTTGGAGCACTTGTGGATCCACTCCAGCTGTACTTCCTTTAGCAGTTACTAAAATGACCGCAGACGACAATGTCTATGCAGCAACTGTGCAAAATTCTGCAAATGCTGAAGCCACCTGGATTTATACGGAGATGCTCACAGGCGGCTTGCGTGTCCCAGCAGATGCGTACAAATATGCAGCATCTGTTGCAGATCAGTTGATTATCGGAGTAAGGTGCAGGAGACATTTTAACTGCGTTCGGGACTGCAGTCACAGGTTGAGACACATCCCAAAAACAGGTCCCAGCATGACTGCGGATTTACCGCCCCTCCCCGTTACCACCCCCAAGTGGTTCCAGACTGTCAATCACATTGCAAATAAATCCTCACTTCAAGCGACGTTCGAAGACCAACATGGTGCATGCGTAGTGTAACTTGGACAATAATCTCTCACTCTGTGTAAAAAAATAGGTCTCTGTATCAGGCTCTATATTCTAATATCAAAACAACTGAAATTAGCTCCATCCGTAAAACATCAAGTAAAGGACCTGTCTTAAATAGTAAACACAATGTCTATTTGGTTCAGCTAATCGAAATCTTGAAAGTTTGCAGGAAAAAAAAAACACATGCATCCTAGTTAGTGGCTCATTGAGGACTGGTTTGAAAATTAACCATAGCAGAAATAATAAGAATTTACTCACCGGTAATTCTATTTCTCGTAGTCCGTAGTGGATGCTGGGAACTCCGTAAGGACCATGGGGAATAGACGGGCTCCGCAGGAGACTGGGCACTCTTAAAAGAAAGATTAGGTACTATATCTGGTGTGCACTGGCTCCTCCCTCTATGCCCCTCCTCCAGACCTCAGGGAAACTGTGCCCGGAAGAGCTGACATTACTAGGAAAGGATTTGGAATCCAGGGTAAGACTCATACCAGCCACACCAATCACACTGTACAACTCGTGATAACTATACCCAGTTAACAGTATGAACAACAACTGAGCCTTAGTAACAGATGGCTCATAACAATAACCCTTTAGTTAAGCAATAACTATATACATGTATTGCAGAGAGTACGCACTTGGGACGGGCGCCGAGCATCCACTACGGACTACGAGAAATAGAATTACCGGTGAGTAAATTCTCATTTTCTCGGACGTCCTAGTGGATGCTGGGAACTCCCTAAGGACCATGGGGATTATAATAAAGCTCCCAAACGGGCGGGAGAGTGCGGATGACTCTGCAGCACCGAATGAGCAAAGGCAAGGTCCTCCTCAGCCAGGGTATCAAACATGTAGAACTTAGCAAATGTGTTTGAACCCGACCAAGTAGCAGCTCGGCAAAGCTGTAAAGCCGAGACCCCTCGGGCAGCCGCCCAAGAAGAGCTTACCTTATTTGCGGAATGGGCTTTTACTGATTTAGGATGCGGCAATCCAGCCGCAGAATGAGCTTGCTGAATCGTGTTACAGATCCAGCGCGCAATAGTTTGCTTTGAAGCAGGAGCACCCAGCTTGTTGGGCGCATGCAGGATAAACAGCGAGTCAGTTTTCCTGACTCCAGCCGTCCTGGCTACATAGATTCTCAAAGCCCTGACTACATCTAGTAACTTGGAGTCCTCCAAGTCCCTAGTAGCCGCAGGCTCCACAATAGGTTGGTTCAAATGAAACGCTGATACCACCTTAGGGAGAAATTGGGGACGAGTCCTCAATTCTGCCCTGTCCATATGGAAGATCAGATAAGGGCTTTTACTCGACAAAGCCGCCAATTCTGACACACGCCTAGCCGAAGCTAAGGCTAATAGCATGACCACTTTCCACGTGAGATATTTTTAGCTCCACGGTCTTAAGTGGCTCAAACCAGTTGGATTTCAGGAAATCCAACACAACGTTAAGATCCCAAGGTGCCACTGGAGGCACAAAAGGCGGCTGAATATGCAGCACATTCTTAACAAACGTCTGAACTTCAGGCAGTGAAGCCAGTTCTTTTTGAAAGAAAATAGATAGGGCCGAAATCTGGACCTTTATGGATCCTAATTTTAGGCCCATAGTCACTCCTGACTGTAGGAAGTGCAGGAATCGACCCAGCTGGAATTCCTCTGTAGGGGCCTTCCTGGCCTCACACCAAGCAATATATTTTCGCCATATACGGTGGTAATGTTGTGCTGTCACGTCTTTCCTAGCCTTTATCAGCGTAGGAATCACTTCATCCGGAATGCCCTTTTCCGTTAGGATCCGGCATTCAACCGCCATGCCGTCAAACGCAGCCGCGGTAAGTCTTGGAACAGACAGGGCCCCTGCTGTAACAGGTCCTGTCTGAGAGGCAGAGGCCATGGGTCCTCTGAGATCATTTCTTGTAGTTCTGGGTACCAAGTTCTTCTTGGCCAATCCGGAACGATGAGTATAGTTCTTACTCCTCTCTTTCTTACTATCCTCAGTACCTTGGGTATGAGAGGAAGAGGAGGGAACACATAAACTGACTGGTACACCCACGGTGTCACTAGTGCGTCCACAGCTATCGCCTGAGGGTCCCTTGACCTGGCGCAATATTTTTTTAGCTTTTTGTTGAACACTGCTGACAGTGCTAGCACGTGATTTTCCGCCCATCGAAGAATCCTTGTGGCTTCTGCCATCGCCATCCTGCTTCTTGTGCCGCCCTGGCGGTTTACATGGGTGACCGCCGTGATGTTGTCTGAATGAATCAGCACTGGTTGGTTTTGAAGCAGGGGCTCTGCTTCACTCAGGGCATTGTAAATGGCCCTTAGTTCCAGTATATTTATGTGTAGTGAAGTCTCCTGACTTGACCACTGTCCTTGGAAGTTCCTTCCCTGAGTGACTGCCCCCCATCCTCGGAGGCTTGTGTCCTTGGTCACCAGGACGGACCCAGTCCTGTATGCCGAATCTGCGGCCCTCGAGAAGATGAGCACTCTGCAGCCACCACAGCAGAGACACCCTGGCCCTTGCATCTGAATATGCGATCCGGACCATTTGTCTAACAGATCCCACTGAAAGATCCTTGCATGGAACCTGCCGAAGGGAATTGCTTCGTAAGAAGCCACCATCTTTCCCAGGACTCGCGTGCAGTGATGCACCGACACCTGTTTTGGTTTCAGGAGGTCCCTGACCAGAGATGACAATTCCTGGCCTTCCCAACCGGGAGAAACACCTTCTGTTCTGTGTCCAGAATCATGCCCAGGAAGAGCAGACGCGTCGCAGGAATCAGCTGCGACTTTGGGATATTCAGAATCCAGCCGTGCTGTTGCAACACTTCCCGAGAAAGTGCTAAGCTGACTAACAATTGCTCTCTGGACCTCGCCTTTATAAGGAGATCGTCCAAGTACGGGATAATTATAACTCCCTTCCTCCGAAGGAGTATCATCATTTCGGCCATTACCTTGGTAAATACCCTCGGTGCCGTGGACAGACCAAACGGCAACGTCTGGAATTGGTAATGACAGTCCTGTACCACAAACCTGAGGTACTCCTGGTGAGGTGGGTAAATGGGGACATGTAGGTAAGCATCCTTGATGTCCAGTGACACCATAAAATCCCCCTCTTCCAGGCTTGCAATAATCGCCCTGAGCAATTCCATTTTGAACTTGAACTTCCTTATATAAGTGTTCAAGGATTTCAAATTTAGAATGGGTCTCACCGAACCGTCTGGTTTCGGTACCACAAACATTGTGGAATAGTAACCCCGTCCCTGTTGAAGGAGGGGAACTTTGATTATCACCTGCTGAAGGTACAGCTTGTGAATTGCCGCCAGTACTACCTCCCTTTCCTTGGGAGCAGCTGGCAAGGCTGATTTGAGGTAACGGCGAGGGGGAGACGCCTCGAACTCCAGCTTGTATCCCTGATATACCACTTGTAGAACCCAGAGATCCACCTGTGAGCGAACCCACTGGTCGCTGAAGTTCCGGAGACGCGCCCCCACCGCACCTGGCTCCACCTGTGGAGCCCCAGCGTCATGTGGTGGACTTAGTGGAAGCAGGGGAGGATTTTTGTTCCTGGGAACTGGCTGTCTAGTACAGCTTTTTCCCTCTACCCCTGCCTCTGGGCAGAAAGGACGCGCCTCTGACCCGCTTGCCTTTCTGAGGCCGAAAGGACTGTACTTGATAATACGGTGCTTTCTTAGGCTGTGAGGAAACCTGAGGTAAAAAAAAATCGACTTCCCAGCTGTTGCTGTGGATACGAGGTCCGAGAGACCGTCCCCAAACAATTCCTCACCCTTATAAGGCAAAACCTCCATGTGCCTTTTAGAATCAGCATCACCTGTCCACTGCCGAGTCCATAATACTCTCCTGGCAGAAATGGACATTGCATTAATTCTAGATGCCAGCCGGCAAATGTCCCTCTGTGCATCCTCATATATAAGACGACGTCTTTAATATGCTCTATGGTTAGCAAAATAGTATCCCTGTCAAGGGTATCAATGTTATCTGACAGGGTATCAGACCAAGCAGCTGCAGCACTACACATCCATGCTGAAGCAATTGCAGGTCTCAGTATAGTACCTGAGTGTGTATACACAGACTTCAGGCTAGCCTCCTGCTTTCTATCTGCAGGCTCCTTTAAGGCGGCCGTATCCTGAGACGGCAGTGCCACCTTTTTTGATAAGCGTGTGAGCGCCTTGTCCACCCTAGGGGATGTTTCCCAACCTAACCTGTCCGTTGGCGGGAAAGGGTACGCCATTAGTAACCTCTTAGAAATCACTAGTTTCTTATCTGGGGAACACCACGCTTCTTCACACAATTCATTTAACTCATCAGATGGGGGAAAAGTCACTGGCTGCTTTTTCTCCCCAAACATAATACCCTTTTTAGTGGTAACCGGGTTAATGTCAGAAATGTGCAACACATTTTTCATTGCCGTAATCATGCATCGGATGGCCCTTGTGGACTGTACATTTGTCTCATCCTCGTCTACACTGGAGTCAGACTCCGTGTCGACATCTGTGTCTGCCATCTGAGGTAGCGGGCGTTTTGAGCCCCTGATGGCCTCTGAGACGCCTTGGCAGGCGTGGGCTGAGATGGCGGCTGTCCCAAAGCTGTTACGTCATCAAACCTTTTATGCAAGGAGTTGACACTGTCGGTTAATACCTTTCACATATCCATCCACTCTGGTGTCGGCCCCGCAGGGGGCGACATCACACTTATCGGCTCCTGCTCTGCCTCCACGTTAGCGCCCTCATCAAACATGTCGACACAGCCGTACCGACACACCGCACACACACAGGGAATGCTCTGACTGAGGACAGGACCCCACAAAGTCCTTTGGGGAGACAGAGAGAGAGTATGCCAGCACACACCAGAGCGCTATATAACAGAGGGATTTACACTAACACAAAGTGAATTTTCCCCCAATAGCTGCTTATATCACCTTTTGCGCCTAAATGTATGTGCCCCCCCTCTCTTTGTTACCCTTCTTGTAGTGTATACTGCAGGGGAGAGCCTGGGGAGCGTCCTTCCAGCGGAGCTGTGAAGAGAAAATGGCGCCGGTGTGCTGAGGGAGATAGCCCCGCCCCCTCCGCGGCGGGCTTCTCCCGCTTTTTTAATAATGTTAATGGCGGGGGATTAGGCACATATACAGTCTATAACTGTATTATGTGCACATTTGCCAAAAGGTATACTTATTGCAGCCCAGGGCCCCCCCCCCCCCAGCGCCCTGCACCCACCAGTGACCGGAGCGTGTGGTGTGCTGTAGGAGCAATGGCGCACAGCTGCAGTGCTGTGCGCTACCTTATTGAAGACCGGAGTCTTCAGCCGCCGATTTTCTCCTGGTTCTTCCGTCTTCTGGCTCTGCAAGGGGGACGGCGGCGCGGCTCCGGGAACGGACGATCGAGGTCGGGCCCTGTGTTCGATCCCTCTGGAGCTAATGGTGTCCAGTAGCCTTAGAAGCCCAAGCTAGCTGCAAGCAGGTAGGTTTGCTTCTCTCCCCTAAGTCCCTCGTAGCAGTGAGTCTGTTGCCAGCAGATCTCACTGAAAATAAAAAAAACTAACAAATACTTTCTTTTCTAGGAAGCTCAGGAGAGCCCCTAGTGTGCATCCAGCTCTGGCCGGGCACAGATTCTAACTGAGGTCTGGAGGAGGGACATAGAGGGAGGAGCCAGTGCACACCAGATATAGTACCTAATCTTTCTTTTAAGAGTGCCCAGTCTCCTGCGGAGCCCGTCTATTCCCCATGGTCCTTACGGAGTTCCCAGCATCCACTAGGACGTCAGAGAAATTGCAAGACTGTAAAAGAATAGTGAGAGCTATACAAAGCGTGCTTAAAAGAATAAGATAACATGGAGGAGTTCTCTTCATGGAAAGGAATAAACGGAAGCCGTAAAGGATGGTTCCTCAGACTGGCCATAGCGCATCATGCACGGGAATATGCTCTTAGGAGGTCATGCTCTCAGGCAGAGGTATGCTGACCTTTTCAAAACTATTGGCTGAGAGTGAAAAGGAAGATGAATAGGTAGATGTTTCCAACTCGGGGCCCTCCATGGAGGAACTCTGAGACATGTCAGGCCCTTCAGTAGAAGACTGGGATACCCCCTCCGCCCGCTGCACACTTACAATTTCAGAACTGTCCGAAGGGGTCACAGCAGAGTCTGGACCTTCTGTGGTGGTCTGTGAGCTGTCGCTCACCGGTGAGGAAGCCTGCGTGGTTCCCTCATTCAAGTCTAGGTCAGACTGGACAGTGCAGATTTGGCTAGAGCTGCGACTTAAAATGTCCTCCTCATCCCCTTCGGTTGCAGTGCTGGCCAGGTCAGAACCACTCAGGTCTACAGAGTCAGACTGCAGGGTGTGCTGTGACCGGGGCTGCTCTGTGATAATGTCATGAGTCACAGAATCCAGGGAGGAGGCCGGAGCCGCAGCAGTGCCACCAGAAGTCTCCGCCACATCCGATGTTCCCTCGCTCTTAACGCCAGCTAAAAAAAAAAAAAAATAAATATCATTACAAAAATTGGTATATTGTTTTCTATGTCAGCAACGGAACTGGTGCATTGTGTATACAGTACACGTAACCCTAAGAGTGCTTGTGGGTCAGTGAGGAGAACATACACAGTAATAAATACCTGGAGGGCCACAGCTACAGTGGTGCATAACAAAGATGCTGTGCAGACGAGTGCACGAATAAGGCATATAAGCAATCTAGATTTATGGGACAGCCACTTCCGAAATACTGAAACTCTGTATTCTCCACTACACGCTGCCTCTGTTTACCGTTGCTTGGGCCTCTCTTCTGTAGCTTCACTTCAGCTAATGGTGCTGATTCAGAGTCGCATGTTTTTCCGCCCGCAGCATTCTACTCTCTCATATGCTAATGCAACAAGTGGCCAAACTAAGGGTGTGATTCAGAGATGGATGGAATGTCAGTTATGAACGGAGTGGAGCCACTGCACATGTGATACGATGGTTTTGCAACGATCGTTGCAGTGACCATTTATTAGCAAAGTGATTTTGACACATCTCTGAATCGGTCATAACTCTGTGCGTCTGAAAGCAAAAACCTATCCCACCACCCGTTCCTGCGTCTTGATACCCAGGTTGTCACCCAGAAGCTACTACTCTCACGCTGGTCTCCATTCGCACAAGGTGCGGCAGGCACACCCCTACATATGACATATCATGTGTGACACATGCGCACTCTACATTCTGAAATTTAGAAGTACACTCAGTCAGCTGGAAAAACGGAGACATGTCCGGCTCAGAACCAGGCCCAGGGTGAAGCACACTTATATTAAATAGGAAGAAGTCTGCAAACTTAAAACTAAATAGGGGAGGCACAAATGGTCAAAGGAGGAAAATGTGGCTGGGAACATAAAAGTAACAGAGTATATGTATGATATGATGACCTATGAGGGAACTCCTGCATGAGGTATATTTATAAATCTTCTATTCTAAATTGTATTTACAGTCATTAAAAAGACTACAGGAGTTCAGCACAGGTCTCAATAAACGCAGGAGGGGGGCTGCGTGGCCCAGTGCGCAAAGTTTAAATAGCCACTAGCTTAGTAAACAATCCCGCAAAACAAAGGGGCATATGTAATAGGATCAGAGTTTGCAGGAGGTGCGGGATGCCGGACGATCTCTTGGGGGGGGGGGGGGGGGGGGGGTTTACAGCGGCAATCACTTACAAGGCATCCGGCACCTCCAGCAAACTCGGACCCTACTACATATGCCCCAATGGTTTCAAACATGCTGACACTCACAAAATGGGTCCACAAGTAACAGTGTGGTAAAGGTGCAGCAACCAATGGCGATTAGATGCTTTCTTTCATTTCAAACTGCGAGTGTGGGACTATGGGAAAACACGTTTTGAACAGTTTTCATGGTGTATCCCAATGTTCGCAGAGATCGTGAATATTAAAAGGAGAAGGATAGCCTTTAATTCTGACGAGTACTTACGATGTACCAGAACACATGATGATGATGATGATGATGATGATGATGATGATGATGGAGAACCTTACCTTAAATAGGAGGCAAATCGCACACAGAGAACACTATTCAGTTCCCCTACACTATGACCTCACACCATGGGGAGCTCCGGGCTTCAGGAGACTAGAGGATTCTAGGGTAGTGATTGCTCCCCCTATTTGCTACAGATTGTGGTCAGACATGGCCATAATAAGGGAAGACTAGAAATCTCAGGGATGGTACACTGACATATCTGACCCCTCCCCCCCAAAAAAAAAAAACACTCAACCCCTAATAAAAAACATTTTAATTATATTATATTATATTATATTATATTATATTATATTATATATAATCATAACGATGGGAATTGCACTGACGAATGGTGAACAAGCTGGTGTTTCTTATCAACATTTTTCGGGGTCTCCCCCTCCATCACACAATACCTGATAAAGGGGGAGACCCCGCGAAACGTTGATATGAAAAACCAGCTTTGTTCACCATTTGTCAGTCTTGGAGTGCCATTCCCACTGAGTGTTTTTGTGCATTTGGGGTGTGCCATCCCCAGGAAAGGAAACCTAAGCAGATAACATTGCAGTGGTTACACATGTTAGAGTGCCGGATAGTTACCGAGGTGCAAGGACCCAGGAGGGACTTACTTCCACCGAGGTGTCTCTCCTATCAGTAGGGGCAGTGGTTGAGCTGTGGGCTGCTGTCTGCGCTGGAAATACCTCTGTGAGTGTGACCTGCAGGTGACTGGGCACACTCAAAGGCTGAGCTGCTGCCGTGCAGCAACTGGTTCAGCGCGGCGTCAGAGTCATGACGCCGGCTCCACGGGGACCAGACCAAATGGACAGTAATGGGGGTGGGGGGTGGATTGCAGAAGGGTTTATGCGGCCAGCCGGCTCCGTAGTTGTTTGGTGTCCAGTTAAAAAGTATTAATAGGTGCTGCTGGGTGCACATTTTGTGTGTGTTACGGATCTTCGGGGCCCCTTTAACCCTTGCTGCCTGTTATAGGTGTTCCCTTTGTCCCCCTGTTGCCGGGCCTGGACAGAAGCACCCCTTTGAGGATATGGCCTGTTGGGCCTGTGCAGGACTGACCTGTACAAGGAGCAGCAGTGACATCAGACTTCAGTTCGGACTCATCTTCCAAACCTTCATCATCACCCAGGCATACTTTACCTGACAGAGGATACAGAACAAGAAACTTCACACTAAATTCTATCATCAAACTGTAAAATATGTGGAGTACCGCCCAGCAGCGCACGTTCTCAGGACAAGAATAGTAACAAGCCAAATGATGAAGATACACTGTACAGGAAACTACGTTACAGAAATTCCAGTGCGGTCACCCAAACGCCATTTTCTTCAGGAATCATTAAATATCAAATGTGGTCACAGAGGATCCTGCTGCTGGTCACCACTTCACACATCAGTGGCTCTCTCTATGAACTCCTTAGAACACACAATACACAGTCAAAGGCGGCGAGACACCAAATGGAGACAGATGCCACCTCAGCTACCACAGGGATTCCCTCTTCTACTCTCTCGTCGCACTTATCAGTCACCGGCCTAGTAACAGAAACGTCAGAGGCTGGGGTTGGTGTCCTGGACGTTACGCTATGCAGAAGGGAGTATATAGTTATTTAAACTATTTGTAAGCGCTGTATAAATAAACTTCAATAGAGCCATATATTTATGCAATCACAAGTTTCTGACGGCATACTATACCACTCCAATTGAGGTGGTTTTAACTACACGTTAGAAATACTCAGCTGGAGCAAATTTCACCAATGAAAACTGTCCGCCATTTAAAAATAATAATTTTTGGTCTAGATCAGGGGGAAAGACAAAGGTGGACCAATCCTCTATGGTAGAAATAGAGCTAAAGGGGTTAAAGAACATTGCAGATTCATTACAGATCCAAAAAAACACTAGTCAGTGAAGTAGATTTTATTATTGTTTTTTAAGCACATAAGCACAATTCTTTAGCCAATGTGACCGCTATCCCATCAGTTATGGTCCAAGCCAAACACATTTGTATTGATTACACAAGGTGCGGTGCAAAATATCTTTGGCCAGTGAGCCAAACTACAGCATGTACAGATATGTCCTCTTACAACTTTGCTCCATGCGTCACTAATCGCTTACACATAACGCGTGAGTGCCGTGCGACTCGGTAGCGCCGAGTGTGTTTTGCTCCTTTTACTGCGAAAATGCGTCTTAGACGCAATGTAATGAAATAGGACGCAGGAGCAGCTTCTGCTGATTAAAATATGTGCAATGCCTATATTCTGTGTGTAATAGCGGCTCTATCTGCATCCGTAATGAAACGTTACAGTGTTCTCCAGGACAACACTGTAGCATAGTGTTTTGTATGCAAATACAGTCACAGTCACGCACAGGCATGCTGCACAGCATTTTAATCAGCAAAAGCTGCTTGTGCGTTCTATTGTATCACATTGCGTCTAAGACGTATTTGTGCGGCAAGAGATGCAAAAACAGACGCCCGGCGCTACAGAGTCCAGCCACAGCATGGCGCCACTTGAAGGGCTGTTTAGCGTGTCTGCAGCAAGGATGTAAGAGGACATGTATGTACTGCCTTCTCAGCCGAGATCATGGCAGACTGCGGTCATATATGCCACCTGGTGATCAAGCCAACTATTGAATCTGACCACAAATGGGCAATCTCCACGTATGCTATATAGAGTAGACCCCTTCTCTCAGTTGGACAGGGTCTCCCAGGCTTTGGTCAGTAGGATACTATTATTGCTGGCACCATACTGTTTAACAGAAACAAAACATCTATTGGAAGCTGCAGTTTTAGGGAGGATGAACTCAGGAGACGGGCGGTTCAATACAGACGCCTCCTTGTGTCTGTTCTTTCAGTATGAAACATTCAAAATAATACAGCGCCATAAAACATGGCAATGTACTGTAATTAATATTTCATTTGGAGAATACTTGCAGCCGTAAGACCGAGAACTTCTTCAACCCAATACTGCTGTGAAGTCTCATCTTTTACAGAATAAGGAGCTGATGAGGAGTCAATTACCAATTGTGGGTATACTACTCATAAAAATAGTATCCCCCCGTCAATATACAGAGCCAAATTTACCACTAGATGCGGCTGCCTCCGCACCAGCAACATATTTGATTGTTGTAAGCAAAGTCATCATCAGCAAATACATGTTCCTGCACTCCCAACAGATGTACAGTATGTGCCTGTCTATGCAGTTCTACATGGGCCCTTACCGCATTCTGCCTACAGTATGTACGCACATCCCTTACAACCCCCTTTCTGGCGCACCAGTCAAGAGATTATATACTGTATACACGCAAGTCTGGATGGGTGGTATTCATGTGACCGCCGGTCAGCTGAACGACAGTCACATGACCTCCTCCACCATCCCGACGGCTGGCATGCCGACCAACAGGGACTATGTCCACTCGTGGGTGTCCACGACACCCATAGAGTGGGAATAGAACCCATGGCGACCGCAGGTCGCCAGCGAGCCCGCAAGGGGCTTGCTGCACTCGCCCCTCCCCGCCGGGAGCCCGGCGTCGGTATGCTGCCGGGATCCCGGCGCCGGTCAGCCGTTCTACACCCTGGATGGGTGGTATTCATGTGACCGCCGATCAGCTGACCGACAGTCACATGACCTCCTCCACCATCCCGACGGCACACTATCCCGATGGTCGGCATGCCGACCAACAGGGACTATTTCCACTTGTGGGTGTCCACGACACCCATAGAGTGGGAATAGAACCCGTGGCGACCACAGGTCGCCACCGAGCCCGCAAGGGGCTTGCTGCACTCGCCCCTCCCCGCCGAGATCCCGGCGTCGGTAAGCTGACCGGCGGTCTCCTGACCGCCGGTCAGCCGTACTACACCCGTCTGGATTAGTGCATTGTAAATGCACACTAGGCAAACAGGCATACAGTAACTTCCACTTGGCTTTAGTTTGTCACTATAGCACAGATAAGAGAACATATCACCATAGTGTGCACACATCTGCAGAACAAGGCTGGCAATTCTTGGGCCAAAACCATCACAATATTCAGAAACTATTTCAGCACATGGGCAGACGGACAGAATCTGATCTGCGTCACCTGGCATGCTGATCTATCCCAAATCCATATTATCATGAGAACCAATCATTTTGGCTACAAACTTTGGGTGCATGGACTGAGCAATCTGGATGAAACGGCTCAACAACAACTCAGGACAACTGTTCCCTGTATAGACAGTGTTACATTAGACACCCCAGTAAAAGGACAATTTACACAGCAAAATGAACATAGTTGAAGAAAAACACTGAATTATCACAGTTTAAATGCGTTTCAAAGAGTTTAACTGTACGTTCAGGACACCTACAACCTCTAATGTATAAGAATGCAAGTTAATGGCAAGAGGTTTGTGATATGAAATGCTGATGACTGCGGAGGCTTAAAGAGGGTTACATGAGTACAGTATATGGAATGATCAGCAGAGCTGCAGAAAGAAGGGGGGGGGGGGGTAAATCGGTTGAAGAACAAACAGTAATCACCTTTTAGTTTCCTGGACAGAACAGGGCTGCAGGTAGAACTTCCCCCGGCTGCAAATCACAGAGAATGGAAGAGTGCAGAGAAATTATTAGGGAGGCATGCAGTAGCAGACATCAAGGTTGGGAGAGCTCTTTGGGTAGAATTAGATTAGTAGAGGATCACCCCACAGTAATATCATTAAAGCTAGCACAGATTTATTCATTCGCAGAGGAGAATATCAGAAAAGGAGTATGAAATTAGAGAAAGACTGTTACAGGCCATCTACAGACCATCACTCAGGAGCTCAGGCTGTAAAGAACTCTCCTCCTACCAATGTGTACTTCTACCGATATCCCTACAGCATATAGCAAATGGATGGCAAGTATTATAATGGGGCAAGCCAAGTTATGTGTTATGCATCAGAGAGAGTTGTTAGGTTGCGGAACCTCTAGCTGTATTAATCCAATTTTGCCCATATCTAATCTCGGTGTATAAATTAAACATGGGACTTAACAATTAGGAACCTCAAGAACAGTTGAGAACAAACCCAACTGGAGGGTACAAACTGGATAAGGGGTTCAGATGCAATAATGTTCAATGACATTTGCAATAACTGCACTGCAACTTGGTTTTGTGAAGATGCAAGACTGAGAGCCTAATTCAGCCCTGATCGCAGCAGCAACATTTTTCTCTAATGGGCAAAACCATGGGCACTGTAGGTGGGGCAAATGTAACATGTGCAAAGAGAGAGAGTTAGATTTGGGTGGGTTATTTTGTTTCTGTGCAGGGTAAATACTGGCTGCTTTATATTTACACAGCAATTTAGATTTCAGTTTCAACACCCCCCCACCCAAATCGAAGTCTCTCTGCACATGTTACATCTGCCTCACCTGCACTGCAGCATGGTTTTGACCATTAGAGAACAATTTTGCTACTGCGATCGGGTCTAAATTAGGCCCTGAATTTTCTACTTGGATTTACTCCAAACACTAGACGTGACTCTAAATATATAACTACAATGTGCAGGTTTGCACTGGAGAAAAAAAAAGTAAGATTATATATATATATATATTATATATATATTATATATATATATATATATATATATATATATATATATATATATATATATATATATATATATATATATATATATATATATATTTATTTATTTATTTTTTATTTTTTTATATGCACTAGTACATTTCTGCCTATACATTGGTTTCTCTATACTGCGGCTTGGAGTGATTTATTAATCACAGGATGTGATGTACCCATGGGTGACACACCTGCCTCAGTTATATTAAGCTGTGTAGAGCCCTGCAGTGCACGCTGTAGATACAGGACAGGAGGAAGAGTGGCACTTGGTGTGTCCATTCTCCTTTATTCACTTTCTAAAATCCCTCTCTCTCTCCTTTTGTTACTGCCACATTAACACCACAATGAACGGCAGCAGCAGCTCAGACAGGCATATACAGTGCATGCAAAACCTGATGCTTAAATGCATTTCTGAAAAAATAAGAATTTACTTACCGATAATTCTATTTCTCGTAGTCCGTAGTGGATGCTGGGACTTCCGTAAGGACCATGGGGAATAGCGGCTCCGCAGGAGACTGGGCACAAAGTAAAAGCTTTAGGACTAGCTGGTGTGCACTGGCTCCTCCCCCTATGACCCTCCTCCAAGCCTCAGTTATGATACTGTGCCCGGACGAGCGTACACAATAAGGAAGGATTTTGAATCCCGGGTAAGACTCATACCAGCCACACCAATCACACTGTACAACCTGTGATCTGAACCCAGTTAACAGTATGATAAAACTTAGGAGCCTCTAAAAAGATGGCTCACAACAATAAACAACCCGATTTTTTGTAACAATAACTATATACAAGTATTGCAGACAATCCGCACTTGGGATGGGCGCCCAGCATCCACTACGGACTACGAGAAATAGAATTATCGGTAAGTAAATTCTTATTTTCTCTGACGTCCTAGTGGATGCTGGGACTTCCGTAAGGACCATGGGGATTATACCAAAGCTCCCAAACGGGCGGGAGAGTGCGGATGACTCTGCAGCACCGAATGAGAGAACTCCAGGTCCTCCTCAGCCAGGGTATCGAATTTGTAAAATTTTGCAAACGTGTTTGCCCCCTGACCAAGTAGCTGCTCGGCAAAGTTGTAAAGCCGAGACCCCTCGGGCAGCCGCCCAAGATGAGCCCACTTTCCTTGTGGAATGGGCTTTAACAGATTTTGGCTGTGGCAGTCCTGCCACAGAATGTGCAAGCTGAATTGTACTACAAATCCAACGAGCAATCGTCTGCTTAGAAGCAGGAGCACCCAGCTTGTTGGGTGCATACAGGATAAACAGCGAGTCAGATTTTCTGACTCCAGCCGTCCTGGAAACATATATTTTCAGGGCCCTGACTACGTCCAGTAACTTGGAGTCCTCCAAGTCCCTAGTAGCCGCAGGTACCACAATAGGTTGGTTCATGTGAAACGCTGAAACCACCTTAGGGAGAAATTGAGGACGAGTCCTCAATTCTGCCCTGTCTGAATGAAAAATTAGGTAAGGGCTTTTATAGGATAAAGCCGCCAATTCTGAGACACGCCTGGCTGAAGCCAGGGCTAACAGCATTACCACTTTCCATGTGAGATATTTCAATTCCACAGTGGTGAGTGGTTCAAACCAATGTGATTTTAGGAACCCTAAAACTACATTGAGATCCCAAGGTGCCACTGGTGGCACAAAAGGAGGCTGTATATGCAGTACCCACTTGACAAACGTCTGAACTTCAGGCACTGAAGCCAGTTCTTTCTGGAAGAAGATCGACAGGGCCGAAATTTGAACCTTAATGGATCCTAATTTTAGGCCCATAGACAGTCCTGCTTGCAGGACATGTAAGAAACGACCCAGTTGAAATTCCTCTGTGGGGGCCTTCTTGGCCTCACACCACGCAACATATTTTCGCCAAATGCGGTGATAATGTTTCGCGGTTACATCCTTCCTGGCTTTGATCAGGGTAGGGATGACTTCATCTGGAATGCCTTTTTCCATCAGGATCCGGCGTTCAACCGCCATGCCGTCAAACGCAGCCGCGGTAAGTCTTGGAACAGACAAGGTCCCTGCTGGAGCAGGTCCTTTCTTAGAGGTAGAGGCCACGGATCCTCCGTGAGCATCTCTTGCAGTTCCGGGTACCAAGTTCTTCTTGGCCAATCCGGAGCCACGAGTATAGTTCTTACTCCTCTCTTTCTTATGATTCTCAGTACTTTTGGTATGAGAGGCAGAGGAGGGAACACATACACCGACTGGTACACCCACAGTGTTACCAGTCTGCTGAGGAAGTCTGCTTCCCAGTTGTCCACTCCCGGAATGAACACTGCTGACAGTGCTACCACATGATTTTCCGCCCAGCGGAGAATCCTTGCAGCTTCTGCCATTGCCCTCCTGCTTCTTGTGCCGCCCTGTCTGTTTACGTGGGTGACTGCCGTGATGTTGTCCGATTTGATCAATACCGACTGACCCTGAAGCAGAGGCCTTGCTTGACTTAGGGCATTGTAAATGGCCCTTAGTTCCAGGATATTTATGTGAAGAGACGTTTCCATGCTTGACCACAAGCCCTGGAAATTTCTTCCCTGTGTGACTGCTCCCCAGCCTCTCAGGCTGGCATCCGTGGTCACCAGCATCCAATCCTGAATGTCGAATCTGCGGCCCTCTAGAAGATGAGCCCTCTGTAACCACCACAGGAGAGACACCCTTGTCCTTGGAGATAGGGTAATCCGCTGATGCATCTGAAGATGCGATCCGGACCATTTGTCCAGCAGATCCCACTGAAACGTTCTTGCATGGAATCTTCCGAATGGAATCGCTTCGTAAGAAGCCACCATTTTTCCCAGGACTCTCGTGCATTGATGCACTGACACCTGGCCTGGTTTTAGGAGGTTCCTGACTAGCTCGGATAACTCCCTGGCCTTCTCCTCCGGGAGAAACACCTTTTTCTGGACTGTGTCCAGAATCATCCCCAGGAACAGTAGACGTGTTGTTGGAATCAGCTGTGATTTTGGGATATTTAGAATCCACCCGTGCTGACGTAACACTACCTGAGACAGTGCTACTCCGAACTCTAACTGTTCCCTGGACCTTGCCCTTATCAGGAGATCGTCCAAGTAAGGGATAATTAAGACGCCTTTTCTTCGAAGAAGAATCATCATTTCGGCCATTACCTTGGTAAAGACCCGGGGTGCCGTGGACAATCCAAACGGCAGCGTCTGAAACTGATAATGACAGTCTTGTACCACAAACCTGAGGTACCCTTGGTGACAAGGGAAGATTGGGACATGGAGATAAGCATCTTTGATGTCCAGAGATACCATATAGTCCCCTTCTTCAAGATTCGCTATCACTGCTCTGAGTAATTCCATCTTGAACTTGAACCTTTTTATGTAAGTGTTCAAGGATTTTAGATTTAAAATTGGTCTCACCGAGCCGTCCGGCTTCGGTACCACAAACAGCGTGGAATAATACCCCTTTCCCTGTTGTAGGTGGGGTACCTTGATTATCACCTGCTGGGAATACAGCTTGTGAATAGCTTCCAATACTGCCTCCCTGTCGGAGGGAGACGTTGGTAGAGCAGACTTCAGGAATCTTCGAGGGGGAGACGTCTCGAATTCCAATTTGTACCCCTGTGATACTACCTGCAGGATCCAGGGGACCACTTGCGAGTGAGCCCACTGCGCGTTGAAATTTTTGAGACGGGCCCCCACCGTGCCTGAGTCCGCTTGTAAAGCCCCAGCGTCATGCTGAAGACTTGGCAGAAGCGGGGGAGGGCTTCTGCTCCTGGGAAGAGGCTGCCTGGTGCAGTCTTTTTCCTCTTCCTCTGCCCCGGGGCAGAAATGAGTGGCCTTTTGCCCGCTTGTTCTTATGGGAACGAAAGGACTGAGTTTGAAAAGACGGTGTCTTTTTCTGCTGAGAGGTGACCTGGGGTAAAAAGGTGGACTTTCCAGCCGTTGCCGTGGCCACCAGGTCTGATAGACCGACCCCAAATAACTCCTCCCCTTTATACGGCAATACTTCCATATGTCGTTTGGAATCTGCATCACCTGACCACTGTCGCGTCCATAACGCCCTTCTGGCAGAAATGGACATCGCACTCACTCTTGATGCCAGGGTGCAAATATCCCTCTGTGCATCTCGCATATATAGTAATGCATCCTTTAAATGCTCTATAGTTAATAATATACTGTCCCTATCCAGGGTATCAATATTTTCAGTCAGGGAATCCGACCAAGCCACTCCAGCGCTGCACATTTAGGCTGAGGCGATTGCTGGTCGCAGTATAACACCAGTATGTGTGTATATACCTTTTAGGATATTTTCCAGCCTTCTATCAGCTGGTTCCTTGAGGGCGGCCGTATCAGGAGACGGTAACGCCACTTGTTTTGATAAGCGTGTGAGCGCCTTATCTACCCTAGGGGGTGTTTCCCAACGTGCCCTAACCTCTGGCGGGAAAGGGTATAGTGCCAATAATTTGTTAGAAATCAGCAGTTTTTTATCGGGGGAAACCCACGCCTTATCACACACCTCATTTAATTCATCTGATTCAGGAAAAACTACTGGTAGTTTTTTCACACCCCACATAATACCCTTT
The DNA here is from genome assembly GCF_028390025.1 of Pseudophryne corroboree. Classification (NCBI taxonomy): domain Eukaryota; kingdom Metazoa; phylum Chordata; class Amphibia; order Anura; family Myobatrachidae; genus Pseudophryne; species Pseudophryne corroboree. Next base: position 1,146,274,901 of record NC_086444.1, read on the forward strand.
TTTGTGGTACTTGTAGTGTCAGAAATGTTCAATGCCTCCTTCATCGCCGTGATCATGTAACGTGTGGCCCTACTGGACATTACGTTCGTCTCCTCACCGTCGACACTGGATTCAGTATCCGTGTCTGGGTCTGTGTCGACCATCTGAGGTAACGGGCGTTTTAGCGCCCCTGACGGTGTCTGAGACGCCTGAATAGGCATTAACTGATTTGCCGGCTGTCTCATGTCGTCAACAGTTTTTTGCAAAGTGCTGCCATTGTCACGTAATTCTTTAAATACAACCATCCAGTCAGGTGTCGACTCCCTAGGGGGTGACATCACTAACACAGGCAATTGCTCTGCTTCCACATCATTTTCCTCCTCATACATGTCGACACAATCGTACCGACACCCAGCACACACACAGGGAATGCTCTGACAGAGGATAGGACCCCACTAGCCCTTTGGGGAGACAGAGGGAGAGTTTGCCAGCACACACCAGAGCGCTATATATATTCAGGGATAACCTTATATAAGTGTTACTCCCTTTATAGCTGCTGTATTATATATTAGCTGCCAATAGTGCCCCCCTCTCTTGTTTTACCCTGTTTCTGTAGTGTAGTCTGCAGGGGAGAGTCAGGGAGCCGTCCTTCCAGCGGAGCTGTGAAAGAAAATGGCGCTTGTGTGCTGAGGAGATAGGCTCCGCCCCCTTCACGGCGGCCTTTTCTCCCGCTTTTTTCTGGAAAACTGGCAGGGGTTAAATGCATCCATATAGCCCAGGAGCTATATGTGATGCATTTCTTTAGCCACATAAGGTTTTTATCAAGTTTTATTGCGTCTCAGGGCGCTCCCCCCAGCGCCCTGCACCCTCAGTGACCGGAGTGTGAAGTGTGCTGAGAGCAATGGCGCACAGCTGCAGTGCTGTGCGCTACCTTATCTGAAGACAGGAACGTCTTCTGCCGCCGCTTTCTCCGGACCTCTTCGCTCTTCTGGCTCTGTAAGGGGGCCGGCGGCGCGGCTCCGGGACCCATCCAGGCTGAACCTGTGATCGTCCCTCTGGAGCTAATGTCCAGTAGCCAAGAAGCCCAATCCACTCTGCACGCAGGTGAGTTCGCTTCTTCTCCCCTTAGTCCCGCGCTGCAGTGAGCCTGTTGCCAGCAGGACTCACTGAAAATAAAAAACCTAAGTATACTTTTACTTCTAAGCAGCTCAGGAGAGCCACCTAGATTGCACCCTTCTCGGCCGGGCACAAAATCTTAACTGAGGCTTGGAGGAGGGTCATAGGGGGAGGAGCCAGTGCACACCAGCTAGTCCTAAAGCTTTTACTTTGTGCCCAGTCTCCTGCGGAGCCGCTATTCCCCATGGTCCTTACGGAAGTCCCAGCATCCACTAGGACGTCAGAGAAAAAGATCTGCCAGCATGTGCAGAGCTTGATTAACAATGGGGCGGATGGAGCTGCAGCTCCAGGACCCCCATTGAAAATAGGCCCACAGGAACCCCTGCAGTTCTACCAGTGTTAACAGGAAAACATTTTCTGTCACCACAAGCCCAGCTCTCTCCCCTCCCTGACCACAGCCAGCCGACAAATGTCCCTCTAATGTCAGAGTCAGGCAGCCGCAGCACCATCTCCCGACCTGTAAGAAGCTCCGCCCCTGTTCTGTCAGAAGCCCCACCTCCTAAGCCCATAATAAGCTCTGCCTCCCGGACCAACAGAAGCTCCGCATCCCGGACCAACAGAAGCTCCGCATCCCAGCCCCGTCAGAAACTCCTCATACTGACCCGTCCAAAGTCCCGCCTCCCAGACCCATCCAAAGCCCTTCATCCTATACCTGTCGGAAGGTTCAAAGCTCCGCAGTCACGAAGTAAGTGAACTTTTGAAGCTGGATTGGCAGCAGGTGGGTAGAGCTGGGAGGCAGTGGGAATGCCCGGGCGTTGTGGTAGTGGTTAGTTAGTAACAGACCATTTAGGACCGACTTGGTTGCCAGGAATTTCACAAATGCAGCAGTTATCAAAGGAGTCACAGCTCTTCCTGTGAATGTGCCTCAAGACACCATATTTGCTCCTCCCCTGCTGCTCTTCCACCAGCATCTATGCCACCCTCTCCACCTGTATCTCAACCACCTCCACACCTGTGTCTCTGTCTCCCTCTCCACCTGTACAGTATCTCCGCCTTCCTCACAGCTGTGTCTCTGCCCCCTCTCCACCGTGTCCCTCCCTACCTGTATCTCTGCCTCCTTCCCTTCTGTGTCTCTGCCTCACCACCTGTGTCTCTGCCCCCTCTCCAGTGTCCCTCCCTATCTGTATCTCTGCCTCACCACCTCTACCCCCCCCCCCCCCCAAGTATCTCTGTCTTGCTCCACACCTGTGTCTATGCCCCCTCTCCACCTGTATATTTGCCTTCCTATTAGTCCTTATTAGTATAGTCGCATACTCCCATACCATGTATTGGCCCAGTGCACATGCGCTGGGCCCACTCTGCGCGTGCATGGAAATGCGATCGCATCTCTGTAATGTGAACGCCTCTGCCTAATTGACCGGCAAAGGTGTTTGAGGGGTGGTCGAGGCGGCAATGCGGCGTTGTGGGGGGGGAAATCGCCTCGCTGGCGGCCATTAGCATGCTGCCCTGCCCTGTGGTGGGCTGCCCACAGCATGTGACTGTGGCAGTGCATGCGCTGTGCAATCTCAGGGTATTTTTCATGAAAAATACCCTGAGAAATGTGGTAACCGGATTCGCAGGGACAGAGCTTAGTCATCTCCATGCGATTTTGGTCACATTTATTGCATTCCATTGGCACTGCGTATTGTGATAAATATGCCCCATAGTGGGGAGACGTATTGTGGTGTGGGGAGGAAGTGCAGTGATGTAGTATGTCGCCACTCACCCCTGCTCTCAGGGGGAGAAATTCTCTGTGGCGCTAATCACACCCACTGCGCCGCGTGCAATAGGCCCTTCATAGATTTCGGCTCCTGGCACATGAAGACCATAATCTAGCACTGAGCGCGTGACATACATCTTCCCTTCACCCACTTCAGTGGTCCTCGCCCTCTTCTCAGACGTTTAATGTTTCATATTTCCTCTTCAGGCTGTAACCTCATATGGACAAAGACATCTATATATCTAATACAACTGTTTATCACGTAAATCGCCATTTCCCCATACTGTACAGCATTGTGCAAAATATTTTTGCTCCAAGAATACTGGATAATGAAACGTAATAAACTCACTAAATGAGGGTTGCGAGCGATGGTGATGTAGATAGGGAACATGGCTGAAGTGCTATGGAGCTGTAAATTGCACAAACGCATGCGAAACAGCCACTTCAATTGGGAAGATGTTTGCACATCCAGCGTCTATATGCAAAGTTTGAAGACGCTGCCCTTCGTGTAGTATCCTACACGGGATCCGGATTGAAAGTCGACAGTAACTAAGTCGACAATGTCTAGGTCGACCACTATTGGTCGACAGTAACTAGGTCGACAGGGTGTCTAGGTCGACAGGGTCTTTAGGTCGACATGTTCTAGGTCGACAGGTCAAAGGGTCGACATGAGTTTTTCACAATTTTTTTCTTTTTTTGAACCTTTTCATACTTAACGATCCACGTGGACTACGATTGGAACAGTAATCTGTGCCGAGCGAAGCGAAGGCACCATGCCCGAAGCATGGCGAGCGAAGCGAGCCATGCGAGGGGACGCGGTGCACTAAATAAGAATTTACTCACCGGTAATTCTATTTCTCGTAGTCCGTAGTGGATGCTGGGAACTCCGTAAGGACCATGGGGAATAGACGGGCTCCTCAGGAGACTGGGCACTCTAAAAGAAAGATTAGGTACTATCTGGTGTGCATTGGCTCCTCCCTCTATGCCCCTCCTCCAGACCTCAGTTAGGGAAACTGTGCCCGGAAGAGCTGACACAACAAGGAAAGGATTTGGAATCCAGGGTAAGACTCATACCAGCCACACCGTATAACTTGTGATAACCATACCCAGTTAACAGTATGAAAAACAACTGAGCCTCCTTTTACGGATGGCTCATAACAATAACGCTTTAGTGAAGCAATAACTATATACATGTATTGCAGAGAGTCCGCACTTGGGACGGGCGCCCAGCATCCACTACGGACTACGAGAAATAGCATTACCGGTGAGTAAATTCTTATTTTCTCTGACGTCCTAGTGGATGCTGGGAACTCCGTAAGGACCATGGGGATTATACCAAAGCTCCCAAACGGGCGGGAGAGTGCGGATGACTCTGCAGCACCGAATGAGCAAACTCAAGGTCCTCCTCAGCCAGGGTTTCAAACTTGTAGAATTTAGCAAATGTGTTTGAACCCGACCAAGTAGCAGTTCGGCAAAGCTGTAAAGCCGAGACCCCTCGGGCAGCCGCCCAAGAAGAGCCCACCTTCCTTGTGGAATGGGCTTTTACTGATTTAGGATGCGGCAGTCCAGCCGCAGAATGTGCCAGCTGAATCGTGCAACAGACCCAGCGAGCAATAGTTTGCTTTGAAGCAGGAGCACCCAGCTTGTTGGGTGCATGCAGGATAAATAGCGAGTCAGTTTTCCTGACTCCAGCCGTCCTGGAAACAAATTTTCAAAGCCCGGACTACGTCCAGCAACTTGGAATCCTCCAAGTCCCGAGTAGCCACAGGCACCACAATAGGTTTGTTCAAATGAAACGCTGATACCACCTTTGGGAGAAATTGGGGACGAGTCCTCAATTCTGCCCTGTCCATATGGAAGATCAGATATGGGCTTTTACATGACAAAGCCGCCAATTCTGACACACGCCTAGCCAAAGCTAAGGCCAACAGCATGACCACCTTCCACGTGAGATACTTTAGCTCCACGGTCTTAAGTGGCTCAAACCAGTGTGATTTCAGGAAATCCAACACAACGGTAAGATCCCAAGGTGCCACTGGAGGCACAAAAGGGGGCTGAATATGCAGCACTCCCTTAACAAACGTCTGAACTTCAGGCAGTGAAGCCAGTTCTTTTTGAAAAAAAATAGATAGGGCCGAAATCTGGACCTTTATGGACCCCAATTTTAGGCCCAAAGACACCCCTGACAGTAGGAAGTGCAGAAATCGACCCAGCTGGAATTCCTCTGTTGGGGCCTTCCTGGCCTCACACCAAGCGACATATTTCCGCCATATGCGGTGATAATGCTTTACTGTCACATCCTTCCTAGCTTTTATCAGCGTAGGAATCGCTTCATCTGGAATGCCCTTTTCCATTAGGATCCGGCGTTCAACCGCCATGCCGTCAAACGCAGCCGCGGTAAGTCTTGGAACAGACAGGGCCCCTGCTGTAGCAGGTCCTGTCTGAGAGGCAGAGGCCATGGGTCCTCTGAGATCATTTCTTGTAGTTCTGGGTACCAAGTTCTTCTTGGCCAATCCGGAACGATGAGTATAGTTTTTACTCCTCTCTTTCTTACTATCCTCAGTACCTTGGGTATGAGAGGAAGAGGAGGGAACACATAAACCGACTGGTACACCCACGGTGTCACTAGTACGTCCACAGCTATCGCCTGAGGGTCCCTTGACCTGGCGCAATATTTTTTTTTTTTTTAGCTTTTTGTTGAGGCGGGACGCCATCATGTCCACCTGTGGCAGTTCCCAGCGATTTACAATCTGTGTGAAGACTTCTTGATGAAGTCCCCACTCTCCCGGGTGGAGGTCGTGCCTGCTGAGGAAGTCTGCTTCCCAGTTGTCCACTCCCGGAATGAACACTGCTGACAGTGCTAGCACGTGATTCTCCGCCCATCGAAGAATCCTTGTGGCTTCTGCCATTGCCATCCTGCTTCTTGTTCCGCCCTGGCGGTTTACATGGGCGACCGCCATGATGTTGTCTGACTGAATCAGTACTGGGTGGTTTTGAAGCAGGGGCTCTGCTTGACTCAGGGCGTTGTAAATGGCCCTTAGTTCCAGTATATTTATGTGTAGTGAAGTCTCCAGACTTGACCACTGTCCTTGGAAGTTTCTTCCCTGAGTAACTGCCCCCCTTCCTCGGAGGCTTGCATCCGTGGTCACCAGGACCCAGTCCTGTATGCCGAACCTGCGGCCCTCGAGAAGATGAGCACTCTGCAGCCACCACAGCAGAGACACCCTGGCCCTTGGGGACAGGGTGATCAACCGATGCATCTGAAGATGCGATCCGGACCATTTGTCTAACAGATCCCACTGAAAGATCCTTGCATGGAACCTGCCGAAGGGAATTGCTTCGTAAGAAGCCACCATCTTTCCCAGGACTCGCGTGCAGTGATGCACCGACACCTGTTTTGGTTTCAGGAGGTCCCTGACCAGAGATGACAATTCCTGGGCCTTCTTCACCGGGAGAAACACCTTCTTCTATTCTGTGTCCAGAATCATGCCCAGGAAAAGCAGACGCGTCGCAGGAATCAGCTGCGACTTTGGGATATTCAGAATCCAGCCATGCTGTTGCAACACTTCCTGAGAGAGTGCTACGCTGACCAACAACTGCTCTCTGGACCTCGCCTTTATGAGGAGATCGTCCAAGTACGGGATAATTATAACTCCCTTCTTCCGAAGGAGTATCATCATTTCGGCCATTACCTTGGTAAATATTCTCGGTGCCGTGGAGAGACCAAACGGCAACGTCTGGAATTGGTAATGACAGTCCTGTACCACAAACCTGAGGTATTCCTGGTGAGGTGGGTAAATGGGGACATGCAAGTAAGCATCCTTGATGTCCAGCGACACCATAAAATCCCCCTCTTCCAGGCTTGCAATAACCGCCCTGAGCGATTCCATTTTGAACTTGAACTTCTTTATTTAAGTGTTCAAGGATTTTAAATTCAGAATGGGTCTCACCGAACCGTCCGGTTTCGGTACCACAAACATTGTGGAATAGTAACCCCTTCCCTGTTGAAGGAGGGGGACCTTGATTATCACCTGCTGGAGGTACAGCTTGTGAATTGCCGCCAGTACTACCTCCCTTTCCCTGGGAGCAGCTGGCAAGGCTGATTTGAGGTAACGGCGAGGGGGAGTCGCCTCGAACTCCAGTTTGTATCCCTGAGATACAATTTGTACAGCCCAGAGATCCACCTGTGAGCGAACCCACTGGTTGCTGAAGTTTCGGAGACGCGCCCCCACCGCACCTGGCTCCGCCTGTGGAGCCCCAACGTCATGCGGTGGACTATAGTGGAAGCAGGGGAGGATTTTTGTTCCTGGGAACTGGCTGCCTGGTGCAGCTTCTTTCCTCTACCCTTGCCTCTGGCCAGAAAGGATGCTCCTCTGACCCACTTGCCTTTCTGAGGCCGAAAAGACTGCATTTGATAATACGGTGCTTTCTTAGGCTGTGAGGGAACCTGAGGTAAAAAAGTCGACTTCCCAGCAGTTGCTGTGGATACGAGGTCCGAGAGACCGTCCCCAAACAATTCCTCACCCTTATAAGGCAAAACCTCCATGTGTTTTTTAGAATCAGCATCACCTGTCCACTGCAGAGTCCATAATACTCTCCTGGCAGAAATGGACATTGCATTAATTCTAGATGCCAGCAGGCAAATGTCCCTCTGGGCATCCCGCATATATAAGACGACGTCTTTTATATGTTCGATGGTTAGCAAAACAGTATCCCTGTCGAGGGAATCAATGTTGTCTGACAGGGAATCAGTCCATGCTGCTGCAGCAGCACTACACATCCAGGCTGAAGCAATAGCAGGTCTCAGTAGAGTACCAGAGTGTGTATACACAGACTTCAGGATAGCTTCCTGCTTTCTATCCGCAGGCTCCTTTAGGGCGGCCGTATCCTGAGACGGCAGTGCCACCCTTTTAGATAAGCGTGTGAGCGCCTTGTCCACCCTAGGGGATGTTTCCCAACGTAACCTATCCGTTGGCGGGAAAGGGTACGCCATTAGTAACCTCTTAGAAATCACTAGTTTCTTATCAGGGGAACTCCACGCTTCTTCACACAATTCATTTAATTCATCAGATGGGGAAAAAGTCACTGGCTGCTTTTTCTCCCCAAACATAATACCCCTCTTGGTGGTAACCGGGTTAATGTCAGAAATGTGCAATACATCTTTCATTGCAGTAATCATGCATCGGATGGCTTTTGTAGACTGTACATTTGTCTCATCCTCATCTACACTTGAGTCAGACTCCGTGTCGACATCTGTGTCTACCATCTGAGCTAGCGGGCGTTTATGAGCCCCTGACGGCTTCTTAGTCGCCTGGGCAGGCGCGGGCTGAGACCCCGGCTGTCCCAAGGCTGCTGCGTCATCGAACCTTTTATGTAAGGAGTTGACACTGTCGGTTAAGACCTTCCACATATCCAATCAGGTGTCGGCCCCGTCGGGGGCGACACCACACTTATCTGCCCCTGCTCCGCCTCCACGTAACCCTCCTCAAACATGTCGACACAGCCGTACCGACACACCGCACACACACAGGGAATGCTCAGACTGAGGACAGGACCCCACAAAGAGAGAGAGTATGCCAGCACACACCACAGCGCTATATAACACAGGGATTTACACTATAAAAAGTGATTTACCCAATAGCTGCTTAAATATCTTATTTGCGCCTAAATTTATGTGCCCCCCCCCTCTCTTTTTTACCCTTCTTGTATCAGGATACTGCAGGGGAGAGCCTGGGGAGCTGCTTCCAGCGGAGCTGTAAAGGGAAAATGGCGCTGGTGTGCTGAGGAAGAAGGCCCCGCTCCCTCAGCGGCGGGCTTCTGTCCCGCGTTTTCTGTAACTTAATGGCGGGGGTTTTTACACATATACAGTGTTCAGACTGTATTATGTGTATATTAAGTGTCAAAAGGTATTATAATTGCTGCCCAGGGCGCCCCCCCCCCCAGCGCCCTGCACCCTACAGTGACCGGAGTGTGTGGTGTGCTGTGGGAGCAATGGCGCACAGCTGCGCTGCTGTGCGCTACCTTAATGAAGACAGGAGTCTTCTGCCGCCGATTTCATCGCTTCTCTTCTGTCTTCTGGCTCTGCAAGAGGGACGGCGGCGCGGCTCCGGGAACGGACGATCGAGGTCAGGCCCTGTGTTCGAACTCTCTGGAGCTAATGGTGTCCAGTAGCCTAAGACGCACAAGCTAGCTGCAAGCAGGTAGGTTTGCTTCTCTCCCCTCAGTCCCACGTAGCAGTGAGTCTGTTGCCAGCAGATCTCACTGAAAATAAAAAAACCTAACAAATACTTTCTTTTCTAGCAAGCTCAGGAGAGCCCACTAGGAGCACCCAGCTCTGGCCGGTCACAGATTCTAACTGAGGTCTGGAGGAGGGGCATAGAGGGAGGAGCCAGTGCACACCAGATAGTACCTAATCTTTCTTTTATAGTGCCCAGTCTCCTGCGGAGCCCGTCTATTCCCCATGGTCCTTACGGAGTTCCCAGCATCCACTAGGACGTCAGAGAAATTGGGGTTCCCGGTCACTCTACGAAGAAAACGACACCAAAATAACATTAAAAACTCATGTCGACCTTTTGACCTGTCGACCTAGAACATGACGTCCTAAAGACCCTGTCGACCTAGACACCCTGTAGACCTAGTTACTGTCGACCAATAGTGGTCGACCTAGTTACTGTCGACTTTCAATACGACACCCACAGTACACGTAAGCAGTCTACTAATAAGCTTACACTGGCGAGTCTCACTTACTTTACACACTGCCTACACATACAGCTATAATTACTGGCATCTGTCCGGGGACCAGAATGGCGGGCACTGCAAAACAAGTCACGCTTACATTGTTCTTCTTACAATGCCAAAAGACCAATACAGTAAGTAATAGTTACAATTCAGTACATAGGGCCTAATTCAGCAGGAGTTGTAGTTGTGCGAAAAGTCGCACAATTACAACTCATTTCTCTAGCATGCAGGGGGGGGGGGGGGGGGGGGGACCAGCACAGGGCAAGGCTGCCCCACATGTCGCCCGCTAAACTGTGAGCGCTTCACTTAACAACAAATTGCTCTCATTCCAAGGCAGTCACGGGGCAGCCATGTTTCGGGTGGGTCGCCCGCGCCCCCCCCCCCCTCCCCCAACGTTGCGTCGACGCACCTGCCCACCCCACAAACGCCTCTGCTGGTCGATCAGGCAGAGTCAATAGCATAAGTGAGATGTCGTTGCGCACACTAAGTTCCATAGTGAATTATGCCCATAATCTTCACAATACAGTACATAGCAATCACAATACAGTACATAATCAAACAACAAGACATGTATGCATACAATATAACAAGGTGAATCTGAACCTTTTGTTACACTGTCATCAAGATAATTCTTTTGTGAAGGACAACAACATAGGCATGACTAGTTACTTGTGTAGTAGAGGGTGCATGTACAGAACACATTCAGATCCATGTTATATACACAGTACCAGAGAAGAGAGCCAGCTGATAATGAAGTCTACAGCATGATCACTGTATAGAATAAGATTGAAGTGCTACAGATCACTTGCCTATAAGGTCTAAGATGCTTCCACTTCGGCTGCGGCTGCGAGACTCGTCTCGACATATACTGACGTGCGGTATACTCCCGGGGGTGGTGAGTACGTGGAGAAGCTCAATGGGAGGAGTCCGAAAAATCTGCTGCAGCAGCTCAAGTGCCCCCGTTACCACATTATGATCCCGGTGCTGGGTGTAATGCAACGTCAGCTCATAAATCTAGGAATAGGGAGAACAACATGGAGTGAAGCCGCACTGGGAGGAGGTCAACAAGAGGAGAACATTCAGAATAATAAGCTGACCAAATCGTTAGAACATCGAGCCAGAAACATGCCCCTCTCTGGCTGGCCTTTAGCATTACAACCTACAACGTCCAGACGGGTCACCTAGCCAACTAGTTAGTTACTGAAGTATACTGGGGGCCTGAGTCGCATAGAGGTACATATGCAGCTGCATCAAGGACATTTTAGCAAACTGTGCATGTGCCATGACGGATATACACATCTGTGTGACACAGGCATCTTTGTGTAACGCCAGGCAATTCATAGTCAGACGGATTTTGCCCATTTCTCTCCATATGTGAAATATTCATTTCTGGGTGTCAACTGGGCGCATGCACAAAGACAACCGTCTCATGGGAATGTCATGGTCTTGTAGCCAAAGTACCTTCTTATTCTGAGTCGTGAGCCCTATTCTGAGTTGGGGGTACGCCCAGGGGCAGACTTATGGGTCAGGCCAACCCTAGGCACGGTATTATTGGGGAAGCTAGCTAGTGGTGTCCCTAAGCACGTGCTCCATGTGCTTAGTGGGAAATCCAGCCTATTTCAGATGGACCCCATGCACCCAGCGTGGGGAAGGTGTGAGTGCAGTTATGTTCCATATTCAGGCCAATGTGCGACTCGGAATCTGGCCCAAATTGGATTTTCAGCAAGGAAAAAGTGCCAAGTTGCAGCAATTCTTGAATGACAGTAAATAAACAAGAAAGACCAGCGGGTGTGGTTCATCAAATCGACAGTGTCTAGGTAGACAATGTTTAGGTCGACCACTATAGGTCGACAGTCACTAGGTCGACAGTCACTAGGTCGACATGGATGGAAGGTCGACAGGGTTTCTAGGTCGACATGTGCTAGGTCGACAGGTCTAAAGGTCGACATGAGGATTTTTTTTTTTTTTGGGCGTCGTTTTGACCGGGATCCCAAATTAGTGCACCGCTTCGCTCGCCATGCTTCGGGCATGGTGCCTTCGCTCCGCTACCGCTTCGCTCGGCACACTTTACCATTCCAATCGTAGTCTACGTGGATCGTTAAGTATGAAAAAATCCAAAAAAAGAAAAAAAATGTGAAAAACTCATGTCGACATTTAGACCCGTCGACCTAGCACATGTCGACCTTCCATCCATGTCGACCTAGTGACTGTCGACCTATAGTGGTCGACCTAAACATTGTCGATCTTCAGACCGGATCCCAGACCGGCATTAGCAAGAGGTTACCTGTGTCAGCTGCTCTAATGAAGGAGAGATTTCAGCCTCTTTTCGAGTCACTCCGAAACTGCCTTTTAGACTGGTGTCTTTCACCTGCTGCTGTAGTAGTGGAATCAGATAACGTAGTGTTAACAGAACACCCAGAATTAACAGAGTCGGGTGCTCATCCTCAACAGGAACCAGCAAACCTGCAACAGAAGGTTGGGATCATGAGATTTATAGGTACCTCGACATCTACGTATAAAAAGAAATGGGGTCTATCTATAGATTGTAAGCTTGTGAGCAGGGCCCTTGTATGGTCTATGACTGTGCGTTATTACCCAGTTTTGTTTATTGTGTTCAATTGTAAAGCGCAACGGAATTTGCTGTGCTATATAAGAACCTGTTAATAAATAAATATTATCTGGAAAATAGCTGCTGCTGCTCTGTGAGGGTGACACACAAAGCCCCACCACCTGCTGTCACTGTGGGAGGTGAACCTAATTCAGAGGGACTGAAAATAGTCATTCCTAGGTAATAACGAGATTATGTGGAAGAAATTGTGGTCAATGGTTAAAATGAAAGTAATGTCTTGCGTTATTATTGTGTTTTCTTTATGAAAATAACATTAGCTGAAATGACTGGTGTATGGCTGGAGTACGGATGGAAAGTATAAATTATGGAAGGTTAATATGCAGCAGAGAGTCAGAAAGGTCATATTGTTGAAATCAATAGAAAAAATAAGAATTTACTTACCGATAATTCTATTTCTCGTAGTCCATAGTGGATGCTGGGAACTCCGTAAGGACCATGGGGAATAGCGGCTCCACAGGAGACTGGGCACAAAAAGAAAGCTTTAGGACTACCTGGTGTGCACTGGCTCCTCCCCCTATGACCCTCCTCCAAGCCTCAGTTAGGATACTGTGCCCGGACGAGCGTACACAATAAGGAAGGATTTTGAATCCCGGGTAAGACTCATACCAGCCACACCAATCACACCGTACAACTTGTGATATGAAACCCAGTTAACAGCATGATAACAGAGGAGCCTCTGAATAGATGGCTCACAATAAGAACCCGATTAGTTAACAATAACTATGTACAAGTATTGCAGACAATCCGCACTTGGGATGGGCGCCCAGCATCCATTACGGACTACGAGAAATAGAATTATCGGTAAGTAAATTCTTATTTTCTCTGACGTCCTAGTGGATGCTGGGAACTCCGTAAGGACCATGGGGATTATACCAAAGCTCCCAAACGGGCGGGAGAGTGCGGATGACTCTGCAGCACCGAATGAGAGAAGTCCAGGTCCTCCTCAGCCAGGGTATCAAATTCATAGAATTTTGCAAACGTGTTTGCCCCTGACCAAGTAGCTGCTCGGCAAAGTTGTAAAGCCGAGACCCCTCGGGCAGCCGCCCAAGATGAGCCCACCGTCCTTGTGGAATGGGCTTTTATTGATTTAGGCTGCGGTAATCCTACCGCAGAATGCGCCAGCTGAATAGTGCTACAAATCCAGCGCGCAATAGACTGCTTAGAAGCAGGAGCACCCAGCTTGTTGGGTGCCATCAGGATAAACAGCGAGTCAGTTTTCCTGACTCCAGCCGTCCTGGAAAAATAAAATTTTCAGGGCCCTGACTACGTCCAGCAACTTGGAATCCTCCAAGTCCCCAGTAGCCGCAGGCACCACAATAGGTTGGTTCAAGTGAAAACCTGAGACCACCTTCGGGAGAAACTGAGGACGAGTCCTCAACTCTGCCCTATCCATATAGAAAATCAGATAAGGCCTTTTACATGACAAAGCCACCAATTCTGACACACGCCTGGCCAAGGCCAAGGCCAACAGCATGACCACTTTCCACGCGAGATACTTTAGCTCCATGGTTTTAAGTGGCTCTACCCATGCGACTTTAGGAAATCCAACACCACGTTGAGATCCAAAAAGTGCCACAGGAGGCACAAAAAGGAGGCTGAATATGTAGTACTCCTTTAACCAAAGTCTGAACTTCAGGCAGTGAAGCCAGTTCTTTCTGGAAGAAATTCGACAGAGCCGAAATCTGGACCTTGATGGACCCCAATTTGAGGCCCAAACGTCACCCCTGCTTGCAGGAAGTGCAGGAATCGACATAGTTGAAATTCCTCCGTCGGGGCCTTCATGGCCTCCCACCGAGCAACAAATTTTCGCCAAACGCGGCGATAATGTCTTGCGGTGACATCCTTCCTGGCTATGATCAGGGTAGGGATGACTTCCTTCGGAATACCCTTTTCCTTTAGGATCCGGTGTTCTACCGCCATGCCGTCAAACGCAGCCGCGGTAAGTCTTGGAACAGACAGGGTCCCTGCTGCAGCAGGTCTTGTCTGAGCGGCAGAGGCCAAGGGTCCTCTGCCAGCATCTCTTGAAGTTCCGGGTACCAAGCTCTTCATGGCCAATCCGGAACCCCGAGTATGGTTTTCACTCCTCGCCTTCTTATTATTCTCAGTACCTTGGGTATGAGAGGTAGAGGAGGAGACACATAAACCGACTGGTACACCCATGGTGTCACTAGAGCGTCCCCAGCGATCGCCTGAGGGTCCCTTGACCTGGCGCCATATCTTTTCAACTTCTTGTTGAGGCGGGACGCCATCATGTCCCCCCGTGGTCATTCCCAACGGTTTACCCGCATTTGGAAAACTTCTGAATGAAGTCCCCATTCTCCTGGGTGTAGGTCGCCCATCGGAGAATCCTTGTGGCTTCTGCCATCGCCATCCTGCTTCTTGTGCCGCCCTGTCTGTTTACATGGGCGGCCGCCGTGATGTCGTCTGATTGGATCAGTACCGGCTGGTTCTGAAGCAGGGGCCTTGCTTGGCTTAGGGTATTGTAAATGGCCCTTAGCTGCAGAATATTTATGTGAAGCGAAATCTCCTTGGAAATTTCTTCCCTGTGTGACTGCACCCCAGCCCCGAAGGCTGGCATCCGTGGTCACCAGGACCCAGTCCTGTATTCCGAATCTGCGGCCCTCTAGTAGATGAGCCCTCTGCAGCCACCACAGCAGCGACACCCTGTTTCTTGCTGACAGGGTTATCCGCTGTTGTATCTGTAGATGGGACCCGGACCATTAGTCCCACAGGTCCCACTGGAACGTCCTTGCGTGGAGTCTTCCGAATGGAATTATGCTTCGTACGAAGCTACCATTTTTCCCAGGACTCGTGTGCATTGATGTACCGACACCTGTCCTGGTTTTAGGATGTCTCTGACTAGAGATGACAACTCCTCGGCTTTTTCCACTGGAAGAAACACTCTTTTCTGGTCTGCGTTCAGAAACATTCCCAGGAACAGAAGACGTGTCGTCGGGACCAGCTGTGACTTTGGAATATTGAGAATCCAGTCGTGCTGTTGTAGCACTTCTGCTACCCCCACTACCAACTGTTCTTTGGACCTCGCCTTTATCAGGAGATCGTCCAAGTACGGGATAATAAAAACTTCCTTCTTGCGAAGGAGTATCGTCACTTCGGCCATTACCTAGGTAAAGACCTTCGGTGCCGTGGACAACTCCAACGGCCGCGTCTGGAACGGATAGTGACAGTCCTGTACCACATATCTGAGGTACTCCTGGTGAGGGGGGTAAATGGGGACATGCAGGTACGCATCCTTGATGTCCAGGGAGACCCTGTAATCCCCCTCGTCCAGGCTCGTAATAACCGCCCTGAGCGATTCCATCTTGAACTTGAATCTTCTGATATAAAAGTTCAAGTATTTTAATTTCAAGATGGGTCTCACCGAACCGTTTCGGTACCACAACCACTGTGGAATAGTAACCCCTTCCTTGCTGAAGGAGGGGTACCTTGACAATCACTTGTTGTGATTATAGTGTTGAATATCCACCAACATCGTCTCCCTGGCAGAGGGAGGTGCCGGTAAGGCAGATTTTAGGAAACGGCGGGGGGAAGAACGTCTCGAACTCCAGCCTGTAACCCCTGAGATCCTGCTTGAAGGACCCAGGGATCCATGTGAGAGAGCCCACTGTCCGCTGAAATATCTGAGACGGGCCCCCACCGTACCCGGGTCCGCCTGAGCAGCCCCAGCACCATGCTGTGGACCTACCGGACGCAGGGAGGACTTCTGCTCTTGGGAACTAGCTGTGTGTTGCAGCTTTTTCCTCTACCTTTGCCTCTCGGCAGAAAGGATGAGCCTCTAGCCCTCTTGCTTTTCTGGGGCCGAAAGGACTGTACTTGATGATACGGTGCTTTCTTTTGTTGTGGGGTAGCCTGTGGCAAAAAAATTGATTTCCCAGCAGTAGCTGTGGAAACTAGGTCTGAAAAACTATCCCCAAACAGTTTTACCCCCTTATAGGGCAACTTCCATGTGCAGATTCGAGTCGGCATCGCCTGACCATTGTCAAGTCCATAACCCCCGTCTGGCGGCAATGGACCTAGCGCTTATTTTTGATGCCAGCCGGCAAATATCCCTCTGAGCATCACGCATGTATAAGACCACGTCTTTTATATGCTCTATTTTCAGCAAAATATTGTCCCTATCCATAGTTATTTTCCGACAGGGAATCTGACCACGCAACGGGAGCACTGCACATCCATGCCGAAGCAACGGCTGGTCGCAATATAATGCCCTAGTGTGTGACCATATCTTATAGGGTAACCTCCTGCTTTCTATCAGCAGGTTCCTTCAGGGCGGCCGTATCCGGAGACGGTAGTGCCACCTTTTCTGATAAGCGTGTAAGCGCTGTATCTACCCTATGGGGTGTTTCCCCGCGTGACCTATCCTCTGGCGGGAAAGGGTACGCTGCCAATAACCGTTGTAGAAATTATCAATTTCTTACCGGGGGAAGACCACTCTTCCTCACACACCTCATTTAATTTCTCAGATGCAGGAAAAAATAAGAATTTACTTACCGATAATTCTATTTCTCGGAGTCCGTAGTGGATGCTGGGGTTCCTGAAAGGACCATGGGGAATAGCGGCTCCGCAGGAGACAGGGCACAAAAGTAAAGCTTTCCGATCAGGTGGTGTGCACTGGCTCCTCCCCCTATGACCCTCCTCCAAGCCAGTTAGGTACTGTGCCCGGACGAGCGTACACAATAAGGGAGGAATTTTGAATCCCGGGTAAGACTCATACCAGCCACACCAATCACACCGTACAACTTGTGATCTAAACCCAGTTAACAGTATGATAACAGCGGAGCCTCTGAAAAGATGGCTCACAACAATAATAACCCGATTTTTGTAACTATGTACAAGTATTGCAGATAATCCGCACTTGGGATGGGCGCCCAGCATCCACTACGGACTCCGAGAAATAGAATTATCGGTAAGTAAATTCTTATTTTCTCTATCGTCCTAGTGGATGCTGGGGTTCCTGAAAGGACCATGGGGATTATACCAAAGCTCCCAAACGGGCGGGAGAGTGCGGATGACTCTGCAGCACCGAATGAGAGAACTCCAGGTCCTCCTTAGCCAGGGTATCAAATTTGTAGAATTTAGCAAACGTGTTTGCCCCTGACCAAGTAGCTGCTCGGCAAAGTTGTAAAGCCGAGACCCCTCGGGCAGCCGCCCAAGATGAGCCCACCTTCCTTGTGGAATGGGCATTTACATATTTTGGCTGTGGCAGGCCTGCCACAGAATGTGCAAGCTGAATTGTATTACACATCCAACTAGCAATAGTCTGCTTAGTAGCAAGAGCACCCAGTTTGTTGGGTGCATACAGGATAACAGCAAGTCAGTTTTCCTGACTCCAGCCGTCCTGGAACATATTTTCAGGGCCCTGACAACATCTAGCAACTTGGGGTCCTCCAAGTCCCTAGTAGGTGCAAGGCACCACAATAAGCTGGTTCAGGTGAAACACTGACACCACCTTAGGGAGAGAACTGGGGACGAGTCCGCAGCTCTGCCCTGTCCGAATGGACAAACAGATATGGGCTTTTTTGAGAAAAAACCACCAATTTGACACTCGCCTGGTCCAGGCCAGGGCCAAGAGCATGGTCACTTTTCATGTGAGATGCTTCAAATCCACAGATTTGACTGGTTTTAAACCAATGTGATTTGAGGAATCCCAGAACTACGTTGAGATCCCACAGTGCCACTGGAGGCACAAAAGAGGGTTGTATATGCAATACTCCCTTGACAAACTTCTGGACTTCAGGAACTGAAGCCAATTCTTTCTGGAAGAAAATCGACAGGGCCGAAATTTGAACCTTAATGGACCCCAATTTGAGGCCCATAGACACTCCTGTTTGCAGGAAATGCAGGAAACGACCGAGTTGAAATTTCTTTGTGGGGCCTTCCTGGCCTCACACCACGCAACATATTTTCGCCACATGTGGTGATAATGTTGTGCGGTCACCTCCTTTCTGGCTTTGACCAGGGTAGGAATGACCTCTTCCGGAATGCCTTTTTCCCTTAGGATCCGGCTTTCCACCGCCATGCCGACAAACGCAGCTGCGGTAAGTCTTGGAACAGACATGGTACTTGCTGAAGCAAGTCCCTTCTTAGCGGCAGAGGCCATAAGACCTCTGTAAGCATCTCTTGAAGTTCCGGGTACCAAGTCCTTCTTGGCCAATCCGGAGCCATGAGTATAGTTCTTACTCCTCTACGTCTTATAATTCTCAGCACCTTAGGTATGAGAAGCAGAGAAGGGAACACATACACCGACTGGTACACCCACGGTGTTACCAGAACGTCCACAGCTATTGCCTGAGGGTCTCTTGACCTGGCGCAATACCTGTCCCGTTTTTTGTTCAGACGGGACGCCATCATGTCCACCTTTGGTATTTCCCAACGGTTTACAATCATGTGGAAAAAACTTCCCGATGAAGTTTCCACTCTCCCGGGTGGAGGTCGTGCCTGCTGAGGAAGTCTGCTTCCCAGTTTCCATTCCCGGGATGAAACACTGCTGACAGTGCTATCACATGATTTTCCGCCCAGCGAAAAGTCCTTGCAGTTTTTGCCATTGCTCTCCTGCTTCTTGTGTCGCCCTGTCTGTTTACGTGGGCGACTGCCGTGATGTTTTTCCCACTGGATCAATACCGGCTGACCTTGAAGCAGAGGTCTTGCTAAGCTTAGAGCATTATAAATTTACCCTTAGCTCCAGTATATTTATGTGGAGAAAAGTCTCCAGACTTGATCACACTCCCTGGAAATTTTTTCCTTGTGTGACTGCTCCCCAGCCTCTCGGGCTGGGCTCCGTGGTCACCAGCATCCAAACCTGAATGCCGAATCTGCGGCCCTCTAGAAGATGAGCACTCTATAACCACCACAGGAGAGACACCCTTGTCCTTGGATATAGGGTTATCCGCTGATGCATCTGAAGATGCGATCCGGACCATTTGTCCAGCAGATCCCACTGAAAAGTTCTTGCGTGAAATCTGCCGAATGGAATTGCATCGTAGGAAGCCACCATTTTTACCAGGACCCTTGTGCAATGATGCACTGTTTTTAGGAGGTTCCTGACTAGCTCGGATAACTCCCTGGCTTTCTCTTCCGGGAGAAACACCTTTTTCTGGACTGTGTCCAGAATCATCCCTAGGCACAGCAGACGTGTCGTCGGGATCAGCTGCGATTTTGGAATATTTAGAATCCACCCGTGCTGTTGTAGCAGTATCCTAGATAGTGCTACTCCGACCTCCAACTGTTCCCTGGACTATGCCCTTATCAGGAGATCGTCCAAGTAAGGGATAATTAAGACGCCTTTTCTTCGAAGAAGAATCATCATTTCGGCCATTACCTTGGTAAAGACCCGGGGTGCCGTGGACAATCCAAACGGCAGCGTCTGAAACTGATAGTGACAGTTCTGCACCACGAACCTGAGGTACCCTTAGTGAGAAGGGCAAATTTGGGACATAGAGGTAAGCATCCCTGATGTCCCAGGACACTATATAGTCCCCTTCTTCCTGGTTCGTTATCACTGCTCTGAGTGACTCCATCTTGATTTGAACCTTTGTAAGTGTTCAAAAAAAATTTTAGAATAAGTCTCACCTAGCCTTCTGGCTTCAGTACCACAATATAGTGTGGAATAATACCCCTTTCCTTGTAGTAGGAGGGGTAATTTAATTATCACCTGCTGGGAATACAGCTTGTGAATTTTTTCCCATACTGCCTCCTTGTCGGAGGGAGACCTTGGTAAAGCAGACTTCAGGAGCCTGCGAAGGGGAAACGTCTCGACATTCCAATCTGTACCCCTGGGATACTACTTGTAGGATCCAGGGGTCCTGTACGGTCTCAGCGCCATGCTGAGAACTTGTCAGAAGCGGTGGAACGCTTCTGTTCCTGGGAATGGGCTGCCTGCTGCAGTCTTCTTCCCTTTCCTCTATCCCTGGGCAGATATGATCTTATAGGGACGAAAGGACTGAGGCTGAAAAGACGGTGTCTTTTTCTGCAGAGATGTGACTTAGGGTAAAAACGGTGGATTTTCCAGCAGTTGCCGTGGCCACCAGGTCCGATGGACCGACCCCAAATAACTCCTCTTCCTTTTTACGGCAATACACCTTTGTGCCGTTTGGAATCTGCATCACCTGACCACTGTCGTGTCCATAACATCTTCTGGCAGTTATGGACATCGCATTTACTCTTGATGCCAGAGTGCAAATATCCCTCTGTGCATCTCGCATATATAGAAATGCATCCTTTAAATGCTCTATAGTCAATAAAATACTGTCCCTGTCAAGGGTATCAATATTTTTAGTCAGGGAATCCGACCAAGCCACCCCAGCTCTGCACATCCAGGCTGAGGCGATCGCTGGTCGCAGTATAACACCAGTATGTGTGTATATACTTTTTATGATATTTTCCAGCCTCCTGTCAGCTGGTCCTTGAGGACGGCCCTATCTATAGACGGTACCGCCACTTGTTTTGATAAGCGTGTGAGCGCCTTATCCACCCTAAGGGGTGTTTCCCAACGCGCCCTAACTTCTGGCGGGAAAGGGTATACCGCCCATAATTTTCTATCGGGGGGAACCCACGCATCATCACACACTTTATTTAATTTATCTGATTCAGGAAAAACTATGGTAGTTTTTTCACATCCCACATAATACCCTCTTTTGTGGTACTTGTAGTATCAGAAATATGTAACACCTCCTTCATTGCCTTTAACGTGTGGCCCTAATAAGGAATACGTTTGTTTATTCACCGTCGACACTGGATTCAGTGTCCCTGTCTGTGTCTGTGTCGACCGACTAAAGTAAACGGGCGTTTTAAAACCCCTGACGGTGTTTTTGAGACGTCTGGACCGGTACTAATTGTTTGTCGGCCGTCTCATGTCGTCAACCGACCTTGCAGCGTGTTGACATTATCACGTAATTCCCTAAATAAGCCATCCATTCCGGTGTCGACTCCCTAGAGAGTGACATCACCATTACAGGCAATTGCTCCGCCTCCTCACCAACATCGTCCTCCTACATGTCGACACACACGTACCGACACACAGCACACACACAGGGAATGCTCTGATAGAGGACAGGACCCACTAGCCCTTTGGAGAGACAGAGGGAGAGTTTGCCAGCACACACCAAAAAACGCTATAATTATATAGGGACAACCTTATATAAGTGTTTTCCCTTATAGCATCTTTTTTATATATTTCTAACGCCAAATTAGTGCCCCCCCTCTCTGTTTTAACCCTGTTTCTGTAGTGCAGTGCAGGGGAGAGCCTGGGAGCCTTCCCTCCAGCCTTTCTGTGAGGGAAAATGGCGCTGTGTGCTGAGGAGATAGGCCCCGCCCCTTTTTCGGCGGCCTCGTCTCCCGCTCTTAACGGATTCTGGCAGGGGTTAAATATCTCCATATAGCCTCCGGAGGCTATATGTGAGGTATTTTTAGCCAAAATAGGTATTCATTTGCCTCCCAGGGCGCCCCCCTCCCAGCGCCCTGCACCCTCAGTGACTGCCGTGTGAAGTGTGCTGAGAGGAAAATGGCGCACAGCTGCAGTGCTGTGCGCTACCTTTAGAAGACTGAGGAGTCTTCTGCCGCCGATTCTGGACCTCTTCTTACTTCAGCATCTGCAAGGGGGCCGGCGGCAAGGCTCCGGTGACCATCCAGGCTGTACCTGTGATCGTCCCTCTGGAGCTGATGTCCAGTAGCCAAGAAGCCAATCCATCCTGCACGCAGGTGAGTTCACTTCTTCTCCCCTAAGTCCCTCGTTGCAGTGATCCTGTTGCCAGCAGGACTCACTGTAAAATAAAAAACCTAAGCTAAACTTTTCTAAGCAGCTCTTTAGGAGAGCCACCTAGATTGCACCCTTCTCGGCCGGGCACAAAAATCTAACTGGCTTGGAGGAGGGTCATAGGGGGAGGAGCCAGTGCACACCACCTGATCGGAAAGCTTTACTTTTGTGCCCTGTCTCCTGCGGAGCCGCTATTCCCCATGGTCCTTTCAGGAACCCCAGCATCCACTAGGACGATAGAGAAACTACTAATAGTTTTCTCTCACCAAACACATTACCCTTTTATGTGGTACCTGGGGTATAATCATAAATGTGTAATACATTTTTCATTGCCTCAATCCTGTAACGGGTGGACCTATTTGGAGGGTACACCAATCTCATCGATGTCGACACTGGAGTCAGTATCCGTGTCGACATTTGTGTCTGTTATCTGAGGTAGCGGGCGATTTTAAAGCCCCCCCATGACATTTGAGACGCTGGAACAGGCACAAGCTGAGTAGCCGGCTGTTCCGTGTCGTCGACCTTTTATGTAAGGAGTTGACACTTTCACGTAATCCTTCCATAAGTTCAACCACCCCGGTGTCGACCCCGCAGGGGGTGACAACATATTTACAGGCATTCGCTCCGCCTCCACCTCATTATCCTCCACATACCTGTCGACACAGCCGTACCGACACACAGCACACACACAGGGAATGCTCTGATAGAGGACAGGACCCCAGAAAGCCCTTTGGGGAGACAGAGGGAGAGTATGCCAGCACACACCAGGGCGCTATATATATCACAGGGATAGCACCTATAAAAAAGTGTTTTCCCTTATAGCTGCATATATTTGTATACTGCGCCTAAATTGTGCCCCCCCTCTCTTTTTAACCCTTTCTGTAGTGTATTAACTGCAGGGGAGAGCCAGGGAGCTTCCCTCCAACGGAGCTGTGAGGGAAAATGGCGCCAGTGTGCTGAGGAGATAGGCTCCGCCCCCTTCTCGGCTGACTTTTCTCCCGCTTTTTTCTGGAATCTGGCAGGGGTTAATATACATCCATATAGCCCTGGGGGTTATATGTGATGTATTTTTGCCAGCCAAGGTGTTAATATTGCTGCTCAGGGCGCCACCCCCCAGCGCCCTGCACCCATCAGTGACCGGAGTGTGTGGTGTGCATGAGGAGCAATGGCGCACAGCTGCAGTGCTGTGCGCTACCTTGGTGAAAACTGATGTCTTCTGCCGCCGATTTTCCGGACCTCTTCTTGCTTCTGGCTCTGTAAGGGGGCCGGCGGCGCGGCTCTGGGACCGGACTCCGAGGCTGGGCCTGTGTTCGGTCCCTCTGGAGCTAATGGTGTCCAGTAGCCTAAGAAGCCCAAGCTGGCTGCAAGCAAGCAGGTTCGCTTCTTCTCCCCTTAGTCCCTCGATGCAGTGAGCCTGTTGCCAGCAGGTCTCACTGAAAATAAAAAACCTAAAACTAACTTTTTCTAAGAAGCTCAGGAGAGCCCCCTAGATTGCACCCAGCTCGGTCGGGCACAAAAATCTAACTGAGGCTTGGAGGAGGGTCATAGGGGGAGGAGCCAGTGCACACCAGGTAGTCCTAAAGCTTTCTTTTTGTGCCCAGTCTCCTGCGGAGCCGCTATTCCCCATGGTCCTTACGGAGTTCCCAGCATCCACTAGGACGTCAGAGAAAATATATATATGTACGTACGTACGTACAATTGCAAAGGTTCTTTTCTGAATTGATTTAATAGCAGCTAATTTTGGGGCAGATGTATTAACCTGGAGGAGGCATCAGGAAGTGATAAACCAGTGATACGTGCAAGGTGATAAACACACCAGCCAATCAGCTCCTATCACCTTGCACTTGTCACTGGTTTATCACTTCCTTATGCAGTCTCCAGGTTAATACATCAGCCCCTTTATTTGATGTTAGAAAAAAACAACAAAACACATACAACAAACACATGAAGGGGTTGTACATCAGCTGCACTTTCGGTAGCCATTGCTTATTGTAATACCCCATAGGGTGCTGCATACTGAAATGTGCAATTTAGAGGAGAATTTGGGTGAAAATAAAGGTGACATAGGGCGTTATTGTTGGTACTTCGACACCCCCACAAAGTCACATTGCGGACATTGCAAACCCCCCCCCCCCCCCCCCCCCAAGATACCAATCCATTATTCCCCCATCCACTTACCCAGCAGTACGTTGAGCAGCCATGTGTAGAAATGCTGAGTCCTCCGGGAATGCTGACAGATGTGTACTGCAGAACTCGCTGCTGTGCGGCGGATGGTGGGAGAGCTGCACTTCAGATTGGCTACAAATGCTTTCAGTAGAACCTGAAAGCAAATAAATCACTTGTATAATACACCACACAATGCCATAAACAGTACACAGTACATTCACTCCCTGTATTTTAGAATTTCATTTTACATTTTTTTTGGCTTTGTTCAAGAACAAATTTTGACTTCCAAAATTAATGATGGCTGTAAAAAAAAAAAAACAATATGTGAAATGTTATGAAAGGCTGACTCCAGCCTCAGTGGCATTTCCACAAATATCTACCAACTGAGTATGCAAGCAGGTCAGCCACTATTGTAGGGTTCAACTTTCACGTTTTTCCTGTTTGCATTTTACAAACACTGGAGGTAGTACTAGTGCTTTTACTAGGTCACCAGGGGATGTATCTTACTGCTTGGTAAAGAACTACTGAACTACATCGCTTCACACTGTGGAGGGTGAAACGCAGAGTATAGCATAGCTGTGCCAGTAGCACTGGATCAGATCAGCTCTATGACAGGGGCGAGAGTTCCTGCTAAGCAAAGACAGCCCAGCAGCAGGACATGCACGGATATAAGGTAATTATAGAGGATGGACTGCACAAAGCATTTTACACCTTGGTGGTACAATATCCAGTGCTGACCTGCCTGAAGAAGAAACAGCCCGAGGTCGACTGAATTTAAAGAATGCTGAAAATTGACAAAAATGCTTTGGTGAACACACCTTCAAAAACAAACAAAAAAAAGGAAACTTACAAAGAAAATGAAGAATATGTTTAAAAGGTTGCGTTACATTAAAACTTACAGCGGTCCCGATTGGTCAATTCAATTAGGAGCAACATAAGTGCATCTACAAGCAAGTAAGCCTAATTGAATTGACCCATGTGGGAGAGATGAAGTGCCATTGCTGTCGTTTCCAGACTGTTTAAATGGAATAGGAATTATTTGACTTAACGTAATGCTTCCTTTAAATCTTCCGCACATTTCATTTGCTACGATTATGTTAATTTTAAATGAATGATTTTTATATAACAATGGACAGTACAGCAAGCGTCACCAGTATCACACTGAAGTCCCAATTTTAGAACATGGTTTCATATGTTTATAGATCGTATCCTTACCTTGATTTCATGGTCGTTTGCAAAGTTACCAAAGGCAGCCATGATTTTCGGAATAGCAGCAGCAAGCGTCTCTTGTACCGACTCTTCCTGACGTTTACATATTTTTGAGATGCAAGGAAGCAGGTTCACCAAGTATGGTCTAGTAACATGTAAAACAGGAGAATTTAGAAGTATACAGTAAGAGGACGCAATACTGTAATATACTGCAATTCATTACTGGCACTCATGAAGTTAAATGCTCTGTTACAAGACCCACGTGTACAATATGAATAACGTTAGCCTGCACAACACAAATGTTTCCTTCCGTTTTCTGAGGCTTGACAGATAACGATTCAATTTACATATACTGGGTCTTCTCACTCAGCATTGTAAGGAGGATCCCAAACACATATCAGCCAATGAAAAACAGCGCAGCAGTCATTTAAAAGGGCAACTTAACCCAATAGGTGAATATTTCAAATATGACCTACGGATGTAAAATACAGTTACTGATATTCAATGGTAAAAAAAAAAAAATTGTTGTATAGTTTTTTGTTCTCAGCAATAATACATTACCCTTTTCTCTGCAGTTATGTACATTTAGTTCTGAGCAATATATTACCTGCACTTTTGAGGTCGAACAAGGTGCGCAAGCTCGGCAAACCTCCAGAGGGCGGCTCTAAGGCTCCGCGCGGCCCCGTTCTACACAGAGACCAGCAGATGATTATTTGCAAATAGAACAAATACAGAAACACACCCCCTACATTGCAGCCTCACTAGCACGTAACAACAACCATCTATACCCCACTGTTATGAATACTCCAGTGTCCCCTATGGCATGAAGGAGAAAAAGTGAAAAACAAACGCAAAAAACTCCCACAAATACAAAAGTGCTGAAATGATTTTACAACATACAATAAACATATATGCACACACACTTTAATATAAATGTATCTTCTTGATTTAAGAGTTAAGGGGGGTACACACAGAGATCAGTGCTTAAATTCGTAAGGGGGGTACTCACGGAGCGATCGCTACTTAAAATCTAAGCAATCTGACTAAATTGCTTAGATTTTAAGCAGCGATCACTCAGTGTGTACCCCTCACAGCGATAGCGATGCGCAGCCCAGCGCATCGCTATCGCTGGTGCTAGATTGGCCTGCATGCAGGCTCAATCTAGCAGGTCGCTCATTTCACCCGCTGTGCTGAGTGGGGGGAGAGATGTGTGCTGAGCGGCACATATCTCTCATTAGATCTGCCCATGAATACGGGCCTTAAGAAACCTGACTAGACTGATTAGAAATTAAGCACGGATCTCTCCGTGTGTATGCCCCACAGCGATAGCGATGCACGGCCCCACACGTCGCTATCGCCGGTGCTAGATTGGCATGCATGCAGGCACAGTCTAGCACAGAGGTCCTCAAACTCGGTCCTCAGGACCCCACACGGTGCATGTTTTGCAGGTCTCCTCACAGAATCACAAGTGAAATAATTAGCTCCACCTGTGGACCTTTTAAAATGTGTCAGTGAGTAATTAATACACCTGTGCACCTGCTGGGTTACCTGCAAAACATGCACTGTGTGGGCCCCCGAGGACCGAGTTTGAGGACCTCTGGTCTAGCACATGGCTCATGTCACCGCTGGGTGAAATGAGCGCACTCCCCTTCATCGCTCAGCACACGTCGCGCTGTTTGCCGAGTGGGGGGGGGGGGCGGGGAGATGTGTGCTGAGCGGTCTGTGCTAGATCGCTCAGCACACATCTCTGTTCCACATCTCCCCTTGTGTACTGGCTATTAATGTAACCTTGGACAGGCTCCTCAGCCAATAACCAAGGTGAACAACAGTGCTGGGCACATTGAGGTTTCATTTTCTAATAAGTTCTGTTATTGCCAATAAAACCCAACATAAAATAAAAGCAACACATGCATTACACAGTTTGCTGTACAGCGCACAGCCAGGCAACAGGACAAGGGAAGACATTGATGGGAGTCTTTGACTTTAAAGTAGGATTGTCAAACAGAGGAAAATCTACATTAATAGTCAAAGGCATAAATTGTTCCCCTCTTGCCTGCTATTGTTTGTGTGCCGCTGGGCAAAAAGCAGAGGAGAGTATAGAGCAGTAACATAGACCCATTTAACCCATTCACTACCAAGAAGGTAAAATTAGCGCTCACATGATGAGCTGTCACACATTGTGGTGACCAGTGAAGTGGATTCCACATTACCTCTGGAGAAGAGAAGAGTGTAAAATACAAATCTCTACCTCAGCGCCCCCAGTGGTGCAGCATGTCCTTACATGCCTTACCGCAGATATGCGCTATCCACATCTATCAGTACTGCATGACAACATAAATGCCACAAAAACAAAATAGTTACTCAAGTAAATTAAACACATCAAAGCCACATCAGCCCTGAAATATTATATGAAATTTATTTTTGAAGAGCTAAAAGTGAGGTGCAAATTTGGCAATGAGAGAGTTAATCTATATATTATATAAATGCGAAAATCCTCACTCACTCACCGACTCATCACTAATTCTCTTACTTCCCGATATGTTAGGAAGATGAAATGTAACATGGGTATTCTTCAGGTGGGAAATAGGAAAGCTTCATAATTATAATTTTAATAAACCTCCCCTAAGGTGATGAAAAGGGGGTTGACACAATGACGTCACTGCCAATGCGTGGCTTGCGTTGCGTAAAGGATAACGGCAAAACAGACAATCAGATCACAATTTGGATTGCACCTTCAGTGTGTAGAATTTAATAAACTACAAAAATGGTCCCGTCACTTTTTACCGTATCTGCTGCGGGTGCTCCTCGGGGAAACGCCAAGAACCATGGATTAATATTTACTTACATTAAGATGTCTCAAATTTACATCTCTATAGATTTACTAAATTTTTAACACTCATGTTTATGTACAACCGTGAAAATCAGAAACTCCCGTGCGAAGAACAGATAGTGTGTACATATATGTATAGAGGGCAGGTACACTTAAAAACAAGCAGAATGGGCGCATTTTTATTTTTATAATGCAGATTCAACAATGAGGCCTTTAACGAGCCGCGGCTGGTGAGCAATGTTCCCCATCTCCACTTTAAGGTAAGGTTTAAGCCAGTCATCCAATCATAGAAAGATAAGCAATTCACCTTTTTAATTTCTTTGTAGAGCTCAAGTTGAAGCCGCGGGAGGTTGGAATCCATCAAAGCCTGTAACAAGAGTGCGCCTGGGTCAACATAATGCTGTATTTCCCTGCTACACAGAGTGTAAAGGCATGTCATCTTTACAGGACACAGCACCTCACATGTGGCTAAGCAGGAAGGCTGCATGAAATCTTATTTCAGTGTCTTCACCACTGCATGATATAAGGTAACAATAGTAGTAGCAGCAGGAGAAGCAGGAGGAGCAGAGGATATCATATAAAACTGGAACTATTACTTCTAGAGTCATTTAAGCCCTTATCTTAAGCCACACAAACAATTTAAAAAAAATAATTTAGGGTGATGGATGGATTTGAAAACTGTAAAAATGGTATAACGAAGAAAATAAGATTTTACTTACCGATAAATCTATTTCTCGTAGTCCGTAGTGGATGCTGGGGACTCCGTAAGGACCATGGGGATATAGCGGCTCCGCAGGAGACAGGGCACAATAATAAAAGCTTTAGGATCAGGTGGTGTGCACTGGCTCCTCCCCCTATGACCCTCCTCCAAGCCTCAGTTAGGATACTGTGCCCGGACGAGCGTGCATAATAAGGAAGGATATTGAATCCCGGGTAAGACTCATACCAGCCACACCAATTACACCGTACAACCTGTGATCTGAACCCAGTTAACAGTATGATAACAACGAAGGAGCCTCTGACAAGATGGCTCACAACAAGAATAACCCGATTTTTGTAACAATAACTATGTACAAGTATTGCAGACAATCCGCACTTGGGATGGGCGCCCAGCATCCACTACGGACTACGAGAAATAGAATTATCGGTAAGTAAAATCTTATTTTCTCTGACGTCCTAGTGGATGCTGGGGACTCCGTAAGGACCATGGGGATTATACCAAAGCTCCCAAACGGGCGGGAGAGTGCGGATGACCCTGCAGCACCGAATGAGAGACTCCATGTCCTCCTCAGCCAGGGTATCAAATTTGTAGAATTTAGCAAACGTGTTTGCCCCTGACCAAGTAACTGCTCGGCAAAGTTGTAAAGCCGAGACCCCTCGGGCAGTCGCCCAAGATGAGCCCCCTTCCTTTTGGAATGGGCTTTTACAGATTTTGGCTGTGGCAGGCCTGCCACAGAATGTGTAAACTGAATTGTATTACAAATCCAGCGAGCAATCGTCTTCTTAGAAGCAGGAGCACCCATCTTGTTGGGTGCATACAGGCTAAACAGCGAGTCAGATTTTCTGACTCCAGCCGTCCTGGAAACATATTTTTCAGGGCCCTGACAACGTCAAGTAACTTGGAGTCCTCCAAGTCCCTAGTACCCGCAGGTACCACAATAGGTTGGTTCATGTGAAAAACAGAAAACACTTTAAGGAGAAATTGAGGACGAGTCCTCAATTCTGCCCTGTCAGAATGAAAAATTAAGTAAGGGCTTTATATATGATAAAGCCGCCAATTCTGACACACGCCTGGCTGAAGCCAGGGCTAATAGCATCGTCACCTTCCATGTGAGATATTTGAAGTCCACAGTGGTGAGTGGTTCAAACCAATGTGACTTTAGGAAACTCAAAACAACATTGAGATCCCAAGGTGCCACTGGGGCACAAAATGAGGCTGTATATGCAGTACCCCTTTTACAAACATCTGAACGTCAGGCACTAAAGCCAGTTCTTTCTGGAAGAAATTCGACAGGGCCGAAATTTGAACCTTAATGGACCCTAATTTTAGGCCCATAGACAGTCCTGTTTTCAGGAAATGTAGGAAACGACCCAGTTGGAATTCCTCTGTAGGGGCCTTCTTGGCCTCACACCACGCAACATATCTTCACCAAATGCGGTGAAAATGTTTTGCGGTTACATCCTTCCTGTCTTCGACCAGGGTAGGGATGACTTCATCTGGAATGCCCTTTCAGGATCCGGCGTTCAACCGCCATGCCGTCAAACGCGGCCGCGGTAAGTCTTGGAACAGACAAGGCCCCTGCTGGAGCAGGTCCTTTCTTAAAGGTAGAGGCCACGGGTCTTCCGTGAACATCTCTTGAAGTTTCGGGTACCAAGTCCTTCTTGGCCAATCCGGAACCACGAGTATCGTTCTTACTCATCTCCCTCTTATGATTCTCAGTACTTTTGGTATGAGAGGCATAGGAGGGAACACATACTCTGACTGGTACACCCACAGTGTTACCAGAGCGTCCACCGCTATTGCCTGAGGGTCCCTTGACCTGGCGCAATATCTGTCTAGTTTTTTGTTCAGGCGGGACGCCATCATGTCCACCTTTGGTTTTTCCCAACGGTTTACAATCATGTGGAAGACTTCCCGATGAAGTCCCCACTCTCCCGGGTAGAGGTCATGCCTGCTGAGGAAGTCTGCTTCCCAGTTTTCCACTCCCGGAATGAACACTGCTGAGAGTGTTATCACATGATTTTTCGCCCAGCGAAGAATCCTTGTAGTTTCTGCCATTTCCCTCCTGCTTCTTGTGCCGCCGTTTACGTGGGCGACTGCCGTGATGTTGTCCCACTGGATCAATACCGGCTGACCTTGAAGCAGAGGTCTTGCTAAGCTTAGAGCATTGTAAATTGCCCTTAGCTCCAGTATATTTATGTGGAGAGAAGTCTCCAGACTTGATCACACTCTCTGGAAATTTTTTTCCTTGTGTGACTGCTCCCCAGCCACTCAGGCTGGCATCCGTGGTCACCAGGACCCAGTCCTGAATGCCGAATCTGCGGCCCTTTCATAGATGAGCACTCTGCAGCCACCGCAGAAGAAACACCCTTGTCCTTGGAGACAGGGTTATCCGCTGATGCATCTGAAGATGCGATCCGGACCATTTTTCCAGCATATCCCACGGAAAGGTTCTTGCGTGAAATCTACCGAATGGGATCGCTTTGTAAGAAAACGCCATTTTTCACAGGATCCTTGTGCAATGATGCACTGATACTTTTCCTGGTTTTAGGAGGTTCCTGACTAGCTCGGATAACTCCCTGGCTTTCTTCTCCGGGAGAAAACATCCTTTTCTGGACTGTGTCCAGAATCATCCCTAGGAACAGTAGACGTGTCGTCGGAAAAAACTGCGATTTTGGAATATTTAGAATCCACTCGTGCTGTCGTAGAACTACTTAAGATAGTGCTACTCCGACCTCCAACTGTTCTCTGGACCTTGCCTTTATCAGGAAAGCGTCCATATTTCTTTTAAGAAGAATCATCATTTCGGCCATTACCTTGGTAAAGACCCGGGGTGCCGTGGACAATCCAAACGGCAGCGTCTGAACTGATAGTGACAGTTCTGTACCACGAACCTGAGGTACCCTTGTTGAGAAGGCAAATTTTGACATGTAGGTAAGCGTCCCTGATATCCAGTGACACCATATCGTCCCCTTCTTCCTGGTTCGCTATCACTACTCTGAGTGACTCCATCTTGATTTGAACGCTTGTATGTAAGTGTTCAAATATTTCAGATCTCACCGAGCCGTCTGGCTTCAGTACCACAATATAGTGTGGAATAATACCCCTTCCCTTGTTGTAGAAGGGGTACTTTGATTATCACCTGCTGGGAATACAGCCTGTGAATTGTTCCCAATACTGCCTCCCTGTCGGAGGGAGACGTTGGTAAAGCAGACTTCAGGAACTTGTGAGGGGGAGACGTCTCGAATTTCCAATGTACACCTGGGATACTACGTGTAGGATCCAGGAGTCCACTTGTGAGTGAGCCCCCTGCGTGCTGAAACTCTTGAGATGACCCCCTACCGCACCTGAGTCCGCTTGTACTGCCCCAGCGTCATGCTGCGGACTTGGCAGAAGCTGTGGAGGGCTTCTGTTCCTGGGAATGGGCTGCCTGCTGCAGTCTTCTTCCCTTTCCTCTACCCCTGGGCAGATATGACTGGCCCTTTAGCCCGCCTGCCCTTATGGGGACGAAAGGACTGAGACTGAAAAGACTGTGTCCTTTTCTGCTGAGATGTGACTTGGGGTAACAAAAGGTGGATTTTTCAGCTGTTGCCATGGCCACCAGGTCCGATGGACCGCCCCTTTATACGGCAATACTTCCATGTGCCGTCTGGAATCTGCATCACCTGACCACTGTCGTGTCTTCGTCTGGCAGATATGGACATCACATTTACTCTTGATGCCAGAATGCAAATATCCCTCTGCGCATCTCGCATATATAGAAATGCATCTATAGTCAATAAAATCTTGTCCCTGTCAAGGGTATCAATATTTTCAGTCAGGAAATCCGACCAAGCCCCCTCAGCGCTGCACATCCAGGCTGAGGCGATTGCTGGTCGTAGTATAACACCAGTATGTGTGTATATACTTTTAGGATATTTTTCAGCTTCCTATCAGCTGGCTCCTTGAGGGCTGCCGTATCTGGAGACGGTAACGCCCCTTGTTTTTATAAGCGTGTGAGCGCCTTATCCACCCTAAGGTGTGTTTCCCAACTCGCCCTAACTTCTGGCGGGAAAGGGTATACCGCCAATAATTTTCTATCGGAGGAAACCCACGTATCATCACACACTTCATTTAATTTATCTGATTCAGGAAAAACTACAAGTAGTTTATTCACACCCTACATAATACCCTTATTTGTGGTACTTGTAGTATCAGAAATATGTAACACCTCCTTCATTGCCCTTAACATGAAACGTGTGGCCCTAAAGGAAAATACGTTTGTTTGTTTATTCACCGTCGACACTGGAGTCAGTGTCCGTGTCTGTGTCAACTGACTGAGGTAAATGGGCGTTTTTACAAGCCCCTGACGGTGTCTGAGACGCCTGGACAGGTACTAATTTGTTTGCCGGCCGTCTCATGTCGTCAACCGACCTTGCAGCGTGTTGACTCACGTAATTCCTAAATAAGCCATCCATTCCAGTGTCGACTCCCTAGAGAGTGACATCACCAATACAGGCAATTTGCTCCGCCTCCTCACCAACATCGTCCTCCTACATGTCGACACACACGTACCGACACACAGCACACACACAGGGAATGCTCTGATAGAGGACAGGACCCCACTAGCTCTTTGGGGAGACAGAGGGAGAGTTTGCCAGCACACACCAAAAACGCTATAATTATACAGGGACAACCCCTTATACAAGTGTTTTCCCTTATAGCATTTTTATATATGTAATCATATCGCCAAATAAGTGCCCCCCCTCTCTGTTTTAACCCTGTTTCTGTAGTGCAGTGCAGGGGAGAGCCTGGGAGCCTTCCTCACAGCAGAGCTGAGCAGGAAAATGGCGCCGTGTGCTGAGGAGAATAGGCCCCGCCCCCTTTTCGGCGGGCTCTTCTCCCGGAGTTTGAGAGATCTGGCAGGGGTTAAATACATCCATATAGCCTCAAGGGCTATATGTGATGTATTTTAGCCATAAAAAGGTATTATACATTGCTGCCCAGGGCGCCCCCCCCAGCGCCCTGCACCCTCAGTGACAGTTGGTGACTGTTGGTGAAGTGTGCTGACAACAATGGCGCACAGCTGCAGTGCTGTGCGCTACCTTATGAAGACTGAAAGTCTTCTGCCGCCTGTTTCTGGACCTCTGGACGTCTTCAAATTCGGCATCTGCAAGGGGGGTCGGCGGCACGGCTCCGGGACGAACCCCAGGGTGAGACCTGTGTTCCGACTCCCTCTGGAGCTAATGGTGTCCAGTAGCCTAAGAAGCAAATCCATCCTGCACGCAGGTGAGTTTACTTCTCTCCCCTAAGTCCCTCGTAGCAGTGAGCCTGTTGCCAGCAGGTCTCACTGAAAGAAAAAAACCTAACTTAAACTTTTATTCTAAGCAGCTCAGGAGAGCCACCTAGATTGCACCCTTCTCGGCCGGGCACAAAAATCTAACTGAGGCTTGGAGGAGGGTCATAGGGGGAGGAGCCAGTGCACACCACCTGATCCTAAAGCTTTTATTATTGTGCCCTGTCTCCTGCGGAGCCGCTATATCCCCATGGTCCTTACGGAGTCCCCAGCATCCACTAGGACGTCAGAGAAAAATACGTTATTATACATTATTAGTTAGGTCTTGTACATATTTTGGGGGATGGAAGGCTTGGGAACACTATCTGTTTTTCAGCTGTGGAAGAGCAGAAAGACCGGATTGGACTACATTCTATAGTAAAGGATATCTTTCTATTTATTGACCCTCCCCTTATATGTGTCTGTCTTTCAATAAAGCTTCGGGCTTGTGATTTCCTCCACCTTCTTACACTCCACACCCATAGCCTTATTAACTGATGTATTATTGTATAGTTTAAATGTATAGTGCAGTTCATGATTTATAGTGTAGGCTGGCCTGTGCTGTATTTCTTGAACTGTACTATACCGTCTGCATTTGTATTGTGTTTTGGCTGTGCTGCAACACGGTACTTATGTGTGTAATGTTTATGTATGTTTTTTTTGCTTCTTTATGTCAATAAAGATGCAATTAGCTCCAATCATTTCAGGGTTAATGAATTCGCCCCACTGAGTATTCAATTAGGGCCGTTGTTGCCCGTTTTGAAGGCATTTTCGCCAATGCCGTTTCACTTTTTTTTTTTTTTTTTTTAAGTGAAAATGCCTCAAAAATCGGCGAAAAATGTCCCGTGTTTTCGGCGGGAAACCCGTGGATTCGCCAATCCACATGTTTTCCGCCCCAGGAAAAATCCGGCCTTGCTATTGCATAGGGTGATCTAAAAAAAGCGAAAAGCTCAGTTTTTTCGTCTAGGCGAAAATAACAGAGCTACAGTAATTGCATAAAAACCTTAGTCTTCAACATGCACACAATATACTGTGTACCGTTTTAGGGCATATTGTTACACTGCACTGCAAGCAAATAAAGCTGCTCTTGTAGCTGCATGTCAAGAACACGATAAATAAAGACCAAAAATCAGAATGATTATTAGCAGATCACAAAGACAAAAAGAGGACAGAATCTAGAAGCCAGGTGACGCCTAATGACCAATTTCGGAATTTTCTAATTGCCAGGAAGGGGGTGAATCTGCACATATGTAAGGTATAACTCCAAAGAGGTGACAGAGTATCACTTTACAGGTTCATGTAAATACAGTTACTGTCATGGCAGTCTAGAACAGGGAGAGAGATACACTGTAATACCCACACTCCTGTTCTACGGCAGAACACACTACCTGTGTCGGAGCAGACTTACTTTCACCACTTTGTTGAGACACTCGTCGGCCACCATCCTGACGTCGGACTCTGCATCATCGCTGCACAGTAAGAAGAGCTCCATGGCGATACCCAGCAGCTTCTGAAACTCGGGCGAGTTCCTGCAACACAGAGTACAGTAGGGTGAATCACTCCGTCAGCTGCATCATGACTTCCATCAGGCCTGCAGTAAAGAGCAGAACTTGCCCTCTTGTATCCAGTGCTGTTACTCTGGCTTGTAATTTACCGCATAAATGCCTCCTGCTCAGTGTTCCAATCGCACATCAATAAAACAGCAACGACAGGAAAAAAAAATGTATAGATGGCGAAAAATAAAAAATATGGATAAATTCTGTTCCCAACTCTGTCTATTCTAACTTGTCTACAAGAGAACAAATTACATTTCAAATATTTATTACACTTTTACCATTTGCCATCGCTCAAGTTATTTGCTTCCTAAGCATGTATTAAACAGACCTCTAAAGAAATTAGATCGTGACCTGGCTGAGGTGACGTCTGACCTCTATGTATTAATGGGATACAGTACATATTAATGGTGTCTATTTCAAACGCTTTATCCTATGTACTAATTGAAGTATGAGCTTGTAAGCACACATCTAAGTGATTTAACAAAAATGTAAAACTCTTTAATGTACAGTGCCTTGCTAAAGTATTCACCCCGCTTGGCTTTTTAGTTATTTTGTTACATTACAAGGTGTAATTTAATTTTTTTTTTTTACTCTGAATTTTATGTGATGGATCTGCACAAAATAGTCTAAGTTGGTGAAATGATATGAGAAAAATGTATATAAAAAGAGATTTTTTTATAAATTAAAATCTGAAAATTGGCATGTGCATATGTACAGTATTCACCCCCTTTGCTAGGAAGCCCCTCAAAAGTTCTGGTGCAACCAATTACCTTCAGAAGTCACATAATTAGTGAAATGAAGTCCACCTGTGTGCAATCTAAGTGTCACATGATCTGTCTGTATAAACACACCTTTTCTGAAAGGCCCCAGAGGCTGCAACACCACTAAGCAAGAGGCATCACACCATGAAGACCAAGGAGCTCTCCAAACAAGTCAGGGACAAAGTTGTTGAGAAGTACAAGTCAGGGTTGGGTTATAAAAAAAAAAAAAAAAAAAAATAATAAGATTTTACTCACCGGTAAATCTATTTCTCGTAGTCCGTAGTGGATGCTGGGAACTCCGTAAGGACCATGGGGAATAGACGGGCTCCGCAGGAGACTGGGCACTCTATAAGAAAGATTTGGTACTATCTGGTGTGCACTGGCTCCTCCCTCTATGCCCCTCCTCCAGACCCCAGTTAGGATACTGTGCCCGGAAGAGCTGACACAATAAGGAAGGATTTTGAATCCCGGGTAAGACTCAGACCAGCCACACCAATCACACCGTATAACTCGTGATACTATACCCAGTTAACAGTATAAAATATAACTGAGCCTCTCAACAGATGGCTCAACAATAACCCTTTAGTTAGGCAATAACTATATACAAGTATTGCAGACAATCCGCACTTGGGATGGGCGCCCAGCATCCACTACGGACTACGAGAAATAGATTTACCGGTGAGTAAAATCTTATTTTCTCTGACGTCCTAGTGGATGCTGGGAACTCCGTAAAGACCATGGGGATTATACCAAAGCTCCCAAACGGGCGGGAGAGTGCGGATGACTCTGCAGCACCGAATGAGAGAACTCAAGGTCCTCCTCAGCCAGGGTATCAAATTTGTATAATTTAGCAAACGTGTTTGCCCCTGACCAAGTTGCAGCTCGGCAAAGTTGTAAAGCCGAGACCCCTCGGGCAGCCGCCCAAGATGAGCCCACTTTCCTCGTGGAATGGGCTGTTACTGATTTAGGATGCGGCAATCCAGCCGCAGAATGCTCCAGCTGAATTGTGCTACAAATCCAGCGAGCAATAGTCTGCTTAGAAGCAGGAGCACCTATTTTGTTGGGTGCCTACAGGATAAAAACGAGTCAGTTTTCCTGACTCCAGCCGTCCTGGAAATATAAAATTTTAAGGCCCTGACTACGTCCAGTAACTTGGAATCTTCCAAGTCCCTAGTAGCCGCAGGCACTACAATAGGTTGGTTCAAGTGAAAATCTGATACCACCTTAGGGAGAAACTGGGGACGAGTCCTCAATTCTGCCCTATCCATATGGAAAATCAGATAAGGGCTTTTACATGACAAAGCCGCCAATTCTGACACACGCCTGGCCGAAGCCAAGGCCAATAACATGACCACTTACCACGTGAGATATTTCAAATCCACAGTTTTAAGTGGCTCAAACCAATGTGATTTTAAGAAACTCAACACCACGTTGAGATCCCAAGGTGCCACAGAAGGCACAAAAAAGGGGCTGAATATGTAGCACTCCCTTTACAAATGTCTGAACTCCAGGCAGTGAAGCCAGTTCTTTCTGGAAGAAAATCGACAGAGCCGAAATCTCGACCTTAATGGAACCCAAATTTAGGCCCATAGTCACTCCTGACTGTAGGAAGTGAAGAAAACGACCCAGCTGAAATTCCTCTGTTGGGGCCTTCCTGGCCTCACACCACGCAACATATTTTCGCCAAATACGGTGATAATGGTTTGCGGTTACTTCTTTCCTGGCTTTTATCAGCGTAGGAATGACTTCCTCCGGAATGCCCTTTTGCTTTAGGATCCGGAATTCAACCGCCATGCCGTCCAACGCAGCCGCGGTAAGTCTTGGAACAGACAGGGCCCCTGCTGTAGCAGATCCTGTCTGAGCGGTAGAGGCCATGGGTCCTCTGATATTATTTCTTGAAGTTCTGGGTACCAAGCTCTTCTTGGCCCCTCCGGAACCACGAGTATCGTTCTTACTCCTCGTTTTCTTATTATTCTCAGTACCTTTGGTATGAGAGGCAGAGGAGGGAATACATAAACCGACTGGTACACCCACGGTGTCACTAGACCGTCCACAGCTATTAGTAAAATGAGATAATAACCGCGCTTATGTTTGTATTTAGCAGCTCCCTATAATAAAAATAACAATAAACACTAAAAAGGGGAGCGCTTGATTAGATTTGCATAATGAATTGAACGCACATACCTGTAAAAGAAATTTGGTTAATAATATGTTTAAGCTCTTTTTTGAAGAAGTGGTGGAACAGAGATAATTGATATTGTTTGTGAATCAATTAATAATTTGCCGGACAGTTCTTTCCCACGGGTAATACTATCCCTGCTGTCCCTAATACCTTTTGCGGCTTGTTGTTTGTAGCCTCGGCGTGCATCAGCGTGCACCACGGGTATCGCTTGTCCCGTCTCTCCCGTTGTGACGGTTACTCCGGCTCCGTATTGCTTTTGCGGCGTGCCTGTTTAGAAGCGTCTCAGCATATCAGTGTTAGCGTTCACTGATCCAATATTCTCCGTTTCTTTGATGGTGCAGAAACGGAGAATATTGGATCAGTGAACGCTAACACTGATATGCTGAGACGCTTCTAAACAGGCACGCCGCAAAAGCAATACGGAGCCGGAGTAACCGTCACAACGGGAGAGACGGGACAAGCGATACCCGTGGTGCACGCTGATGCACGCCGAGGCTACAAACAACAAGCCGCAAAAGGTATTAGGGACAGCAGGGATAGTATTACCCGTGGGAAAGAACTGTCCGGCAAATTATTAATTGATTCACAAACAATATCAATTATCTCTGTTCCACCACTTCTTCAAAAAAGAGCTTAAACATATTATTAACCAAATTTCTTTTACAGGTATGTGCGTTCAATTCATTATGCAAATCTAATCAAGCGCTCCCCTTTTTAGTGTTTATCGTCCACAGCTATTGCCTGAGGGTCTCTTGACCTGGCGCAATATCTAATTTTTTGTTTAGGCGGGACGCCATCATGTCCACCTGTGGCCTTTCCCAACGGTTTACCAACAGTTGGAAGACTTCTGGATGAAGTCCCCACTCTCCAGGGTGTCGGTCGTGTCTGCTGAGGAAGTCTGCTTCCCAGTTGTCCACTCCCGGAATGAACACTGCTGACAGTGCTAAGACGTGATTTTCCGCCCATCGGAGAATCCTTGTGGCTTCTGCCATCGCCATCCTGCTTCTTGTGCCGCCCTGTCGGTTTACATGGGCGACTGCCGTGATGTTGTCTGATTGGATCAGTACCGGCTGGTTTTGAAGAAGAGGCCTTGCCAGACTTAGGGCATTGTAAATGGCCCTCAGTTCCAGAATATTTATGTGTAGGGACGACTCCTGACTTGACCAAAGTCCTTGGAAATTTCTTCCCTGTGTGACTACCCCCCAGCCTCGAAGGCTGGCATCCGTGGTTACCAGGACCCAGTCCTGTATGCCGAATCTGCGGCCCTCTTGAAGATGAGCACTCTGCAGCCACCACAGTAGAGATACCCTGGTCCTTGGAGACAGGGTTATCAGCCGATGCATCTGAAGATGCGATTCCGACCACTTGTCCAAGAGGTCCCACTGAAAGGTTCTTGCATGGAACCTGCCGAATGGAATTTTGCTTCGTAAGAAGCTACCATTTTTCCCAGGACTCGTGTGCAGTGATGCACCGATACCTGTTTTGGTTTCAGGAGGTCTCTGACTAGAGATGACAGCTCCTTGGCTTTCTCCTGCGGGAGAAACACTTTTTTCTGTTCTGTGTCCAGAACCATCTCCAGGAACAGCAGGCGTGTGGTAGGAACCAGCTGTAACTTTGGAATGTATAGAATCCATCCGTGCTGTTGTAGCACTTCCCGAGATAGTGCTACTCCGACCAACAACTGCTCCATGGACCTCGCCCTTTATAAGGAGATCGTCCAAGTACGGGATAATTAAAAACTCCCTTTTTTCGAAGGAGTATCATCATTTCTGCCATTACCTTGGTAAAGACCCTCGGTGCCGTGGACAGTCCAAACGGCAGTGTTTGGAATTGGTAATGGCAATCCTGTACCACAAATCTGAGGTACACCTGGTGAGGATGGTAAATGGGGACATGTAGGTAAGCATCCTTGATGTCCAGGGATACCATGTAATCCCCCTCCTCCAGGCTTGCAATAACCGCCCTGAGCGATTCCATCTTGAACTTGAATTTTTTTATGTATGTGTTCAAGGACTTCAAATTTAAAATGGGTCTCACCGAACCGTCCGGTTTCGGTACCACAAACAGTGTGGAATAGTAACCCCGTCCTTGTTGAAGTAGGGGCACCTTGACTATCACCTGCTGGGAATACAGTGTCAAAGTCAGAAAAATGTCTCAATGCACGTTGCCATATTTGCACCGCACACTGGTCCGTGCTGCGCATGCGTACGCTCTCCCGTGGAAGCGCATACCCGCAATAGCGTGCACTCGCACGCGCAGTATGCGCATTTACGGTAGAGTTTATGTGATCGTAGCGTGCGACTCATTAGTTACAGATGTTCACAATTAATGTAGTTTATAGATCATGATCCCTTTGATAGTTTCTGTAAGTTTGGTTAAAGTATAATGTCCCAGAGCTGAGGAATCCCTCTTTGCATCGTACGAAGGGTTTAACAGGAATCATACTGCAGTGTTTGGTACCCATCGGAAGAGTATTTAATTAGCAATATTCCGGTGTTGGTTTGGAGCGTATTAATCGCTCGTGCGAATAGTTATGGACATAAGAAGTTTATGTCCATTTCTATGATTTGCACATACTCAGGTATGCGGCGGGAAACCCAGTTTCCCACCCACCTGAGCTGTTGGAAATCGTCACAGCCCACCTGTATGAATCACCCTATGACCTTTTGTTATGATGCAGGGCCGAATTCCTTCGGCCAATGGACAATGGGATTGTAGGACCAGGAGATTGCATTGTGTGTGGAGCATAAATAGGCAGGCCGACCACATCCAGCTCTCACTCTCTCATCAACGGTTATCTGCTGATAATCGGGAGCTGGATATCGAGGCGCTGGCGATCATACCCTTTGTGCGTAAGTTCTCTCCATAATCATTGTCTTTCTGCGAGCCAATCTCTCTCTCTCTCTCTCTATCTCTCTCTCTCCTCTTTTTCTCTTAAATACCTTATAGTATTATAGTATTGTATCGTATTGCATTTAGGTCAGTGTAGTATTGTCTTTTTGTATTTATTGTTTAGTTCTGTGGTTAGGAAGTCTCTGTTATATTGTAGTGTATCATATGTACTGTTATCCCCTTTTACAAGTATATTAGACATAATACAGTTAATAGGCCTTGGAAACCTAAACCAGTATCTGTGTATTTACTATAGTGTTAAGTGTTCACTTGAGCGTCGGTGACGCTCAAACAGCTTTGTAGATAGTCAGGTTACACAAGGTTGCATTTACACCCTGTATTCACATTAAGGTATTCAGTGTATTTCATCGGTATAAGGTTTAACATAAAGGTATAGTGTTGTGAGCGTCTGCACCGCTGGTGACCTCCTCGTGGTCTCTAGCGTATGCTACGTTACAGCGAATCTTTCCCCTAGACATAACCAATAACGTGTCCTGTGATCACTGGGCCGTGAGCGAACGTGACGCTTGAGCGTCTCGCCTACGGCTGAGCGATCGTTACGCAAATAGCGTATCATTACGGTATTTCTTAAGTAAACAGCGTACAGTGTTCTTAGCTTCATAAGGGTTGTTTATACGACAAAGGAATTTAGCATTGTCAACAGCTTGTGAATTGCCTCTAGCACAGCCTCCCTGCCTGAGGGAGTTGTCGGCAAGGCAGATTTGAGGAAACGGCGGGGGGAGACGCCTCGAATTCCAGCTTGTACCCCTGAGATACTACTTGAAGGATCCAGGGATCCACCTGTGAGCGAGCCCACTGATCGCTGAAATTTTTGAGGCGGCCCCCCACCGTACCTGGCTACGCCTGTGGAGCCCCCGCGTCATGCGGTGGACTCAGAGGAAGCGGGGGAAGAATTTTGATTCTGGGAACTGGCTGACTGGTGCAGCTTTTTCCCTCTTCCCTCGACTCTGTGCAGAAAGGAAGCGCCTTTGACCCGCTTGCTTTTCTGAAGTCGAAAGGACTGTACCTGATAATACAGTGCTTTCTTAGGCTGTGAGGAAACCTGAGGTAAAAAATTTTCTTCCCAGCTGTTGCTGTGGATACGAGGTCCCAGAGACCATCCCCAAACAATTCCTCACCCTTATAAGGCTCTATGTGCCTTTTAAAGTCAGCATCACCTGTCCAGTGTCGGGTCTCTAATACCCTCCTGACGGAATGGACATTGCATTAATTCTGGATGCCAGCCGGCAAAATGTCCCTCTGTGCATCCCTCAT
The DNA here is from genome assembly GCF_028390025.1 of Pseudophryne corroboree. Classification (NCBI taxonomy): domain Eukaryota; kingdom Metazoa; phylum Chordata; class Amphibia; order Anura; family Myobatrachidae; genus Pseudophryne; species Pseudophryne corroboree. The sequence goes on from NC_086444.1 coordinate 1,146,317,800, forward strand.
ATATAAAAGACGACGTCTTATGTTCGCAAAATAGTATCCCTGTTTGACAGGGTTACAGACCACGCTGCAGCAGCACTATCTGCAGGTCTCAGTCTAGTACCTGAGTGTGTAAATACAGACTTCAGGATAGCCTCCTGCTTTTTATCAGCAGGTACCTTCAAAGTGGCCGTATCCTAAGACGGCAGTGCCACCTTTTTTGACAAACGTGTGAGCGCCTTATCCACCCTAGGGGATATCTCCCAGCGTAACTTATCCTCTGGCGGGAAAAGGTACGCCATCAGTAACTTTTTTAGAAATTATCAGTTTCTTATCGGGGGAACCCACGCTTTTTCACACTTCATTCACTCATTGGATGGGGGAAACAAAACACTGCCTGCTTTTTCTCCCCAAACATAAAACCCTTTTTTAGTGGTACTTGGGTTAATGTCAGAAATGTGTAACACATTTTTTATTGCCGGGATCATGTAACGGATGTTCCTAGTGGATTGTGTATATGTCTCAACCTCGTCGACACTGGAGTCAGACTCCGTGTCGACATCTGTGTCTGCCATCTGAGGGAGCGGGCGTTTTTGAGCCCCTGACGGCCTTTGAGACGCCTGGGCAGGCGCGGGCTGAGAAGCCGGCTGTCCCATAGCTGTTACGTCATCCAGCCTTTTATGTAAGGAGTTGACACTGTCGGTTAATACCTTCCACCTATCCATCCACTCTGGTGTCGGCCCACAGGGGGCGACATCCCATTTATCGGCATCTGCTCCGCCTCCACATAAGCCTCCTCATCAAACATGTCGACACAGCCGTACCGACACACCGCACACACACACACACACACACACACACAGGGAATGCTCTGACTGAGGACAGGACCCCACACAGCCCTTTGGGGAGACAGAGAGAGAGTATGCCAGCACACACCAGAGCGCTATATAATGTAGGGATAAACACTATCACTGAGTGAATTTTCCCCAATAGCTGCTTGTATAAACAATATTGCGCCTAAATTTAGTGCCCCCCCTCTCTTTTTAACCCTTTGAGCCTGAAAACTACAGGGGAGAGCTGTCTTCCAGCTGCACTGTGAAGAGAAAATGGCGCCAGTGTGCTGAGGGAGATGGCTCCGCCCCTTTTTCGGCTGACTTTTCTCCCGCTTTTTTATGGATTCTGGCAGGGGTAATTATCACACATATAGCCTCTGGGGCTATATATTGTGATTATTTTGCCAGCCAAGGTGTTTTTATTGCTGCTCAGGGCGCCCCCCCCCCAGCGCCCTGCACCCTCAGTGACCGGAGTGTGAAGTGTGTATGAGGAGCAATGGCGCACAGCTGCAGTGCTGTGCGCTACCTTGGTGAAGACTGAAGTCTTCGGCCGCCGATTTTCCGGACCATCTTCATGCTTCTGGCTCTGTAAGGGGGACGGCGGCGCGGCTCCGGGAACGAACACCAAGGACGGGTCCTGCGGTCGATCCCTCTGGAGCTAATGGTGTCCAGTAGCCTAAGAAGCCCAAGCTAGCTGCAAGCAGGTAGGTTCGCTTCTTCTCCCCTTAGTCCCTCGTTGCAGTGAGCCTGTTGCCAGCAGGTCTCACTGTAAAATAAAAAACCTAACATATACTTTCTTTCTAGGAGCTCAGGAGAGCCCCTAGTGTGCATCCAGCTCGGCCGGGCACAGAAATCTAACAGGGGTCTGGAGGAGGGGCATAGAGGGAGGAGCCAGTGCACACCAGATAGTACCAAATCTTTCTTATAGAGTGCCCAGTCTCCTGCGGAGCCCGTCTATTCCCCATGGTCCTTACGGAGTTCCCAGCATCCACTAGGACGTCAGAGAAAAAAAAATCCAAATCTTTGACGATCCCCCGGAGCACCATCAAATCCATCATCTTCAAATGGAAAGAACATGGTACCACAACAAATCTGCCAAGAGAGGGCCGGCTACCAAAACTCATAGATCGGGCAAGGAGGGCATAAATCAGAGAGGCAGCACAGAGACCAAAGGTAACCCTGTAGGAGCTGCAGAGTTCCACAGCAGAGACTGGTGTATCTGCGCATGTGACCACAATAAGCCGTACACTCCATAGAGCTTGGCTTTATGGAAGAGTGGCCAGAAAAAGCCATTACTTAGTGTTAAAAATAAGAAGGCACGTTCTGAGTTTGCCAAAAGGCATGTGGACGACTCCCCAAATGTATGGAGGAAGGTGCTCTGGTCAGATGAGACTAAAATGTTACTTTTCAGCCACCAAGGAAATGCTATGTCTGGCGCAAACTCAACACATCCCATCACCCCAAGAACACCATCCCCACAGTGAAACATGGTGATGGCAGTATCATGCTACGGGGATATTTTTCAGCAGCAGGGACTGGGAAACTCTTTAGAGTTGAAGGAAAGATGGATGGTGCTAAATACAGGGATATTTTTTAGAAAAACCTGATTCAGTCTGCCTGTGATTTGAGACTGGGACGGAGGTTCACCTTCCAGGAGGACAATGACCCGAAGCATACTGCTAAAGCAACACTCGAGTGGTTTGAGGGGTAAACATTTAAATGTGTTGTAATGGCCTATCCAATTGAGAATCTGTAGTCAGACTTGAAGATTATTGTTCAGAAGCAGAAACCATCCAACATGAAGGAGCTGGAGCAGTTTTACCTTGAGGAATGGGCAAAAATCCCAGTGGCAAGCTCAGAGACTTATCCAAAGCGACTTGCAGCTGTAATTGCCACAAAAGGTGGCTCTACAAAGTACTGACGTTAGGGGGGTGAATAGTAACGCACGCTGAAGTTTTCTGTTATTTTGTCCTATTTGTTGTTTTTTTTATTTTTATTGTGAAGCAGACAGCTTCAAAGTTGTAGGCATGTTCTGTGAATGAAATGATGCAAACCTTCAAACAATCCATTTTAATTCCAGGTTGGGAGGCAACAAAACATGAAAAATGAAAAGGGCGGTAAATACTTTAGCAAGGCACTGTATGCACTCAAAGAATTACAAGATAAAAAAATGTATCACAGGATTCTGTCATTTAAGCTGCTGCGACCTCACTGGTCCCACCCCTGTGTAGTAACCCAAAACGGACATATCTGCCAATCAAGGTCTGCCCAACTGTCAGCCACTCGGTACAGTCTGATAGCAAAGCACCTCCCACTGAACATAGCAGCCAGCTGTAGAGGAGTGAAGGAGTTGTGGGAAATGTGAAGGATAAAAACTGCAGAGAATTAATGAAAGTTATTCACATCAGTAGTATGCAGCCTTACAATAGATTTATGTGACATCGTGGCTTTACTTTGGCTTTAAAAAACACAAATTATTTCACATAAAAGGATCTACTGATAAACTCACAGGTAAAGAGCCATTTTACTGTGGAGAACGGAAATGTTCTGCACATCAACAGGTTAAGTAGATCTACATAATCTTTACCTAGTGCTCACTCTAAAGGGGGTTACTCACGGAGAGATAATCTAAGCAATATGTGACTAGATTGCTTAGCTTTTCAGCAAGATCTGTTTGTACCCCTCACAGCGATAGAGATGCGCGGCCCCGTGCGCTGGTGCTAGATTGGCCTCAATCTAGCAGGTTGCTCATTTCACTTGCTGAAATGAGCAGTCCACCCCCACACATCGAACTGTGCTGAGCGGGGGGAGAGATGTGTGCTGAGCGGTTTCGCTTAGCACACATTTCTCCCCTGATCTGCCGGTGAGTACGGGCCTTAACACCACACCTAATCAGTAAGGAGGGCAGTTTCTAATTTTGAAGGACAACATTTTATACATGACGTGTCGCTACTGTAACTATAGCGATACATCCCATATAAAAGGATGCATTTAAACAATAACTTCCCTCCTCACTGATTATGTGGGTGCTAGTGTGAGCACTATTTACTGACTACTACAGTATTAGTTACATACATAGTAACATAGTATCTAAGGTTGAAAAAGACAATTGTCCATCGAGTTCAACCTATTTGTGGTTTCCTATGCACGATTATTTTGTATAAAATTTTGACTGAAGTTGATGACTGCCGTTACGTTTTACCCGTCTTTTTTATAATAACCATAGTGCATGACTATGCCCCGTAACCCTGGATATCCTTATCCATTAGCAATTTATCTAACCCATTCTTAAAGGTGTTGACTGAGTCGGCAATTACAACTCCCTCAGGCAGGGAATTCCAAACATGTATCGTCCTTACCGTATAAAAAGCCTTTACGCCATATTGTGCGGAATCTCCTCTCCTCTAACCTGAGCGAGTGTCCACGAGTTCTGTGTGTTGATCTAACCAAAAACAGGTCCTGCGCAAGATCTGTATATTGTCCCAATATATATTTGTAAATGTTGATCATGTCCCCTCTTAATCTCCTCTTTTCCAGTGTAAACATGCCTAGTCTTGCAAGCCTTTCCTCTTATTCCAGCGTCTCCATACCCTTAATTAGTTTGGTCGCTCGCCTTTGAACCTTTTCTAGCTCCAAGATATCCTTTTTGTAGTAAGGTGCCCAGAATTGTACACAGTATTTAAGGTGTGGCCTCACAAGTGATTTATATAATGGGAGTATAATACTCTCATCCCTAGCATCAATTCCCCGTTTTATGCATGCTAATATCTTATTGGCCTTCTTTGCTGCAGTCCAACTTTGGGTACTACTGCTTAGTTTGCTATCTATGAGGACACCTAAGTCCTTTTCCAGTACAGAATCCCCTAATTTTACCCCATTTAGTAGGTAGGTGTTATTTTTGTTCTTGTTACCACAGTGCATTACCTTACACTTGTCTGTATTGAACCGCATTCTCCATTTCGCTGCCCATGCTTCTAATTTAACTAAGTCGTTCTGAAGCGACTCATCACCCCCCTCCGCATTTATAACTTTACACAATTTGGTATCATCTGCACAAATTGACACCATGCTCTCTAGACCTTCTGTTAGGTCGTTAATGAAAATATTGAACAATAGCGGTCCTAATACTGAGCCTTGCGGCACACCACTTAGCACTTCAGTCCAAGTTGAAAAAGATCCATTAACCACAACGCGCTGCTCCCTATTATTTAACCAGTTTTTGACCCAAGTGCATATTGTGCTTCCTAGCCCTGATTCTTGTAGCTTGTAGATAAGTCTTATGTGTGGTACAGTTGCGCTAGATCCCAAAGTATGAAACAGACAGCAATGTATAATCTGTCACTGCATTTTACCATTGTAAACCAAGGAAACGGGTGTAAATACAGGAGCACATCCTCACATCCAAACTAAAGGCCAGTACTGATGGGAGAGATGTGTGCTGAGCGATCTTAATGGGCCCTACACACTGGGTGATATTACTGAAAGATATGAACAATCTCGTTCATTAATGAACAAGATACCGTTCATATCTTTCAGTGTGGAGGCAGCAATGATGAATGATGCGCGGCCCCGCGCTCGTTCATCGTTGGTGCCCCGTCGCTCGTGCATGCAGGCCAATAAGGACGATCTCGTCCATATTAGCAAGCACTGCTATGGAGCCAGGTGACGGGGGAGTGAAGAAACTTCACTCCCCCCGCCACCGGGTCGCCCGTCTGCCGTATCGGCGGTCGGGCAGCTCGGCGGTGGGTCGCGCAGTGTGTAGGGCCCTTAACACAGACCGCTCAGCACACATTTCCCCCCCCCCCCCCTCCCCTTCTTGTTCAGCACACATCGCGCTGTGCTGAGTGGGGGAGAGGACGCTCACTTCAGATTGCTTAGATTTTAAACACGATCTCTCCGTGTGTACCCCCCTTAAAACACAGCCAAGGCATACACTATCAGAGATGTACATGGACTCATGTAGCACAATACACAAGGGGGAAAAAGTTGCAGGTGCACTATCTCACGCTATCTCATGTAGCACAAACCAGAATGATTGACAGTTGGCATGCTGACAATGTGACTTTACATTCACTTTGAATCCTAACCCTAACATTGTCTGCAGACATTCACAATGACTGCAGGCCCACGTACATAGATGTGGCATGTCAGGTGAAACACGTGGGTGATGACCCAGGATGTTGCGGATAGAAAACTTTATTCTTTAAAAACTGCATTTTCAAATTACAGCTTTCTACTGTCAACATTGTTCACAATATATAAGCATTCCCCAGTATTCCCTATGGATGTAAGAGAAAATATATATGTCTTTGGAAAACGTTTTTTTTGTTTTGTTTTGTTTTTAAAGTTAAATTTACAGCACAAGAACTTGTCAGGGATGAGTACATGGGATTTGGATTTGGTGTTACTTGCAATTTCTGAAGGCAGTACCACTGAGTAACAGTGCCACCACTGGACTCCGCAGCAGTGGAAAGCCCGCCACCACTGGACTCCGCAGCAGTGGAAAGCCCGCCACCACTGGACTCCGCAGCAGTGGAAAGCCCGCCACCAGACCATTACAGATTGCCAGTACACATTAAAATGCACTTGGCTGCACACTATATCTTTTGGTTGGCCATGCTGCTCAGCCGACCAGAAGAAATGGCATTCCACCAGCGGAAGCGCGCAATCCTGGAAAACAATAGCCAATCTTCACGACTTGTCGTACCAAAACGACAAATCACCAAGATATCGTTGTAATGTGTACCTGGCCTCAGTTTTTTTAATGGGTGAAGGTGTTCTGACCAAGAGATCATAGTAACAATGTTATTTTAACAGTTGCTAGTTGATTTACGGATATATTCTGTGGATAAATGTGCTATGTCCAATTCTTAGCTTTAGCTATTTATCTTTAGCTGGAAGTAGACTGTTTCTTCTAAATATAACACCTTCATCCACTCATCTCTTCAATTGTGTGAGTCTACCCTGTGGCTCAATGGATGCAAATCCATCCACTCATGTTTATAAATCTAGTGGAAAGATATCCCTGAAGGTGGAGGCTGCTAGCATAGTTTTGAATTGTACAAGAAGCTCATATGGGTGTGATACTGAACGGTCCACATCCTTTGGCCATGTAGCATATGTCCTGTAAGGTAATTTGTTAAAGCAAAGAGAGTTATCTGCATGACAGAGTACCAACGTAACTAGCTACTACATGGATCTACAGTATGTCCTGTATGGGGACTAGTAAAAGCGGACAGCAGTACCTCAGAGACTGCGCGACAATGTTCTCGCATATTGTCAGACAGTGAGTCACACGATCTTTCTTGTTTGTGGAAGGATCCTTCTTCCTGGAACGAAAAGGGAAAAAAAAAAAAAAAAACAACACAGAATCAGAACACAGGTTAGAGAGAACAGGACCAAACAGCAGCACATCGCCGCATGCCTAACAAGGGATCAAATAACGAAGGACAAGAAGAGGATTATAGAAATAAATTAATAAAATATTACAACATACAATTTTAAAAGAAACGATAAACACTTTTGGAACATTACCATTTTGGCCATTAAAATATTTTTATACAGTATGTATAGCATGCATGAAGCCACCAAACAAGCGTGGGAATCGGACGTGGAGAGGTCCATATCATCAGCGCCTACCTATCATTTTATAGCATGCACTTGATAAAGGATAGCTAGGAAATGATGGGTTGCTATGAGCAATTTTTTCATTAGCAACCCATCAGGTTTTGAAATAAACAAGTTACAGAAGACCACAGAAAAATATACACTGGCTAATTAAAAGTAACTAACCTAAAATTACAAATAAGTTAGACTTCTAGCATTAACAAGAAAGAAAACTTTTATGCAGTACGGTTGAAAAATATTTCGAATTACACGCCTGCAAATGAGCACAAATATACAAGAAGAATTTTTGGCCACGAGTTTCAGCCTTGAGAAAGACTCCAGGAAAAGGAGTTGAAACGCGTTGGCGAGTCTCATTTGTGGTCAGTATCCAGAGGGTGGCCTGCGTCTCTAAGAACCAGTGATCTTCCAGCTCCCAGCCCGGGCGGTTCTGGAGTTTAAAGAACTTGTTTGAGAACTTTTTTGGGTTCTCTGACTTTCTGGTAATTGTTTCACAGTCTCCCTGTGGCTGTCACACATGGGAAATTTACCATCTTTTACTTGTGATTATTTATGTCCTTTGTATGTGTGTATATGTTATTAAATTACTGTACTACACATGTGGTTTCCCTCTGTTTTACATATCGGTATTCCTTTGGTATATGCTGTGAGGAGGAGGTGTGAGAACACTTGCATCAGCTTTCAGGGTTGTATATGCTTCATGATTTTTACTTTATTATTTTTGCATGAGAGCACTTTGTATAATATTATTCAGTCCAGGCACCTGGTGGCACTCGTGGCCAAAAATTCTTCTTTGTATATTTGTACTTGTTGTGTTCTGGGGAGACTCTGCCCATGGTCACGGGAACTATAAGGCAGCCCTTGAACATAATCGCGCAACACGCGGGCGATTGGACAAATTGTTTGCTTCTTTGACTTAAGATGAGCACACACCTATACACTTGTCGGCCCATTCTCCCGATATTGGGTGAACGACTGACTGTTGTATACTGTAGGTGTGTACGCAGTACCAATGAAGGAGCGTTAGTTGATAACGACTTTTAATGCTCCTGCAAAGGTCATATCGTGAGGTTGCATCTTATGTGCTGCACAGCCGACCCAAAAAGAGCAGGGTGAGACAGTCTCACATAAACTGCTGGTTCTCTTGCTGCTACCGCCTCTCAAATGGGGTCACACTGGGTACACTGCTTGGCTGATGGGGAGCATCTTACCTGGTCAGCCGAGGATCGGGAACCCGCGTACCTAGCTTTAGAGGAGCATTAAATCTCGGTGCTTATGCTGTGGCAAAAAAAAATAAAATATATATATATATATATATATATATATATATATATATATATATATATATATATATATATATATATATATATATATAATTATTATTATGATTATGGTGTTGTTTTTTTAAAGAAACCACTTTCTCACTTCTGTTGATGCTTTATAAATGAAACACTGAAGGATTGAAAAGTGCTTTAAAAATTTTACAAACTCTTCCCAGGGTGCCTTTAGGGGCTGTGGGTAAGAGGAAAAAAGGAACTTATGTACATCTGTTTCATTTACCCATGGTTACTATTTTTAATCATCGTCTATGCAAAATGAATGGTCAATGCAGGTGAGGTTTTAAGCAAACAGATGACAAAGATCAGAAATGTCTGCTGCTAGTGGTTTCATACACAAACCAGAACGTTCTGCACATTCCCCAACGATTGTATCCTGCGCAGCGTTGGCTCTGCTCTCACACATGGGCTAGCCGGCTGGGGATATACAGCGTGTGTTAGCAGGGCACGTAACACAAAATGCAGGCTTTCACACAGAAAGAACGCCCACTGCATACCTTGCTGCTGAATGTGTATGAGACCATCTGCCTAATACAAGCTACTGAGCAAAGTTCTAATAGCTTTATTGTTTGTACCGTCTGCAGGTGATACCGCTACCAATGTTGCTTATGGAGGCATGAACGCCAGAAGTGCTTTCAGAAAAGCACTATACAAAGTCAAAATCAGGTTATAAACTCCACCAAAAGTACATCATATTATAGCGCTGAAGCAAACCTATGCATTTACTCCCAACACTGCATGCTGTAGCTTTACGGAAAGTAAAATGCAAAGTTAAGAATATCATACATTGGGGCAGATGTATTAACCTGGAGAAGGCATAAGGAAGTGATAAACCAGTGATATGTGCAAGGTGATAAACCCACCAGCCAATCAGATCCAATATGTAAATTAACAGTTAGGAGCAGATTGGCTGGTGCCTTTATCACCTTGCATTTATTACTGGTTTATCACTTCCTTATGCCATCTCCAGGCTTAATACATCTGCCCCATTAAGTCATATTTTGATCCTCCCACCTGTCAATATTACAGCCCAATCCGCATAATTATGAAAATAAAATGTCACAATTTATCCCAAAATTACAAGTTATTGTAATCAAAAATTGTTTCCAGCTAATTACTGTGTATAAGTAAACATGAGGTATGTGTACAGTATTTTGATTAAGGAAACGTTTGTGTAACAAAACATGTCTCAACTATGTATACCTGCCCTCTAAGGAAGCTATGGTAAATGAATGCTCTCTTAGGAATCAATTAATTATAAAGCATGTTTCATATGCCTTAGTGGAACAAATGATACCATGTTTAGCTGAAATAATGCTATACATCTCATCTTATTAGTACTACAGTATGCTTAGACTATAGGTCAATAAATCGGTAATAAACCTATTAGCATAGTAGCACATCTTTTCAATCATGTCAGTTGGCATTGGACAAGGAAAACACAGGATACACACAGCAGTGACATATGCGGCAGAGATTTTGAGGGGATTAGTCTACTTCTGGGAAACTGTCCAGAGTATGAGAGTCTAGTTCTTCAATTTCTGTGGTTTTGTTCTGTTTTACTTAACTTTCTGCATTTATACAGCCCATGTTAATTGGTCATTCTAAATCCCACTTACAGTAACACTGCTTTCTAAGTGCTCTTCGTAAGTTCACAAGTCAGATCGGTTTGGTGTATAAAATGGCACACTTATGCAGGGAATTGATTGATATATGGTATAAAGTCAAGGACTAACTGAAGAATTCTAATAGGCCCTACACATTAGGCGACATCAATGAGAGATATCATTCATATCTTTCAGTGTGTATGCACCAACGATGAATGATGCGCGACCACGCACTCGTTCATCGTTGGTGCCGGGTCGCTTAAGCATGCAGGCAAATATGGACAATCTTGTCCATACTAGCATGCAGGACTATGGGGCCGGGTGATGGGGGGGGGGGGGGGGGGGGAGTGAAGAAACTTCACACCCCCTGTCACTCTCCCCGCTGCCGGGTCGCCCGTATCGGCTGTCGGGCACACCGGCGGCATATCAATTAATATGTAGGGCCCATAAGAATGTCAGCTCTTGAATTACAGCTGGGTTATTCCACAACAAATCAATACAGGTTTCAGACTGACCATTTCAGATTGTGATGAAATTTGGTATAATAAATGTTGCCATGGGTATAAAGAAAACCCCCAAATCAGCGCTTTTGCAGTTATGGTTTTGCAGTTATAGGATTTTAAAACTGCAATTTTTTCACAAAAAAACGTGCTAACATTTGTTTGTTTTTTAATTGCACTTGCAGCTCATCTAATTGTGCTAGAGAGTTGGGCAGGGTCTCACTTTAAACCTTTTATGGGCTTTCATATGATATATAACACAACAGTAGGTTTCCATACAAATAAAAACATTTTCAAAAACAAAACTTTGATTCTCAAAAGCCAAAATGTTAAATAAATAAATAATAAAAGAAATAAAAAACATCTCAGAAATTGTTCATAATGTTGGTAATAAATCCCCAAAGTTTTATTTTGGGATGGGAACACTTGCTATAAGTGCTCTCATTTTTGAGTGATTCATGAAATTTTTATTTAAAAATCAACAAACAATATTTTGTCCAGTTCACTACATTACAGGAATGCACGTTCCTCTTCAGGTGTGTTTGTGGATGAGAGTCTACAGACAGCGCCTGCTTCCACTTCTGTGCAGGTGCACAAACTAAAGTGGAAAGATATTTCATGTGGAAAGACACTTCAGCTGTGTTAAATAGACCAGTCTTTTACATTTACTTGGATCCCCACAAGTGGTCCAGGGACAGGATAGGTTTGGGTGGGCTATAAATAGTGAAGAAAGCCTATTGGTCACTAAGTTAAGCCCACAAAGACATAACCTGTACCTGGACAACTTGTATCACATTTGAAAAAGCAGAGGAGTATCAGACTGGGCTGCAATATTAAAAAAAAAAAAAAACGTTAATAGCACAATTATCGTGACAAAATTGAAGCTTTAAAAATGCATATGTCAGGCTCCGGGGCCTTACCTCCGGCGGGTGCTCCCGGGGGTTGCCGTCCCGCTGGTTGGTACGGCTGTGGCGGCAGGGAGCAGCTGGAGGCGGAACCGCCTAGAAGGATGTGCGGCTGCCAAGGGTCGGGGGTCTGGAGAGCCGGGTGCTGCGGCGTGGGATCGCTGCGGTAAGGTCCTCTAGTGTGACACAGTATACTGTGTCAGCGTCAGAAGCTGGCTAAAGCTGTGTGCTAACAGCTGAGTATGTCTCCTGTGCTGGGGTAGCCATGTTGGAGACCAGAGCATTACCAATTAAGTTCCCATTATGTGTCCAGCCAATCCTGCGTGTTCTCCCCTTACAAAAGGGGGCTGGCCCAGAGGGAGATTGCCAGTGCTCTGTGCTCCCAGGTTACTTCTAGTGCCCTGGTCCTGGTTGCTCTCATCTATCGGTTACCTAAACGCTCCTGCTAAGTCCGTCGCCACTCGTGGAAGTGCTCACGGGGTCCCAGGTCGTACAGGAGCTCCAGGTTCTAACCGCAGCTCTCGCAGACGTCTTCATTTCTTCAAAGTCCAAGTTCTTCAGCCTCGTCTTTCAATCAGTCTTCAGTTCTTCTTTACCGGAGTTCTTCAGCTTCTCTCTTCAAGTCATTTAACCATAGACTCTAATTCTTCCAGTTTCGTCAATTTCTCCAATATTCGCATACAGCCTGTTATTCGTTAAAACTACAGTTACCTTCCTACGGAGTCCTCCTTTTCCTTTACGCCCTCCGGCCAACGTTAACAATTAGTTTGGCCTCCAACATGAGGAGGAATTACATTCAGCCACCTCATTTACAGGTAGCTGTCCCTTCAGCCAAAAACTCTGTTGTCGGGACCCCAACTTATGCCGAGCGTGACAGCATATAACTTTAAAACCGCTGAATATATCATCCTAAGATTTGGGGGTTTTCTTTACACCAATGGCAACATTTATTATACCAAATTTCATCACAGTCTGAAACCTGTGTTGATTTGGTGTGGAATAACCCAGCTCAGGACATTCAAGGAAATTCAATTCTGCATGTAGGATGCAATGTACTGTTCCCAGAGCAACACAGAGGAGCAAGGGAAAAATTGCGATGTTGTCACTTCCACAAATGGCTAACTTGTGCACAGTCATGGCACATCGCTTTAAATTGCCCCTTTGCGCTTGTCAGCATGAGATGGGAAATGGTATTCATTATTTTCCGACTGGTCTGCTGGAATTCTATTGATTAGTCGGATCACTCACACACACACACACACACACATACATACATATCACAAGTGTCCACGTGGGTCTGGTCACGACACACCTCATTCTGAAGCAACTAAATAATGGTTGCATTAAAGCCTTGCAATGGAAGCACCTTCCCACTGCATTAACTGTACAGGATGTACACTACACGTTGATGAATGTGGGTCCCTACACTAGTGTATGGGGACGGAGAGCCACATTGGGATGGTCCCTTATCTTTTTCATTACAGCGATGCTAAATGGTCAGTTACTAAAAACATGCGTAAACTATTGTTCTGCATGTATAGATGTGTCCAAGCACACCCAGCCTCAATAAGCCACGCAGTGAAGGACACCTGGTGCGAGTCAGCCACTCCGAGCAGCGCAGTGTGTACTGCTCAGATGTGCTTCTTCAACGCAATGCGACAAAACTACTTCACAAGAAGTGACCGAATCTGAATACAAAGAACAATGGCCGCTGCATTGTAGCACTTCGTATACAGATTCAGACGCACACAGTTATGTTACAGAAGTGTCGCATATCAAATTAATCAGTGCAGTCTCATGGGTGGGATTTGTGTTATGGCACTGCAATTTTAGATGCATATTCGAGCGAAAAAGCCACTCAGTGCAAGCAAAGTCACATGGGTCCTGGGGCGCCGAAACCGCGGCAACAGTGTATGGGGACAAATCTCTATAAGACCTATTCAGCTTGATGAATAAGCTCCTAATACCCCTTTCAGATATCCTCCAAAATCCCGGGATTTTGCACATGAACACGCATCATCCCAGGATTTTTGCATGTCTGAAAGGCCCCAACCCAGGAACACGTTCCCGGATTGCTGACCCTGCAAGTGACCAGGGTTGTTCCCAGGACTTAAATCCCGGGTAGACAACTGGCTTAGGTCTGAAAGGTGCGACCCGGGAATTTACTCCAAGGTCGCACCTAGATGCCTCTGATTGGCGTTTGGTCTGCTGGAAGGGGCAGGGCTGCCTGGATGGGGCGTGCGCCGGCTGCTGCAGTGAGTAGTAAAAGCAGCCGACGCAACCTAACAGAGGCAGTCTGCAGTGGTGAGGTCTTGCATTGTGTGATTGTGTGTGTGTGTGTGTGTGTGTGTGTGTGTGGTGTGACATGATAGTGGCCTGGTCTGCCCTGGCTGCCAGGGCAGACCATGCTTACGTCTGAAAGCGGTTGACCCGGGAATCTCCCAGGTCTCAGGTTTAGTGTGTAAGTGGGTCTCCAGAAAAAACCCGAGCAGGGAAATTCCCGAGTCGTATGTCTGAAAAAGGTATAATAGACCAAATAAGACAAAAGGCAGACTACTAAATTCTGGGATCAATATATACACACACACACACACACACACACACACACACACTCTTCTTGCAGGGGATAAAATCTTTTTTTTATACTAGCAAAACACGCTACAAACTCATTTCTGACATTTTCTACATGGAAATCACTGTTGCATTCTAGAAACGTGCCTTAGTAGCCACAAAGAGCACAAATTTCCTATAGACGTAGGGGAAGCAGCTATTACGTGGGCTGAACCCATATACAGAAGAATATATCCTACTATGTCACTATGAACCAGTGATATCACAGAGATGCAATGTGCAGTAACTATGGCAACATGGTTGCATCTCATTACTGTAACTTCTGCAGCCTCAGAGGTGTCCCATCAGCGTGATAGAAATTGTCAGGATGAGCAACAATCTCCCAATTGGATATTGGTCTTAAGCGCTGCTGGGATATCACATCAATCATTTCAGAGAGATAAGCATTATTCTAGGGGTACAAATATTATTCCAACCATGTGAACTGTAACTTATTAAACTCCAAGAGACTACAGTGTTGCAAAGATCACTTGTTCACCAATGTAAACAAACTCTGCCTTGTTACATAGTACTAATTCTGAAATCTGGTTACTATTAGTGTTTCCTACACTACATCAACAAATGTAAAAATTCTTCTGACACTCACCCTTTCCAAGGGTCAACAGCCCAACGCCCCCTTTTACTTGCATTTCAGCAAGTTGCCTTTGTGTTGCAGTGTTCAGGCACATCTTGCTCCAGTCAGTATATTTAATACAACTGAAGTCAGATGAACAGAATGTCCCCCACTGACACTTTAATATGCAAACTCATTAACCACTTTATTTATTTATTTTAAACCCCTTAGAAATTGTCTATTTTTTTTAAATAAGTGCATTAGGTGAAGAATATGTATTTAAAACTTATCCAAAATTATTTTATTTAGCAAACAAAAACCCCAAAAAAGGTTTTTTCAATAATGTACATAACATAATTTTTTCCAACATTGGAACATCGGTCAGCAGCATCAGAAACATTGCAACTATCACGACTTTTATTTTAGCAGCTGCGCAGCAACCAGGTACACACCGGGGAAGGGGGGGGGGGGGGGCAGGTTAATTTACAATTCCCCAGCAGCTATTGTCTGCAGCCGCCTGGGTGGGGGATTCAGCAGTGATTGGCCAGCACGGCAGACACTGGGGGAGGGTGCGGGGAGGCAGAGTGGCAGCAGCAGGAAGTTATTCTTCCATGCAGCTGCACATGCTGTGTATCTGATTGGTTGCATCCTGAGCGACTGGATCAGATAAGGCACCTGCTGGTGTGGTCACATCTGATGCGACCATGCAAGACAAGTGGTTAAGACAAGCAGATACATGAACGCCCATATCTGAATATGTAAAACAATATACATATTTACTTTCAGGTATACTGTTGGGCAGATGCATTTATAACAGTTATGTGTTGAACACTATACTACAACTATACAGAAAAAAAAAATGCATTACGTATTTACATTTTTACATGGTCACTCTTTTCGTCATTCCTACTTTATAAGTTAGCTCACTGTGGGGGAGTTGTACTAAGCCTGAAAAGAGATAGATTTCACGGTGATAAAGTGCCAGCCAATCAGCTCCTAACTGCCATGTCACTGGCTGTGTATTAAAAATTACAGGAGCTGACTGGCTGGTACTTAATCACTTGATATTTATCACTTTTCAAGGCTTAGCCCAAATGGCCCTGGGTGAGTAAAAGGTCGAAGCTGAGACAATTACCGGGACAGTTCCAGAACACTGTACAGCCCTCCTCTTAGTAAAGCTGGGTACATGCGGGTCGGCGGGCGTGTACAAACGATGTCTGTGATGACTAGAGTGCATGCTAAAGGGAATGTGCAAAAGTGGCAACAGCGATCCATAAATGTATGTTGCGATCGTGGGTGTGACTATTCGCACCCGGTCGCATCTAGTCACTGCAACGATGCATGCAAAAGCATCATAGCAATGACCAGGCTGGACACATCTGTATATCGACGCGACTGTCTGTACACTTACTGCAGGGACTGAAGTCAAAGCTGGGTGGGCAAATTCAAATGGTAAGTGTATACGTATACATACCTAGATAGCCTGCGCGGTCGGCACGTCCGTCGATGTGTCAGCTCAGTGTGTACCCAGCTTAAGGGACTGTCTACTCTAGTCACAGACACATTTTTATCAAGTTATAACAAAGATTATTGCTATATTAATTTTTCCCCCCACATAGTATTTTCTGTAAGCTCACCTTAAAACTTGGGACAAATTAGCAAATGATGAAAAACAAGAAGATGCGCACACCTCTGTCATAAGCACCTTAAAACCAAGATTTATCTTTTGAAAGAAAAACCGTAAATACAATTTTTGACAATTAAAAAAAACGAAACGATTTTAATTACCTACCGGTAAATACTTTTCTCGTAGTCCGTAGGGGATACTGGGAATACATTTAGTACCATGGGGTATAGATGGGTCCACTAGGAGCCTTGGGCACTTTAAGAATTTGATAGTGTGTGCTGGCTCCTCCCTCTATGCCCCTCCTACAAGAATCAGTCTAGGAAACTGTGCCCGAGGAGACGGACATACTTTGAGAGAAGGCTAGATAAGGAAAGTGGTGAGATTACGAACCAGCACACACAAAACAAGAGGAAAGCCAAGCTAACCAAACTTGAAACAGCAACAGCTGAACAAACCAGAATACTTAACCAAGTAACATTGCAAGAAGAACGAAGCACCGGGCGGGCGCCCAGTATCCTCTACGGACTACGAGAAAAGGATTTACCAGTAGGTAATTAAAATCCTATTTTCTCTTACGTCCTAGGGGATACTGGGAATCCATTTAGTACCATGGGGAAGTACAAAAGCTCCCAAACCGGGTGGGAGAGTGCTGAGGTTCCTGCAGAACTGATTGACCAAACTGAAGGTCCTCAGAGGCCAAAGTATCGAACTTGTAGAACTTTGCAAACGTGTTCGAACCTGTACAACTAGCTGCTGTAAAGCCGAGACACCCCGGGCAGCCACACAAGAAGAAACCACCGACCTAGTAGAGTGGGCCTGAACAGATTTTGGAACCGGCAAGCCTGCCGTGGAATAAGCATGCTGGATAGTGAGCCTGATCCAGCGTGCAACTGACTGCTTTGAAGCAGGACACCCAATTTTATTGGGATCATAGAGAACGAACAGCAATTACGATTTCCTGTGACGAGCTGTTCTTTTTACCTACACCTTCAAAGCCCTCACAACATCCAAAGACTTTGAAGTAGTAGAGGTGTCCGTAACAACCGGAACCACAATACGTTGGTTGATGTGAAACCCAGATACCACCTTAGGAAGAAATTGCTGATGAGTTCTGAGTTCAGCTCTGTCCTCATGGAAAATTAGGTAGGAGCTCTTGTGAGACAACTCCCCTAGCTCAGACACACGTGTTGCTGAAGCCAAAGCCAACATCCACGTAAGGTACTTTACATCCACCTCCTGTAACGGTTCAAACCAGTCCGATTGGAGGAACTGTAGCAACAAATTTAAATCCCAAGGTGCCGTGGGAGGCACAAAGGGAGGATGGATGTGCCGAACACCTTTCAAGAACGTCAGGACCTCAGGGAGAGAAGCCAATTATTTCTGAAAGAAAATAGACAAGGCCAAAATCTGGAGTTTTATGGAACCTAGACGTAGGCCCACATCCACTCCCGACTGCAGAAAAAGCAGGAAACGTCCCAGATGAAATCCCACCGCAGAATATGGTCTGCTCTCACACCAAGAGACGTATTTTTTCTAAATGCGGTGATAATGTTTAGACGTTACCCCTTTCCTGGCTTGGATCATAGTCGGGATGACCTTGTCAGGAATCCCTCTCCTGGCTAAAATCAGCCAATCAACTTCGATGCCATTAAACGTTGCCGCGGTAAGTCTTGATAGACGAACGGGCCCCGATGTAGAAGATCCTCGCAAAGAGGATCTTCGAGCAGCATCTCGAGAAGATCCGCATACCAGGCCCTTCGTGGCCAGTCCGGAGCAATGAGGATTGCTTGAACCTTTTCTCCTTTTTATTCTTTTTAGAATTCTTGGGATTATAAGAAGTGGAGGAAACACGTACACCAGCTGGTAGACCCACGAAGTTGTCAGAGCGTCTACCGCCACTGCTTGTGGGTCCCTCGACCTGGAACAATACCGCCTGAGCTTCTTGTTGAGTAGAGAGGCCATCATGTTGATTTGTGACTATCCCCACCAACGTGCCAACCACCGAAATACCTCCGCGTGAAGGTCCCACTCCCGCGGGTGCAGGTCATGTCTGCTGAGGAAGTCTGCTTCCCAGTTGTCTACTCCCGGAATGAAGACCGCTAACAATGCCAGAGCATTTTTTTCTGCCCAGAAGAGAATTCTTGACACCTCTGACATTGCGGCTCTGCTTTTCATTCCGCCCTGTCAGTTCATGTACGCCACTGCCGTCACATTGTCTGACTGGATCTGAATGGCCCGATTCTGAAAAACAGAGGAGGCCTGCAGAAGGGCGTTGTATATAGCCTTGAGTTCCAGGATGTTTATTAGAAGGACAACTTCCTGACTTGACCATCTTCCCTGAAACTGCACCCCAACCTCTGAGGCTTGCGTCTGTGGTTTTACAATCAGCCGCGTCTTTTAGGGAGGCTTCACCCGAGACAGGCAATACAATTTTTCTTGAAAGCCTGGATATTGATGCATCCACTATCGGTGGATTTTCCCATTTATTCCTATCCTCAGGAGGAAAAGGAAAGGATGATAATAACAGTTTAGGGATTTGAAATTTCCTATTAGGACTAACCCACGGTTCTGCAAACAGGGTATTAAGAGGGTGATGTATAAAAAACGGCCTTTACGGACGTTATGTGCCTGGTGCCGTATCACCACATTATCGTGGCGATAGGGCCGGTCCCTGCGCCACAATGTATTACCTGTGTGGCTACCGATGTGGGAGGGCGTTATCTTACCTGTCCCGCGATAGCGCACCTTCCACATTAGCTCGGCGCCACAATGTGTGCGCATGCGCCCTTCTCCACTGCTTCCTGTCTGCACCGCCGAAGGACCCCGGCGCATGCGCAGTAAGGCTGTGTGGACCAGCAGAATAATGTCAACGTTCAATAAAGTTTATTTAAATAAAAAAAACGAAGCCAGTGCACATTTTGCAGACATCGCCTGCCTGGGGGAGGCGTTCTGGCCTGGCAGCTTCACGAGACAAAAAGTGACAGCAGAGGCAATCATACATTGCCTCTGCCCTTCGTCTCCCATTGTCGACTGCAGGGAAGAGGTAAGTGGCGGGAGCGTGAAGCAGCCACAGCACGCGGCGTTAACACGCCGTTGATACATTAATGGGATGCGATAACTGCAGGCTTTACGTGCACTGTGGTCAGCAGAAACCACAGCGCACTTTCATACATCTGCCCCTATGTTCCTTTGACACAGGAAGAGTGGCTGAGGATTTCTTTTTTATATTAAAATAAGATTCCTCACTCTCCTCGGTCACCTTATCAGGGATATTTAGAACTCTGATAGCTTCTATTCCCTGCGATAGAGTACCCTCCGCCACCTCTGAGTCCACCTCACCCTCCTCCATTTCTGACCCCTCATCATCCGAGTCAGACTGCAGGATATGGGCCAAAGTGCGTTTTTTGCGGACAAATGGCAGGGGACTGAGACACTGGTTTGGGTACCGAGTCTCTTTTCATAAACTCAGTCATAGATTGTCTTAAGTATTGCGTCTCCTTAGTAGAGATTGTGGAAATCATTTCCCTAATGGAGTCCAGCCATGCTGGTTCTGCCACACTAGCCTGGAAAGGGACACTACACCGAGTACACACTAGTGAACCCCCCCTGGAGAAGAGGAACACTGTGCCTTACATGAAACACACTCTTTGCCTGACATACTGTCTAGTGACAGCACACACACACACACACACACACACACACAGGAAAAGGTTAAATGCACAATTAACCCACATAGAGGGAGTATGGAACCAGTACACGGCACCCTTAACGCTAATGCCAAGCTTAGCCAGGTCGCAGACTAAATACCTAGATTAGAGACTTAGTACACTAATAAACGCTCCCCCCCCCCCTTCCTGCTATGACTCCCTGGTACCGCTGAGGTAATCTGGAGTCTCTCCAGAGGAGCTGCGCGTCGCTGTCAGTAAGCATCAGTGTCAGCTGCAGAGGGAAAATGGCGCTGGTGAGCTGCTGGATCCACTCATAGTGAAGCCCCACCCCTTCAATGGCGCGCGGTCTTCCCCCTCTTTTTTATACTGGCTGTGTCTAAGTGTATAAAATGGAGAGACTACTGTTACGGCTTTGCTGACAGTCTGGGTACTGTGTCCGCTGTTCAGTGTCTGTCCCCTTACACAGCGGGAGACGCAGTCCGCCCCGTTTAGAAGCCATGCGTCTCCGTACCCTCATGCCGCCGTAATGACCGGTGACCCGCTAACCGAGATGCCAGCTTAGTACTTACCACTCTTCTTTCTTCTGGCTCTGTTAGGTGTGGTGGCATGAAGCAGGAATGTATGCTCGCCGTGGTGGGGCTTGCAAATAGTTCCCTCAGGAGCTAGTGTCCTGTCAGCGGGGAACGCGACCATTAACCCCGAGAGAGGTTGGGCCGTTGCCCACCTCTCTAAGTCCCACAAAGCAGGCAGGCTGGTGCCATCCTGTCCTGCCTGAAAACATAAAACACAAAAAATAAATGCAGAAAACTCTTTAGGAGCTTCCAGAGACGTGACCGGCTCCTCCGGGCACATTTTCTAAACAGAGTCTGGCAGGAGGGGCATAGAGGGAGGAGCGAGCGCAGACAATCAATTTTTTAAATGGCTCCTAGTGGACCCGTCTATACCCCATGGTACTAAATGGATTCCCAGTATCCCTTAGGACATAAGAGAAAAGATAATTACCAAAAATACCCAAACTAATTCCATTGTGTGGCACAGATAATAAGCGCTTGAGCATTTATTGAAAATGTATTTAATGACTTCCCAGATTTCTAGTAAAGCTGCTTTGACATCTACAAACGCTGTTAGTGGTTCTACTGTACAGATCAATAATGCATCATTGTAATTCAAAGGCCGAATGCCAAACACAATAGGAGGGCAACATAAGTAGGTAAATTAGTCAAGCCAATATATATATATGAATAAATGAGAAGTCCAGCTTTATATAAGCACAAGCAATATAATATACACACAAAAAAAAAAAAAAAAAAAAATAGGATCAACACAGTAAAGCCTAAGTGTTTTTTTTTCTGACTTTGAATGACCTTAACTTATTGGCTTGCAGGCAGAGTTGTTAGTTTATGTTACCCTGGAATATACATAGAACATATGAACTGTAGAGAGCACAGTAGGTCTGTATTATAGAAGAATTAAACCAACTATGTAAAATGCAGTATTTAGGTGGTTCTGGGCGAGATACAATGGGTTCTGAACTACAAAGGGATGGATAATGCCACGAGCCGTTCCAATAGATTAAACAAGCCCACTCTAGCTGTCTGAGCCATAGTGGAGCCCACTGAAAACAAGGATGGGGCAGGACATGTAAGATTTTATTTCTTTTCCACCTAATTGCAGATAAAAGTAATCTTTTCAATCTAGAAAAAAAGAATAGCACTTTATTATACAATAAACATACTTTAATAATCTTGGAAAAAAAAATATAGAATACACACTGCTAAGCAAGGGACATTAAAATGCCAGGTAAAGGAGTCTAGATGCATTTATACAAGTTGCACACCATTGTATACCTTTGTGTCTGCCAATATCCGCTCTACAATGTCAGATCTTACGAGCAGGACCCTCCCCCCCCCCCCCCCCTATTGCCTCCTCTGAAATTATGTAACTTGCAGGATGTATTTATAAACTTGTCTGGAGCCGACTAATGCACTTACATTTGTTGTGTGTTTTATCCTGTGTATGGTGCTGTGGAACCCTTGTGGCGCCATATAAATAAAAGATAATAATAATAATAATAATAATAATAATAATAATGTGGAATATCGTTCATTGACCAGTGTGGGAATTAGGGGAGGCGGTCAATTTACCTACAATCAAAATCCCAACAACAATTGACCGACGGTCAAAATCCCGACATGGTTATAATACCAACATTTAAAATATCAACAGGTCAAAAAGTCGACACAAGTTTTTTATTATTTTTTCATTGAAACCTACCTGCTTCTTCATACTTTATCACCCCAGTGGACCTGGAGGGGGAATATAATAGTGTGCCTTGCGCAGCGAGGCACCGTGCCCGATTAATGGCGAGTGCAGCGAACCATTTGAGGGGACGCGGTACATCAAACTATGTCGACATACACACACAAGAAAAAAACAATGAAAAGCTTGTGACGACTTTTTGACTTGTCGACATTTTAAATGTCGGTATTTTGACCTTGGTGCTTTTTTATATGTCGGTATTTTGAACATGTTGCTATTTTATATGTTGGTATTTTGACCGTCGGGATTTTGATTGTATGGTATTTCATATTAAACCCGGAATTACAATGCACGACTGCCTAACTAACACGAAGCTGCACAAACGTTGCATCATGCAGACATTGCATCTTATGGCTTGCTCCGGCAATCTTATTACTATTACGTTGGGTGTTGCTGTCCAACTTCAGCTAGAAAGCAGAGTATGACAATCCCTGAGTTATGCCATGGAGATAAGTATCAACAAAAGTGACCACATGCAATGTCAATGTGTGGTTCCCTCAACAGCTATAAAGCTGTCTAACAAGATATCCTGGGACTAAACTCACTGTACAGAGGTTATAGTGAATTTAAGGTCCACCACGCGGCTGCGTTTATAGTAATCTGGATTAGCAGGTTTGACAATCCCCGCTGCACACAAAAGCTGTGTGTAGTACCGAGATACAATGATGTAAATATTCCGGCACACTGCGCTTTCACTTTCTTTATCATACTCAGCGCTGCCTCATCTACACAATGGGTAGTATAATTATACCGCATAGGAGGCCAATTAACCATTGCAGTTTTATAAAAGCGCAGACATGCCTTTCCCCTCAGTATTAAGATTTATTTCCTGGAGAATAAAAGTGATATTCATAAACTCCTGTAAATATGATCGCCAAATTCTGATATCCCAAGTTGTTCATTAGAAACACTTCTGTATTATAATTATCCATAATAACGCAATATCTATCATAGATTATGACATCAGCCAGAATACACACTGGAAACTCTCCAGCACTGTAAAGCAAATCGTGTACACTTTGCAGCACTGATGTGAACGTGGAAAGCAATTTGCAGAGAGCACCTAGGATGTGACAAATGCACGTATGGCTGCTATATATTTGACAAAATAGCCGTTTTTAAAAGAGGTTGCTGGGGGTGTCATCTTTCCCAAGGTGAAAACAACAAAATCAATTTAAGGCACAGGATAAGCTTTAATTGTTCAAATCAATCGCATTTTCCTAAATTGTTTATTTCTTTTGCCAATATATTCTGAAAGCTTATTTCATTTGTAGCTCTTATCCTGGTCTTAACGATACTTGAGCATTCTCTATACTCCTATCCCTGCATCAATATTGTCTTTTTACCACAAATTACTTGCAGATTATGGTTGTTTCAAGGTATCCAAGTTGCAGGCGGATTCAGTTTTTCAAGTATGATTGATTAATTGGTATTTCAATGAAACTACAGTAAACAGTGTTACAATCAACTCAAGGATGATTATAAAATAGTCATGCTACCCCCTTTTCAGTCTGCCTGTTCAACAAATGTAATCATTTTTATAGACCGAGCCAGTGGAACCCTGCAATGAAAAGTGCAGGATAATATCTTTTAACCATTTCAGTGCTAAGACGAGTGGGACTTGTCCTCAACATGTACATTAAAAAAATGCAGAGGACACAGCAGGCCTTCTGTCACGTATTACATATACTCACAGGAGTCCCATCACTATTTACTACCATGGGAAGTGAAAGGGGGGGGGAAATGAATACCTGGAGATAAATATATGGTTACAAATATAAGTATTATAATCACATAATAAGGATAATTGGCAGAGAAAAATATCTTGAAATAGGCCCTCTGAGGTAGAGCAAGCGGAAAGAGTCTCCACATTCAATATGTTCTGCCAGCGGGAAGGGGAAGAGATGATGGGGGGGGGGGGGGGCTTTTGTACTTGTCCATGAGTTCATCTTTCACAAGTACTGAATAAGCAGAACCCTGCAACCTGCCACATGGCCTCTGCATCCTATACATAATTGCTGTGGGAAATAAGAGACCAGCTATCACCTTCCTGTGTGTCGGAGTTATGTGCACGCAGGCAGACATCATGACACAGGGGAGACAGAGGAGAAATAAAGCACACCAGTAGGAAAGATTGTGCACATAACATAAGATGCAGTACTGGGCTGATGTACGGTACATTTCTGTGGCTGGGAAGCATTACTAATTCTATCAAATGTCATTATTACATTATTTCCATGACATACAGTACTGTGCAAAAGTTTAGGCAGGTGTAGAACAAATACTGCAAAGTAACTAGGCTTTCAAAAATAGAAGTGTTAATAGTTTCTTTTTATCAACTAACGAAATGCAAAGTGAATGAACAAGAGAAATCAATATTTGGGGTCTGATGCTCCGATACTCTGGCCGAACTTGTAGGTTTTGTTAAAGCAGCAAACATTTACAAGGCAAAACCTAGTTGGATTTGCCTTGTAAACATTTGCTGCTTTAAAAAAAAAAAAAAAAGTACGAGTTCGGCAAGAGTCTTGGAGCTCCGGCCGTCACGCACGCGATTACATCCGGCCCCTCGTGTGACCACCCTTTGCATCAAAACAGCATCAATTGTTCTAGGTACACCATCACCTGTTCTAATCAATTGTTCTAGGTACACTTGCACACAGTTTTTGAAGGAACTCGGCAGAGAGGTTGTTCCAAAATATCTTGGCGAACTAACCAGTGGTGCCACAAGCCGGGTGGGTGTCACCAAAGTGACGACTCTTCTGCAGTGACAGGAGTCGAATGCTGCATTGGGATATTCACCTGCAGCACTTGGCTCCCGTCACAAATGAAGAGCTGGCACTGCACTCAGCCCAGTCTCCGGGGGCAGCCAGCAATTCCGGAGATGCTGGGTAAGACCCCGGAGTGAAGAAACGGAGATCCCCGTGAGGCCACGGCCCCTTTTGTTAGGCCAC
The DNA here is from genome assembly GCF_028390025.1 of Pseudophryne corroboree. NCBI lineage: Eukaryota > Metazoa > Chordata > Amphibia > Anura > Myobatrachidae > Pseudophryne > Pseudophryne corroboree. Next base: position 1,146,343,331 of record NC_086444.1, read on the forward strand.
GCCCCTTTAAGGGAGGCTACGCCTCCAGTGCGGCGCAGCGGGTGTCACCGCACCTGGTGACGCCTCTGGAACTAACCACAGATCTTCTGTGGATGTAGGCTTGATGAAGAGCTACTGTCTCTTCATGTAATCAAAAACAGACTTGATGATGTTGAGATCAGGGCTCTGTGTGGGCCATATCATCACTTCTAGGACTCATTGTTCTTCTTTACATGGAAGATAGTTCTTAAATGACATTGGCTGCATATGTCGTTGTTCTGCTGCAGAATAAATTTGGAGGCAATCAGACGGGATGCAGTCAGATCCCGGCAGTCAGAATACCGACACTGGAATACCGACCCTATTCTGAATACCGACTGCTAGGAACTTGAATGAGAACACAGCGCGCCGCAAGTCAGGTAAGCCGCAGGGGAGAGAGGAGGTGGTTAGGGTTAGGCTGTGGGGAGGCGGGTTAAAGTTAGACATCCCCTCCGAGGGTTAGGCTGCAGGGAGGGGGTGGTAAGGGTTAGGCACCCGCCGAGGGTTAGGTTTAGGCAGTAGGGAATGGGGGTTAGGTTTAGGCAGCAGAGATAGGAGGTGAGGTTTAGACACCTGTGGGGGGTGGTTAGCGTTAGGCAACATGGGGGGAGGTTAGGGTTTAGCTGTGGGGAGGGAGGGTTATGGGGTTTGGGAAAGGGGAAGAACACCCCTTACTCAACCCTGTCTGCTTCTAAAACATTGAGATCCCGGCATTGGTATTACGACCGCCGGGATCCAGCAAATCATACTGATCTCAATCAGACGCCTCCCTGATGGTATTGCATGATGGATAAGTACCTGCCTGAAATGTGTCTAACCGCGGGTCGACACGGGATACGGGATTCCGGCTGTTATGATCCCACCAGCCAGAATGCAGGCTGTGGGGTGAGCTCTAGAAAGCCCCTTGCGGCCACATTGCTTGTTGCGCTCGCCACAGGTTGTATTCTCCCTCTATAGGTGTCGTGGACACCCACAGAGGGAGAATAGCTTGTCTTGTCGGTATTCCGGCAGCAGCATTTCACCCCCGCCAAGAATCCGGCATCAGTATTGTAACCGCTGGGATCCCGACTGCCGATACTGTAACCGCTTCCCGTCAGTGCGTCCTAACAGAGCAACAACTGAATTGCTCCATTGGGCATCATCTAGTGGCGGCCTTGTCGAGAAACAACCGAATTCCCACCACAGAATCTGGAATAAGTCCCTGGGGCTGTGGATTAATACGTTTGCGGCACCTGCGATCATGGTATTTAAACACAGATTTCTATTCGAGCCTTCCTTGGGCTGAAACTAAAATGTGTTAAGTGAAGTCTGCGGGCTCTAATTGAATAGCCCCTGCAGATCAATTAGCCCATGGTAATTAACTGCAGCTAACTGAATCAGGCCCTATGAGCTTTAGCAATAGGAGAGACACCAGAGACATATATGACAGGTTAGGTTTTCTCTTAAGAAAAAAAAAAAATAATGAAATACCAAACCCATAGCTTTTCATCTGCTATGAATATATATTATGGGACCTAGCCAAATAACATTTTGGATAAGCTTCTGTAGCTGCACTGTATACTAAATTATTGGCATGCCCAGTGAAAAGTGCATTTTCCGTGGACTAATTTAGAGATAGGAACAAATACATTCAAGTAGTGGAAATTTGCAGGAGGGAAAACCTCATTGCAGAGGTGAGAATGTTATTTTGTACATGGGTGGTCATTCCGAGTTGTTCACTCGTTGCCGATTTTCGCTATGCTGTGATTTGTTGCTAAATGCGCATGCGCTTAGTTATTTAACTAAAAACTTAGCAGTTTTGCTGTTGTCTGTGCGGCACTTTTCAGTCGCACTGCTGAACGGTGAACGATTGACAGGAAAGGGGCGTTTCTGGGTGGTAACTGAGCGTTTTCCGGGAGTGTGCTAAAAAACACAGGCGTGTCAGGCAAAAACGCAGGAGTGGCTGGAGAAACGGGGGAAGTGGCTGGCCGAACGCAGTGCGTGTTTGTGACGTTAAACCAGAAACTGAACGGACTGAGCTGATCGCAATCTGTGAGTAGGTCTGGAGCTACTCAGAAACTGCAGGAAAATATTTAGTAGCAGTTCTGCTAATCTTTCGTTCGCAATTCTGCTAAACTAAGATACACTCCCAGAGGGCGGCGGCCTAGCGTGTGCAATGCTGCTAAAAGCAGCTAGAGAGCGAACAACTCGGAATGACCACCATGGATAGAAAACACTGCCTGCTTCTGAGCATAGAACACATATAGGGGGCAGCTTTATTTTGCACTGCACTATAGAGATCAGGTAGTATGTGCCCCCTCCTAAAGCTGGGTACACACTAATGGGCCGATAATTGTGCTCCAGTATCTAAATAAAGTCCATAATGGAAGGCTTTTCCCATCAGAATTATACAGAAAGATATATAATTATTTTCATTATTATTATTATTTATTTATTTCATTTAATTTATTTTATTTTTTATTGTATTAATGGCATTCCCTTTACGTTCCTAAATACTAGATACGAGAAAAACTTTTCGTCTTCCTGGGCGATTGCCATTGATCATGAGCCATCAATCCTGTATTTGTTACAGTGACAGATCCCTGGACAGAACAGTGGCAGTAAAACACTCTCCCGCTACAGGGAGGACACCAGTGCTTATCTTCTCACAATGATTTACTGTAAACTGACAAACGCTTTAAAGGGATGGTGCCTAGAATACCATCAGAGGTCGCTCATTTTCACACTAAAATGTAATAGAATAAAATCTTTCTAAATCAGAAAGTCTACGCACAGTGTGCCAGCCTACACTGGGAGGGTATTCACTGGTAAAGTCCGAACCCACTGTGCCTGTGACACATTGTTACATGCTGAAAGAATGAAATGCCAGGACATACATTATGCTGAGAAGGTTCAAAGTTACTTTGTACTGTGCAGATATACAGTATGGTGGGGTGATTCAGTTGTTATCTCCGGACCCCCATACCGTGCGGGCAAGTCAGCAGCTATTCAATTGTTTGTCGACAGGCACGATTACATCATTTCAGCTTGCAGCCTCTTGAAGTGGCGAGCAGAAATTTGCCAAGTGTCCGGTTTGGGCATGCAAGCGACACTTTTACGCATCACTCCCAGTACTTTAGTCGTGCAAAACGGCTAAACCCGTTACTTCTGGACACAATCAGCGCAAAAAAATAATTTAAGTGCTCCAGAACAATTGTCCAAAGTGACGGGGGATATACAATTATGGGCGCCCATTAAACAATTGAATCACCCCCATAAATTGTATAGAGTTTACTAAAAACATACGCAACTTTTGTAGACAAAATATTTACTTATAAAGTTATCTTTAATTAAACTGTCATATTCAGGGACATATTAAAATATTAAATCAACATAAGTGTGCGACATCCCCTGTAAATATTTATTTTCAGGGGACACCCACAAAAATGAATCACAACAGATAACAAAGATATGGTTTCTATAGGGGCTGCTAAATTGTTAGATTTACCAAGCTCTAGAATGCGAAGCCCCAGTAGCTAACATCATCTTCACGTGGTGTTAGACCACTGTAGCCTATGGAATACTGTTACTCATTTACTGGGGGTCATTCTGACCAAATCGCACGCTGCAGTCTATCGCAGCAGTGCGAACGGGTCAGAACTGCGCCGGCGCCACAGTGCGCCTGCCAGACAGCAGAAGGCCGTCGGGCTGCTACGATCGCCTCTGCCTGATTGACAGGCAGAGGCGGTCGCTGGGCGGGGGAGGGGGGGGGGTCGCGGATTTCGTGGGCACGGTCTGGCCAACGCAGGCATGGCCGGACCAAACGAGGGCGGGCCGCAGCGGCTGCATGACGTCACACGCAGCCGATGCGGGCCGGGTAGCGATGAGCAGCTCCCGGTCAGCACGCTAAAGCTGCACTGGTCGGGAGCTACTCTTGAAGTGCAAAGGCATCGCCGCTGTGCGATGCCTTTGCACTTCTGCAGGGGGGGGGGGAGAGCACTGATATGCGAGGCGGGATAGCCCTGTGCTGGGCGTCACCCCACATGTCAGTGTGAATGATCGTAGCTGTGCTAAATTTTGCACAGCTACGATCATCTCGGAATGACCCCCATTGTCCGTGACATCATGCAAGAGGGGAGATAGAAAATGGAGAGCGGCCCAGATTCTATGGACGACTCTACACACTGCAGGGTGAAATCCCAGAGCGTCCTTTTAATGTTCCAGTCAGCACTAAAGCAGCAATACTTGCCGCAGGGTCAAGGTCCAGGCATCCTGCTAGCCGAAGACAGGGGCCGCGAGGCAGCAATGGTGCTGCCCTACAGCCCTGCGTCCTGGGCGATGGCACCACCTGCACAACCCTCCCTACGGTCCTGGCATGCGCAGCCACGCATTAGGCTCGCCAGGCCCATACCCGAAAAAGTCTGCTTCATTGGTTCTAACTCCTAGCCAGGGGTGTAATATGGTATGCCGGCGGCCGGGCTCCCGGCGACCAGCATACCGGCGCCGGGAGCCCGACCGTCGGCATACCGACAGCGTGGCGAGCGCAAATGAGCCCCTTGCGGTCCACGCTATTTATTCTCCCTCCAGGGGGGGGGTCGTGGACCCCCCACAAGGGAGAATATCTGTCGGTATGGCGGGTGTCAGGATTCCGGCGCCGGTATACTGTGCGCCGGGATCCCGACATTCGGCAACCTGAATACCACCCCTAGCCGGGGTAGGGCTTTCTCTGAAGCTCTGTCCCAGCTCCTGAAGAATGATAAATTCTAGCAAAACTTGTGGTTTCCGCAATGTGAGTTGGAGGTGAAAGTTTCATACCACAATCACATTTAAAATGTAGATGCTGAAGACTAAGCACAGCGGACACGGCCATTTTGTGGGCTGAATACTCATAACAATGTACTGCTGACTTTACTAAGGGGATATGTATAAAAGCTTGGAGAGAGACAAAGGAGTCTATTTACTCAGCAATGGAGAGAGCTAAAGTGGAGAGAGACAAAGTACCAGCCAATCAGCTCCTAGCAGCCATGTTACAGGCTGTGTTTGAACAATAACAGGAGCTGCTTGGTTCGTTGGTACTTTTTCTCCGTCCACTTTCTCTCTGGCTTAGTAAATAGACCCCAAAGTGCCAACCAATCAGCTCCTGTCATGTCTCAAACATAGCCTGTACATCTCCCCCTAAGGCACGATGCAACAAAGATGTCACTAGCTTCTAGTGAGTAGGTCTAACATACAAGATGGCTTCTATGTAGGCAACGCACTAATATTAAAATGTATAATTATTTACTGTTGTAATAAGCAATAACATGGCTGTATACAATGTGACATGAGATAACTATAGCTTGCAGCATAATATATATATCTATACCAGGATAATCATAGCCTACAAGTCCAAAATGCGAATCATGGGATAACCATAGCTTATAATATAAAATACAGATGACGGTATAGCTTTTACACTATATGGCTCACTAGGGCTGGAATTTATGGTTTATTACTTCCAACCACACGATGGCAACTCCTTATTTTCTTGTTAATGGGTCAACACAGAGCATGGTGCAAGTGACTGAGCACAGTATAATAGCAGAGGTGACAGCAGGCAGGTGCAGCTACCTTTATATCCCCACCTCCATCGAACAATCATTTACAGTCAGGCTGTCCGCACTAGCCGCAACACTCATACAAACGCTACCAAATAAAAAGAAGAGCATTACAGTATATCAGCACAGAAATCACATAAAAGGAAAACATTGGGACTGGCTCTAAACACAAATGGCTAGCTGGAAGCTATGGAGCCGAGGCAGCAGAAGAAGCAAGCTTGCACACCATTAAGGATTGGCTATATCCACATCATGTGCCATTTATTGCATCGCGCACTTGTAGGTACAGAGAAACTCTGCAGCAAGCCTATGTGATCTGTGCTATGCTGCATGAATCACACAGTATGCACAGCCTACGCTTTAAATGCATTGGGTGGACTTTGACCCAAAATTCACTTCTCTATGACTCATGTAATCTACAGGTTTACAACAGCTAAAAGGTACAGCACATATGGCAGCTTGGTAGATTGTAAAATTAGTTTTAAAGGGGCAATTCAACTGTTTTGGGCGCCCATAGCTACCATCTAAAGTGGTGGGAGCTATTCAATTGTTTGCACAGCGAACCCCGCAGTGCCTAATACGACATTGAGGCATCACTTATAGAACCAAGGCTTGAGAAATACACTATTTCACACGGATGGAGAGTAAAGCCCTGGTGCCCTTTCAGCCAGCACCTTTCATGCTTGAGCTGGTGGCCTCTCTTTGTCACATGACTGGTTCGTCCTTTTAAATATAAGCTGGCCATACACTAGTGCAATTTGACCTCTTTTCATCCGATTCAGACGCATCATGCCGAGAAATTGGATGAAAAGTGGCCAAATCATAGGTGTTTGACATATGATCCGATCCGATGCGCGGTCCCGTTCGCATCGAGGCTGAGTCGGTGGCCGGACGTGGTGCACATAGGATAAATCGGAATCGCAGCCACCAGGTGCACATCGCGGCTGGTTTTTTAGCACCTGTGATATATTGCATGCCATTTCTCTGGACCCACCCACACAGCGGCAGCAGCATGCGATAAAGCGCATGTAAAAAATGGCACATCAAGTACCAAATCGGATGGAAGCACTCCCGGGGAGCTTCAAGGAAAATCGGATCCGACTTGTGCCTCAGACAAGTCACAGTAATGTATGGGGGGCTTAATACTTTGATGTTTAGCTTTTTTTTTCTGGAATTTTCTCACAATTAAAAAATGTTTTACTGTAACACAAGCATAGCTTATATGCAACACCGATATTTGTTTTAGAAATGTTATCATTTGTATCCTCCGATGGGACAAAATATACTCAAAACATGTATAGAACAGGGATGACCATTGGTGTGTTCGCCATCAATGGTTGCCATCGATGGCAAAACTGTGAAGGACCATTGATGGTCACTAGCTATGCTACGGTAGACCATCAATGGTTTCACTCATCGATGGCCACCCCAATTAGTTCTGAGAATGACCCACGGGCCAATCACATACAGGGGGCAAGGCTTCATGGGTGCTGGGGGTGGAGCTATGCTCCGTGTCCCAGCATCTTTATGTAAAAAAAAAAAAATATATTCGTTTAGGCAAAGCCATTGATGGAGAGAAACCATCTGGTTCTCTACCATCGATGGCAAAACTATTCAACATCGGCCATAAACCATCGATGATTATGAATCATCAATGGTCGATGGCCATCCCTAGTATAGAGCATATATGTACAATAACTTCAGTTGTTAACATTAGATAGCAGATATACTAATAGGGTAAAACGTACTTTCATACCGTGGTGCTAGGTTTGGGAACTTTTTAGAAGTTTCATTATTTTGGGATAAATGGGACCTCAAATGTGATCAGATCTTCATCAAAACAATAAAAAACAGATAAAGAGAACCCAATAAATCAAACACACAAAACAATACAACACTAGATTACTTCCTATGTGTGAAACTCCAGGATCATCAGTTCAGGTAAGGGGAGATTTTAGAGTCAGACATGAAAATCAATAGGAAGCCAATCAGGCGCGAGATTTTCGGAGGCCCTGTCCTATTATAAAACATAAACCGTAATCTGTACAATCAAAGTTTGGCCTTTGCCATACACAGTTTTGCTAATGCATGCTATGTCTTCAAGGACCTAAGGAAAATAGCTGTTGATACTCCTCAGTCTGGTAGAGGTTACAAAACAAAGATGGTGGCTCTCACCAATCCACTGTCAGACAGAACAGTTCAACACCACTGTCACTCACCCAGGGAGTGACCATCCAACAAAAGCCACGCCAAGAGCATGGCACATACTATTCCAAGGAGAAAGCAGAGAACCCAGGGTAACATGCCAGGATCTGCAGATCTCTCTTGCACTGCTCACGAGTGCCACCATCAGACACAGAACAAGAATAGTGTGCATGGGGCGGTTACCAAGGAGGCAGCCACTACTTTTACAAAAGGAACGTGGCTGTCTGTTTAAAGTCTAATAAAGAATGGATGAGCGAGAAGACTACTACAATAATATTCTGCAGACAGATGAGCCTGAAATAGAAGTTTTGGCTTAAATTAAAAAAACGTTATGTTTGGTGCAAACAAGACACTGTATTCTGTACGTAACCTCATCACACCCATGAAATAGAGTGGTGGCTCATTTAGGGTCACAGGACCAGGATGGCTTGTCATCATTGCTAGAACTATGGATTCTGGATTTAAACAGCACCTTCAACAAGAAAATGTCAATAAGATCATGGAGCAAGATAACGATCCTAAACACCCACACGTCAGTCAACAAAAAAATTATTGGTTGAAACAGAAGAAATTCTCCGTATTGGAACAGCAGTCAACGCCCAAACCATAATCCAAGCATAAATGTTGCAGCGGCAGGACCTGAAGACGGGTGTTCATGCAAGAAAGGCCACCAACATCCACCGAGTTGGAGCAGTCCTAATAAGGAGGAATTTGCCAAATTTCTTCCAGGCCAATGTGCAGAACCAATCAATAATTACCATAATGTCTGACTGAGGTCATTACTGCTCAAGGGGAGGTCACACCTAGAAGGTCACAAATTGTTTCCGACAAAGAAATATGCTGGAATATTTTGAAAGAAAAGTACAGTATATAATTGTGGGGGGGTGTTTTAAATTTAGAAACCCTATCATTTAAATGACGTAGATCAGGAGTATTCAACATGCGGGCCTCCAGCTGCTGTAGAACTACACATACCAGCATGCCTCGACTCAGTTTTGGTATTGGGGTATGCTAAAACTATAGCAAGGGATGCTGGTATGTGTAGTTCCGCAGCAGCTGGAGGACCGCGTGGTGAATACCCCTGACTTAGATGAAGATCAGAACCCATTTACTGTAAGGTTACATTTATGCAGAAATTCATAAAAGGTTCACAAACATTGTAGCACCACTGTACACATGACATCTGTAGTTTATAGAGAATGCCCCCAGAAACGAAACCCATACACAGCAGGGAGTGTCACCCCTGCAGATTAGACATGTAAGGATATAGGGTTAGGGTCCCGGGTCCGGTGATGTTCACAAGGGCTGGAAGGATAACCTTGCTTCCTCTATGACATGGTTACATGTGGCTTTGGATGGTGTAACATTTACGGGATACGGTCATTAGGCCGACCATTATTGGTCGACATGGTCAACATGGAAAAAGGTTGACACTTTTTTTTCCAATTTTTTGGACTTTTTCATACTTTACGATCCACGTGGACTACAACTGGGAGCGGTAACCTGTGCCGAGCGCAGCGAGGATCTTGCAGAAGCATGGCGAGCCACGCGAGGGGACACGGTGCACTAATTGTCGCTCCCGGTCACTTTACGAAGAAAACGACACCAAAAAAAACATGAAAAACTCATGTCAACCTTTTCCTATGTCGACCTAGTACATGTCAACCTACTGACCGTGTCGACATAATGCATGTCGACCTAAGCCTGATGGACCTAATGACCCATACCCACATTTACATGCCTAATGGAAATAGCTGGCGCCTGGTATACAGCTTGGTCACCCAAAGGCTGCCCAGCTCCCGGACGCTTGAGCTGTCTGTGTCCCTCTTCTCCAGGCAGTCGGAAGTGCCCCAGACTCCAAACAGCCTATGTGCCAATGCTCCTGGCAGTAGGGATGGTTTAAGACCCCATTGGGTACTAGGCAACGTACTGGTTTGAAACACAATCAGTCACAAAAACAAAACACAGAAGAGGGGTGGGATTTAATCCAACACAATGTGCTGCCGAGTATCAGGCCAGTGTCCAGCTGCGCATGTATAATCTAATTACAGTAATCCCAGCATAACTTCCCCGCGCATCTCTACAGGGGGGAAAGCAAAAGTACTACTGGTGTACACAAATATGATTGGCTGATTGTAGACAACAAATCACATCCATAGTGGAGCGCTGAATAGCTTAGCGTAATACCCTGGCACACAGGCTTGTGATGGGCAGAGAATAGGCATTGTACTGTACCCTGGGCACACAGGCTAGCGGCTGGCAGAGAATAGGCACTGTACTGTACCCTGGCACACAGGCTGGTAGTTGGCCTGGTAGGAAGAGAATAGGCACTGTACTGTATCCTGAGCACACAGGCTAGTTACTGGCATGGTGGGCAGAGAATAGGCACTCTGTACTGTAACCTGGCACAGGGTGGTGGTGGGCAGAGAATAGGCATCGTACTGTACCCTGGCACACAGGCTGTTGGGCAGAGAATAGGCACTGTACTTGTACCCTGGGCACACAGGCTGGTAGATGGCCTGGTAGGAAGAGAATAGGCACTGTACCCTGGCACACAGGCTGGTGGTTGGCCAAGTGGGCAGACACTAGGCACTGTACTGTACAATGGGCACACAGGCAAGTTACTGGCATGGTGGGCAGAGAATAGGCACTCTGTACTGTAACCTGGCACAGGCTGGTGGTGGGCAGAGAATAGGCATTGCACTGTACCCTGGGCACACAGGCTGGTGGTTGGCCTGGTGGGCAGAGAATAGACTGTGTACTGTACCCTGGGAACCCAGGCTGGTGATTAGCATGGTGGGCAGAGGATAGGCACGGTGTACTGTACCCTGGGAACCCAGGCTGGTGATTAGCATGGTGGGCAGAGGATAGGCACGGTGTACTGTAGCCTGGGAACCCAGGCTGGTGGTTAGGCTGGTGATTGGCCTGGTGAGCAGAGACTAGGAATTGTACAGTACCCTGGCACACAGGCTGGCACACGCAGGGGTCTGTATGGGAATGAGGCAGGGGACACTCACGCTTTGAGCACCGGCTCCTCGGGCACCACTGGCACCTGCTGCTGCTGGAAGGATTTAAGGGACTCGAAGGCTCTCATCAGCTTCTCCATGGTGGCCATGTTCCCTCAGCGCGCACACCGTACTGTCAGGGCCGCCCCGGCACTCTCCGTCACAAGGGATACGGTCACTCCGCGGACACACACCCAGCAGCCCGCATTCGCCGCCCAATGCGTCCCATCACCAGCCGCTGTACCGGGAGGAATCACTGACAGCTCCGGCCGCAGCCTAACCCGCTTCTAAGCTCCCAGCCTATGGGAAGCGACACAGCGACCAAAAGACAGGAATACGGACCAGTCAGGATGCAGGGAGAAAGGCCACAATAGAGCGGTGATTGGCGGAAAGGATCCTCCATTCCTCACAGCCAGCGACAGGAAGGGGAGGAGCAATGTGCGGGGCTAAGGGTCTGGTAAGGATGCACCGCGGCGTCTACCGGTCAATCACACTGTTGACAGGCTGCATATACTGTGCTGTACCCTATGCCCAGTGACAGGCTGCATATACTGTACCCTATGCCCAGTGACAGGCTGCATATATTGTACCCTATGCCCAGTGACAGGCTGCATATACTGTGCTGTACCCTATGCCCAGTGACAGGCTGCATATACTGTACCCTATGCCCAGTGACAGGCTGCATATACTGTGCTGTACCCTATGCCCAGTGACAGGCTGCATATACTGTGCTGTACCCTATGCCCAGTGACAGGCTGCATATACTGTACCCTATGCCCAGCGACAGGCTGCGTGTACTGTGCTGTACCCTGTGCCAGGCTGCATATACTGTACCCTATGCCCAGTGACTGACTGTATATACTGTGCTGTACCCTATGCCCAGTGACAGGCTGTATGTACTGTACCCTATGCCATGCCGAGTAACTGGTTGCATATTCTGTGCTGTACCCTATGCCCGGTGACAGGCTGCATATATTTTACCCTATGCCCAGTGACAGGCTGCATATACTGTACCCTATGCCCAGTGACAGGCAGCATATACTGTGCTGTACCCTATGCCCAGTGACAGGCTGCATATACTGTGCTGTACCCTATACCTAGTGACAGGCTGCGTGTACTGTGCTGTACCCTGTGCCAGGCTGCATATACTGTACCCTATGCCCAGTGACTGACTGTATATACTGTGCTGTACCCTATGCCCAGTTACAGGCTTCATATACTGTACCCTATGTCAGGTCTGTAACTGTGTCTACCCGGAGGGGGCACTAGTGGGTCAGTGGTGGTGCGATGGAGAAAACGAGGAGGCTGTAGAAGATTCCTGCGCATGTGCGCAATGATATTTATTTAGCACACAGCGGTATGACAGTCACTGAAGCACAATAACAATACTGATGGTTTCAGCAAAGAAGCTGACAGAGGTATACCAGTCACAGGTGATAATCTGTAAACCAGTGAAATTAATAACAGTGATGACCGGCCTGGAAGCCAATGGCAAACATCGATGGTCAACTTGGAAGTCAATGGTAACAGGATCCAATATGTAGACGATAGTAATGCAGCTGATAACCGTGTTCACAGGCAATAGTAACTCCGGAGATTGGTCTGGAAACCAACAGCAGTAGATTCACACAGTCTATATATATGCACAAGTCCACAAAGCTAAGCAAGGCCAAAGCAGGAGACAGTTTGTAAATTGCAAACTGGTTGTTTTAAGTGCCAGATGGAATAGCACAGTGCTGAATGCAGATTAACAACACACAGGTGAGAATGGTCAGTAGCATCTGGAGAGAGTCTCTTATACCCCTTTCACACAGCCATAAATTTCCCGGGTTAAAACACATGAACGCGCATCAACCCGGGATTTCTCTGGCTGGGTCCACAGGATAACATTGGGATATTGTCGAGCGACAGCGAAAATGGCACCAACACGGTCACGAGCTTTCTGGCCTCCCAGGATGCATTGGGGCCTCCCCTATATAGTCCCGCCCACTGATTCAGTCAGATCAGTTTTTTGCTTGGTGCGGCAGGAAGCCGCATGGTCACAGGGCTGCTGTGAAAGCAGCCTCAAGTTTTCATTACTTTATTTTTATAGACTTACTGTTTTTGTTTGAGCGACTTCTCTTAACAGCGTCTTAAACGTGTATTAGAAAGAGTCGCTCCAACAACTCCCCACCGGGTCGCAACAACGCTTACCTTCACGGTACAGTGCTGTCTCGACGGGCGTCTGTGTTGGATGTTCTAGCAGGTCCAGCAGACGTTACCAGGCTGTGGCCGGAGCATGGGGAGACAGTAAGTATATGGACTTCCTCTTACTAGAGGGGTCAGGACACAGCTACGCTGATTTGGTGGAGACTACAAACAGCGTGTTGATGCGCCGAACATCTCGAGTGTGACAGCGCTACGCTCCGGGGATCATAGGCGCCAGGACTAGGTAAGGCCGCGATCCTGGGAGTTTAAGTCAACAGGGGGTTTCAGACGCTCTCCTGGCCGTCCCTCCTCCGAGTTCATGGCCAGTTCCCGCGGGTCTCTCGTTTCATGAACTGAATAACCTCACTTCCGGCTCAGACGCTACCACGAGGGTACTCGGTCGCAGCTTAGACGCTGCGGTTGTGTACACTGGATATAAACCCGCCCAGACCGAGTCGCAGGCCTTTAGTGTCTGCATGCACGTGGAGTCGCTCAGCGTCCGTGTCCGTTGGTGAGCGTCCGTGTCCGTTATCAGTTACCAAGAGCGGCAGTGTACACCAGTAGCGTCTGAATCCACTCAGCGTCTTTCGAGCGTCTTTGCTTGGATATGGAAGTGTGGTGAGTCTCCCTGTATCCCGCTCCCTGGAGGCAGGGTATACAGTACTAAAAATTCCTTCTACTTCTTAGTGTGCACTGTTAATTTCTCTATCGTCCTAGTGGATGCTGGGGTTCCTGAAAGGACCATGGGGAATAGCGGCTCCGCAGGAGACAGGGCACAAAAAGTAAAGCTTTAGGATCAGGTGGTGTGCACTGGCTCCTCCCCCCATGACCCTCCTCCAAGCCTCAGTTAGATTTTTGTGCCCGGCCGAGAAGGGTGCAATCTAGGTGGCTCTCCTAAAGAGCTGCTTAGAAAAGTTTAGCTTAGGTTTTTTATTTTACAGTGAGTCCTGCTGGCAACAGGATCACTGCAACGAGGGACTTAGGGGAGAAGAAGTGAACTCACCTGCGTGCAGGATGGATTGGCTTCTTTGGCTACTGGACATTAGCTCCAGAGGGACGATCACAGGTACAGCCTGGATGGTCACCGGAGCCTCGCCGCCGGCCCCCTTGCAGATGCTGAAACGAGAAGAGGTCCAGAATCGGCGGCAGAAGACTCCTCAGTCTTCTTAAGGTAGCGCACAGCACTGCAGCTGTGCGCCATTTCCTCTCAGCACACTTCACACGGCAGTCACTGAGGGTGCAGGGCGCTGGGAGGGGGGCGCCCTGGGAGGCAAATGAAAACCTTTTTTGGCTAAAAATACCTCACATATAGCCTCCGGGGGCTATATGGAGATATTTAACCCCTGCCAGAATCCATTAAAGAGCGGGAGACGAGCCCGCCGAAAAAGGGGCGGGGCCTATCTCCTCAGCACACAGCGCCATTTTCCCTCACAGAAAGGCTGGAGGGAAGGCTCCCAGGCTCTCCCCTGCACTGCACTACAGAAACAGGGTTAAAACAGAGAGGGGGGGCACTAATTTGGCGTTAGAAATATATTAAAGATGCTATAAGGGAAAACACTTATATAAGGTTGTCCCTATATAATTATAGCGTTTTTGGTGTGTGCTGGCAAACTCTCCCTCTGTCTCTCCAAAGGGCTAGTGGGTCCTGTCCTCTATCAGAGCATTCCCTGTGTGTGTGCTGTGTGTCGGTACGTGTGTGTCGACATGTATGAGGACGATGTTGGTGAGGAGGCGGAGCAATTGCCTGTAATGGTGATGTCACTCTCTAGGGAGTCGACACCGGAATGGATGGCTTATTTAGGGAATTACGTGATAATGTCAACACGCTGCAAGGTCGGTTGACGACATGAGACGGCCGACAAACAATTAGTACCGGTCCAGACGTCTCAGAAACACCGTCAGGGGTTTTAAAACGCCCGTTTACTTTAGTCGGTCGACACAGACACGGACACTGAATCCAGTGTCGACGGTGAATAAACAAACGTATTCCTTATTAGGGCCACACGTTAAGGGCAATGAAGGAGGTGTTACATATTTCTGATACTACAAGTACCACAAAAGAGGGTATTATGTGGGATGTGAAAAAACTACCGTAGTTTTTCCTGAATCAGATAAATTAAATGAAGTGTGTGATGATGCGTGGGTTCCCCCCGATAGAAAATTATGGGCGGTATACCCTTTCCCGCCAGAAGTTAGGGCGCGTTGGGAAACACCCCTTAGGGTGGATAAGGCGCTCACACGCTTATCAAAACAAGTGGCGGTACCGTCTATAGATAGGGCCGTCCTAAAGGAGCCAGCTGACAGGAGGCTGGAAAATATCATAAAAAGTGTATACACACATACTGGTGTTATACTGCGACCAGCGATCGCCTCAGCCTGGATGTGCAGAGCTGGGGTGGCTTGGTCGGATTCCCTGACTAAAAATATTGATACCCTTGACAGGGACAGTATTTTATTGACTATAGAGCATTTAAAGGATGCATTTTCTATATATGCGAGATGCACAGAGGGATATTTGCACTCTGGCATTAAGAGTAAGTGCGATGTCCATATCTGCCAGAGGATGTTTATGGACACGACAGTGGTCAGGTGATGCAGATTCCAAACGGCACAAAGGTGTATTGCCGTATAAAGGAAGAGGAGTTATTTGGGGTCGGTCCATCGGACCTGGTGGCCACGGCAACTGCTGGGAAATCCACCGTTTTTACCCTAAGTCACATCTCTGCAGAAAAAGACACCGTCTTTTCAGCCTCAGTCCTTTCGTCCCTATAAGAGTCATATCTGCCCAGGGATAGAGGAAAGGGAAGAAGACTGCAGCAGGCAGCCCATTCCCAGGAACAGAAGCGTTCCACCGCTTCTGCCAAGCTCTCAGCATGACGCTGGGACCGTACAGGACCCCTGGATCCTACATGTAGTATCCCAGGGGTACAGATTGGAATGTCGAGACGTTTCCCCTTCGCAGGCTCCTGAAGTCTGGTTTACCAAGGTCTCCCTCCGACAAGGAGGCAGTATGGGAAACAATTCACAAGCTGTATTCCCAGCAGGTGATAATCAAATTACCCCTCCTACAACAAGAAAAGGGGTATTATTCCACATTATATTGTGGTACTGAAGCCAGAAGGCTAGGTGAGACCTATTCTAAATCTAAAAAAATTTGAACACTTACAAAGGTTCAAATCAAGATGGAGTCACTCAGAGCAGTGATAACGAACCAGGAAGAAGGGGACTATATAGTGTCCCGAGACATCAGGGATGCTTACCTCCATGTCCAAAATTTGCCCTTCTCACTAAGGGTACCTCAGGTTCGTGGTACAGAACTGTCACTATCAGTTTCAGACGCTGCCGTTTGGATTGTCCACGGCACCCCGGGTCTTTACCAAGGTAATGGCCGAAATGATGATTCTTCTTCGAAGAAAAGGCGTCTTAATTATCCCTTACTTGGACGATCTCCTGATAAGGGCAAAGTCCAGGGAACAGTTGGAGGTCGGAGTAGCACTATCTCGGATACTGCTACAACAGCACGGGTGGATTCTAAATATTCCAAAATCGCAGCTGATCCCGACGACAAGTCTGCTGTGCCTAGGGATGATTCTGGACACAGTCCAGAAAAAGGTGTTTCTCCCGGAAGAGAAAGCCAGGGAGTTATCCGAGCTAGTCAGGAACCTCCTAAAATCAGTGCATCATTGCACAAGGGTCCTGGTAAAGATGGTGACTTCCTACGAAGCAATTCCATTCGGCAGATTTCACGCAAGAATTTTTCAGTGGGATCTGCTGGACAAATGGTCCGGATCGCATCTTCAGATGCATCAGCGGATAACCCTATATCCAAGGACAAGGGTGTCTCTCCTGTGGTGGTTACAGAGTGCTCATCTTCTAGAGGGCCGCAGATTCGGCATTCAGGATTGGATGCTGGTGACCACGGAGGCCAGCCCGAGAGGCTGGGGAGCAGTCACACAAGGAAAAAATTTCCAGGGAGTGTGATCAAGTCTGGAGACTTTTCTCCACATAAATATACTGGAGCTAATGGTAAATTTATAATACTCTAAGCTTAGCAAGACCTCTGCTTCAAGGTCAGCCGGTATTGATCCAGTGGGAAAAACATCACGGCAGTCGCCCACGTAAATAGACAGGGCGGCACAAGAAGCAGGAGGGCAATGGCAAAAACTGCAAGGACTTTTCGCTGGGCGGAAAATCATGTGATAGCACTGTCAGCAGTGTTTCATTCCGGGAATGGAAACTGGGAAGCAGACTTCCTCAGCAGGCACGACCTCCACCCGGCAGAATGGAAACTTCATCGGGAAGTTTTCCACATGATTGTAAACCGTTGGGAAATACCAAAGGTGGATATGATGGCGTCCCGTCTGAACAAAAAACGGGACAGGTATTGCGCCAGGTTAAGAGACCCTCAGGCAATAGCTGTGGACGTTCTGGTAACACCATGGATGTACCAGTCGGTGTATGTGTTCCATCCTCTGCTTCTCATACCTAAGGTACTGAGACTTATAAGACGTAGAGGAGTAAGAACTATACTCATGGCTCCGGATTGGCCAAGAAGGATTTGGTACCCGGAACTTCAAGAGATGCTCACAGAGGACTTGTGGCCTCTGCCGCTAAGAAGGGACTTGTTTCAGCAAGTACCATGTCTGTTCCAAGACTTACCGCAGCTGCGTTTGACGGCATGGCGGTGGAACGCCGGATCCTAAGGGAAAAAGGCATTCCGGAAGAGGTCATTCCTACCCTGGTCAAAGCCAGAAAGGAGGTGACCGCACAACATTATCACCACATGTGGCAAAAATATGTTGCGTGGTGTGAGGCCAGAAAGGCCCCACGAAGAAATTTCAACTCGGTCGATTCCTGCATTTCCTGCAAACGGGAGTGTCTATGGGCCTCAAATTGGGGTCCATTAAGGTTCAAATTTCGGCCCTGTCGATTTTCTTCCAGAAAGAAGTGGCTTCAGTTCCTGAAGTCCAGAAGTTTGTCAAGGGAGTATTGCATATACAACCCCCTTTTGTGCCTCCAGTGGCACTGTGGGATCTCAACGTAGTTCTGGGATTCCTCAAATCACATTGGTTTAAAACCAGTCAAATCTGTGGATTTGAAGCATCTCACATGAAAAGTGACCATGCTCTTGGCCCTGGCCTGGACCAGGCGAGTGTCAAATTGGTGGTTTTTTTCTCAAAAAAGCCCATATCTGGTTGTCCATTTGGACAGGGCAGAGCTGCGGACTCGTCCCCAGTTCTCTCCCTAAGGTGGTGTCAGTGTTTCACCTGAACCAGCTTATTTTGGTGCCTTGCGCCTACTAGGGACTTGGAGGACTCCAGGTTGCTAGATGTTGTCAGGGCCCTGTAAATATAGGTTCCAGGACGGCTGGAGTCAGGAAAACTGACTTGCTGTTATCCTGTATGCACCCAACAAACTGGGTGCTCTTGCTTCTAAGCAGACTATTGCTAGTTGGATGTGTAATACAATTCAGCTTGCACATTCTGTGGCAGGCCTGCCACAGCCAAAATATGTAAATGCCCTTTCCACAAGGAAGGTGGGCTTATCTTGGGCGGCTGCCCGAGGGGTCTCGGCTTTACAACTTTGCCGAGCGGCTATTTAGTCAGGGGCAAACACGTTGGTAAAATCCTACAAATTTGATACCCTGGCTAAGGAGGACCTGGAGTTCTCTCATTCGGTGCTGCAGAGTCATCCGCACTCTCCCGCCCATTTGGGAGCTTTGGTATTATCCCCATGGTCCTTTCAGGAACCCCAGCATCCACTAGGACGATAGAGAAAATAAGAATTTACTTACCGATAATTCTATTTCTCGGAGTCCGTAGTGGATGCTGGGCGCCCATCCCAAGTGCGGATTATCTGCAATACTTGTACATAGTTACAAAAATCGGGTTATTATTGTTGTGAGCCATCTTTTCAGAGGCTCCGCTGTTATCATACTGTTAACTGGGTTCAGATCACAGGTTGTACAGTGTGATTGGTGTGGCTGGTATGAGTCTTACCCGGGATTCAAAATCCTTCCTTATTGTGTACGCTCGTCCGGGCACAGTATCCTAACTGAGGCTTGGAGGAGGGTCATGGGGGGAGGAGCCAGTGCACACCACCTGATCCTAAAGCTTTACTTTTTGTGCCCTGTCTCCTGCGGAGCCGCTATTCCCCATGGTCCTTTCAGGAACCCCAGCATCCACTACGGACTCCGAGAAATAGAATTATCGGTAAGTAAATTCTTATTTTTTAGTACCTATTGCATATGAGACCTGTATATTACTGTGTTTTCTGCATGTTATGTTGAAAAAGAACCAGTTAAACAGAAGTACAAATTTCCTACTTATGTATAAGTTATTATGGAGGTTGTATTCTCATATGACAATGTCTAATGCTTTAACATGTGACTGACTGCTAGTATGTGTGCTGACTTTTCTGTGTAATGTCAGTCCTGTTCTGACCCTCAAATCAGGTGCACTGTGGTCAGATTGATTTCACCTCTATATACTGATTATAGGGTGTGGTTCAGTCACAAAATTGTGTAGTCAATATCAGAAAAAATGTCTGTGAGCGGCAAAAGTGATGAGGAGAATTTGTCAAGCACTCCTACAGCCCTAACATGCTTATCTTGTAAGTCAGGGGTAATTGATATGATTCAATTGGTCACTTATGAGGGTTTGTGTGCAAACTGTTTCGCTTTTCAGCGAAGTAAAAAACAGGAGTTAGTTCAACCTCCAGTAGAGCCACCATGGAATATGTTCGCAAAGACTCTGTCTTCAATAGCGGACAGGTTAGCTCCAGTAGCACCACCTCAGGGGTTAGGTTACACTATGAACCCATACATGCAGCTCCCTTCCTATGGTTTGGTTCCAGTAGCCTCTACAAGCAACCAAGGGGTAGGTAAGACTAAGACAGATACGTCTGTATGGCAGACTACACAAGAGGATACATCGGATGATGATGCGGAAACAATAGATTCAACTCCGTATGATGATCAGTCGCAGAGCTTTAGTTCAGATGATGTAGCTGAACTCATTAATGCAGTAAAGGCTGTGCTTTCTCTGGAAGAACCAGCCAAGACAGCGTTAAAAGCAAAAGCACCTGTATTCAAACGAACAAAGTCAGTGAAAGCTGAATTTCCAGCGTCAGAGGAGTTGACGGAAATTATGGATGAGTCTTGGGCAGCGCCCGGTAAAAAGTATAAGATTCCTAGAAGATGGGATTCTTATTATCCATTTCCTGCTGGAGATTGTTCGAAGAGAGAAGTTCCTTCAAAAGTAGATGCACATGTTCTGCGACTCGTGCACAAATCTGCTTTGCCACTGTCATCTACCTCTTTGAATGATGTCACAGACAGGAGGGTAGAGAGCCTATTGAAAAATATTTTTTCTCTTGTGGGTGCAGTGGTAAGACCTGCTATGGCTTCGGCCTGGGTAGCAAAGGCAATGGGCGAATGGATAGAGGAACTAGAGAATGACATCCCCTCTCCTACTAGGGAGCAAGAGGATCGTCTTTGCCGTTTAAGACAATCTGCCCAGTATTTAGAAGAAGCAGCCATTGATGTAGGCACTGTTGCTTCTAAAGCTTCAGCCCTGGCAGTAGTCGCTCGCAGAGCAGTCTGGCTACGGACCTGGAAGGCAGATGCGGAGTCCAAGAAGGAATTGGAAGCATTGCCTTTCATGGGTAATATATTATTTGGAAAACCTTTATCGGATATCCTAGAGTCAGAGGCTGAATCGAAGAAGGTCAGATTTCCGGCTACCTACAACCCTAAGTCCAAGGGTTTAAAATTTCGCTCATTTCGCTGGCAAAGCAAAGCGAAAGGTAAAGAGGAGCCTAAACAACCCCAGTTTAAATCCAGGGGTAAGAAGCAGTGGGCTAGCAAAAAGCCAGCTTCCAAACCTGAACAAAAGCCCTCAGCCTGAAGAGACGGGCCTCCGCCTGGAGGATTCCAGGGTTGGGGGCCGACTCCTGCAATTTGCACACACATGGCAACAGTCAACAACAGATGCCTGGGTGCAGAAGGTAGTATCTCAGGGGTATGGGTTCCCATTCAGGAGGCAGCCTCCTCAAAGATTTTTTTGCACCAGCCCGTCTCGTATAGAGTCGAAGGCCAATGCCCTGCAAGAAGCAGTCCAAAAATTACTGCAGTCAGGTGTGATTGTCCCAGTACCTCCATCACAAAAGGGACAGGGGTATTACTCCAATCTGTTTCTAATCCAGAAACCAAATGGGTCATATCGACCAATTCTAAATCTGAAGATGTTGAACAATTACATATGGATCCCGAAGTTCCACATGGAGACGTTACGCTCCATAATGTTGGCTATGGAACCGGGAGACTATATGGTATCTCTGGATGTGCGGGATGCTTACCTACATGTGCCTATAGCACTATCACATCAGTGTTACCTCAGGTTTGCCATCCTCAAGGAACACTTCCAGTTCCAAGCTCTGCCCTTCGGGCTAGCTACAGCACCCAGGGTGTTTACCAAGATCATGGTGGTTATGGCAGCTTGTCTGCGCAAACAAGGGATAAGGATATTCCCATACCTAGACGACCTATTAGTCTTAGCAGAGTCGCAAGATTTACTGTTGAGCCATCTCCAACAGACGATAGTTTGTTTACAGAGACACGGGTGGCTCATAAATTGGGAGAAGTCGTCCCTGAATCCATCACAGCGGATGGTTCATTTGGGAGCCATATTGGATTCAGACCTACAGAGAGTTCTCTTACCAGAGAATAAAATAGTCAAGGTGCAGGTCATGGCTCAGGAAGCGTTGCAAGCCCAGACAATGTCAGTCCATGCAGCAATGCGACTGTTGGGTCTGATGGTATCAACGTTCGACACGGTGGAATATGCGCAATTCCACTCCAGACCATTGCAGCATCTCATTTTGACAAAATGGAACGGAAATCATCAAACAATAAAGAAGCAGATGATAAAGATTCCAGTAAATGTAAAAAGGTCTCTAGCATGGTGGCTACAGACAGACCATTTAAACAAGGGGAGACCCTTTTGGATAAAAGAGTGGCAAGTCCTGACGACAGATGCCAGCCTGCAAGGTTGGGGGGCGGTACTCGGAAGCCTATGGTTCCAGGGAAAATGGACCGCAAGGGAAAGTCGCCTGCCGATAAATCTGTTAGAAATAAGAGCCATTTACTTGGCCCTAGTTCAGGCAAAGGACAATCTACAAGGAAGACCAGTCCAGATCCGCTCAGACAATGCGACGGCAGTAGCATACCTAAATCATCAAGGAGGGACTCACAGCAAGAGTCTGATGGAGGAAGTAACTCCCATTCTAAAGTGGGCAGAACTCCATCTCCCAGCATTGTCAGCAGTATTTGTCCCGGGTGTACTAAATTGGGAAGCGGATTTTCTCAGTCGGCACACCATTCAGGAAACCGAATGGGCACTACACCCAGAAGTGTTTCAAACACTGGTGAACAGATGGGGTCTACCGGAGATAGACCTTATGGCGTCTCGTCTAAACAACAAAGTTCCGAGGTACGGATCAAGAACAAGGGACCCAGGAGCAGTCCTGGTAGACGCACTGTCAGTAGAATGGAGGTTTCAGCTGGCATATCTGTTCCCTCCAATATCTCTGTTACCCAGAGTAGTGAGAAAGATAAAACAGGCAAAAGGAGCAATCATTCTAATAGCTCCAGCTTGGCCAAGAAGGCATTGGTACACAGATCTGTGGAGAATGTCCGTGGAAGCACCGATACTGCTCCCTCAACGTCCAGATCTGTTAATGCAGGGTCCTTGTTGTCACAGTCATCTGGATCGCCTGTCTTTGACGGCGTGGCTGTTGAAACCTCTATCTTAGAGGCTAAAAGATTTTCAAAGCAAGTAATCCAAACCATGCTTAGAGCAAGAAAGCCTTCTTCGGCCCGTGTATATCATAGAATATGGCAAGCCTATATTCGTTGGTGTTCTGGAAAAAATTACAATCCAAGAGCCTTTAAAGTAGCTAGAATTTTGGATTTTCTGCAGGCAGGATTGGATAAGGGGTTGAAGGTTGCTTCCTTGAGGGTGCAAGTCTCAGCGTTGACTGTATGGTTTCAGCAGAAGATTGCTGACCTACAGGATGTACGTACTTTTTTCCAAGGAGTAGTACATATTCAACCTCCATTTGTTCCTCCTGCAGCTCCCTGGGATTTGAATTTAGTTCTTAAATTTCTCCAGGGTCCTTTGTTTGAACCACTTGAGAGAGCAGATCTTAAGTGGTTAACGGTTAAAGTTCTTTTTTTACTGGCAATGGCGTCAGCCAGAAGAGTGTCAGATTTAGGAGCATTATCATGTAAGTCTCCTTTCTTAAGTTTTTTTCCAGACAGAGCAGTTCTCAGAACGAGATCTAGTTATCTTCCAAAGGTGGTGTCAAAGTTTCACCTGAATGAAGAGATTGTAGTCCCAGCTTTTCAGGTATCGGGACTATCTGCGGGAGAAGCGTCACTGGACGTGGTCCGGTCTTTAAAAATCTACATAGATCGTACTAGTGCCATCAAGAAAACAGATTCCCTCTTCATCCTCTACGGATTCCATAGGAGAGGTTGGCCTGCTAGTAAACAGACGCTGGCGAGATGGCTCCGAATGGTAATATCTGAAGCTTATTCTCATGCAGATCTCCCTATTCCGGCTAATGTCTCTGCACACTCTACACGTAAGGTAGGTCCTTCTTGGGCAGCACAACAGGGTGCATCAGCAGAACAGATATGTAAGGCAGCCACATGGTCTTCCATAAACACATTCATCAGACATTATGCCTTGGATACTTTTGCCTCTCATGACGCAGACTTCGGGCGAAAGGTCCTCCTGTGCAATCAGGAGCGTCCCCACCACTAAAATGGCTTTGGGAATCCCAATGTTATCCTGTGGATAATCCTGTGGACCCAGCCAGAGAAATGAACGTTATGGTAAGAACTTACCGTTGATAACGTGATTTCTCTTATGTCCACAGGTATCCACAGGGATCCCACCCGGACGCATCTGATTTGAGGATCTAGACAAACACTAAAAACCTCTTCCTTCTTGTATGGAAGGGTGTGCATGTGTGTTCTTATCGCCTGTACAGGTCTCTACCTAATGTTCCTGCCTATAATCGCTGTGGAAAGAACTGATCTGACTGAATCAGTGGGCGGGACTATATAGGGGAGGCCCCAATGCATCCTGGGAGGCCAGAAAGCTCGTGACCGTGTTGGTGCCATTTTCGCTGTCGCTCGACAATATCCCAATGTTATCCTGTGGATACCTGTGGACATAAGAGAAATCACGTTATCAACGG
The DNA here is from genome assembly GCF_028390025.1 of Pseudophryne corroboree. Lineage (NCBI taxonomy): Eukaryota > Metazoa > Chordata > Amphibia > Anura > Myobatrachidae > Pseudophryne > Pseudophryne corroboree. The sequence continues at coordinate 1,146,367,590 of NC_086444.1, forward strand.
TAAGTTCTTACCATAACGTTCATATTTCTTGGTGTGAAAGGGTACAGGGACAAAAACCCGGGATTTCTGTCCCTGCATTTCAATCCTGCAATCGACCAGGGTTGGTCCCGGGATGATCCCTGGACCCTGGACAGTGTGAATGGTGCAGGAACATGTCCCACCTTCCCAGGTTGCCTATACTGATGATGATTGGCTCTTCAGGGCACTTCCTGGTCTTGTGTTTTTTCTGAGACGCCCATTTTCAGAAAATGCAGGGCCATCCCGGGTTCAGTATGAAAGGTGCAGACCCGGGTTGTCTCTGCAAAAAATGCTGGTGTGAAAGGTGCGTACCCGGGAATGTCCCTGCATGAGCCCGTGGCAGAATTCCCGGGTTTGTCCCTGCATTTCTGGTGTGAAAGGGGTATTACTGCATGCGGAGGTGGAAGGAGTTGTAGCAGAGCAGGATGGCTGGAGCCTGTAGTTCCGCAGAGACACTGGAGCAAGGAAATCATGGCGACTGGAGCCAGGAACCATTGTACACTGGATGTGACACGTTGTTCAAGGCAATGAGACTGAGCTGATGTTCTGGATTTATACCCCTTAGTCAGTAGGCATTGGATGCTTGAATCATGTGTGCACACACAGCGCAGGATTGGGTGTTTGCAGGTCAGCTGACCGCAAGTGTCATGGAGGCACCCATGCTGCACAGATGGTGGGTACACACTAGATGAACTTCAGGGGTACAAAATGACAATGGGCACCGTACCCGCGGCAAGAGCATTCAGGCTGTCGCAGACTTGGGCACTGACCTCCGGAGGCCTGCACACCAGCGCGCCGGTAAGTGAGATTCCACTGAACGCCGATTCCTGACACCCTATGCCCAGTGACAGGATGTATGCTGTGCTGTACCCTATACCCAGTGACAGGCTGTATGCTGTGCCCTATGCCCAGTGACAGGCTGTATGCTGTGCTGTACCCTATGCCCAGTGACAGGCTGTATGCTGTGCTGTACCCTATGCCCAGTGACAGGCTGTATGCTGTGCTGTACCCTATGCCCAGTGACAGGCTGTATGCTGTGCTGTACCCTATGCCCAGTGACAGGCTGTATGCTGTGCTAACACTATGCCCAGTGACAGGCTGTATGCTGTGCTGTACCCTATGCCCAGTGACAGGCTGTATGCTGTGCTGTACCCTAAGCCCAGTGACCGGCTGTATGCTGTGCTGTACCCTATGCCCAGTGACCGGCTGTATGCTGTGCTGTACCCTATGCCCAGTGACAGGCTGTATGCTGTGCTGTACCCTATGCCCAGTGACAGGTTGTATGCTGTGCTAACCCTATGCCCAGTGACAGGCTGTATGCTGTGCTGTACCCTATGCCCAGTGACAGGTTGTATGCTGTGCTAACCCTATGCCCAGTGACAGGCTGTATGCTGTGCTGTACCCTATGCCCAGTGACAGGCTGTATGCTGTGCTGTACCCTATGCCCAGTGACAGGCTGTATGCTGTGCTGTACCCTATGCCCAGTGACCGGCTGTATGCTGTGCTGTACCCTATGCCCAGTGACAGGCTGTATGCTGTGCTGTACCCTATACCCAGTGACAGGTTGTATGCTGTGCTAACCCTATGCCCAGTGACAGGCTGTATGCTGTGCTGTACCCTATGCCCAGTGACAGGCTGTATGCTGTGCTGTACCCTATGCCCAGTGACAGGCTGTATGCTGTGCTGTACCCTATGCCCAGTGACAGGCTGTATGCTGTGCTGTACCCTATGCCCAGTGACAGGCTGTATGCTGTGCTGTACCCTATACCCAGTGACAGGTTGTATGCTGTGCTAACCCTATGCCCAGTGACAGGCTGTATGCTGTGCTGTACCCTATGCCCAGTGACAGGCTGTATGCTGTGCTGTACCCTATACCCAGTGACAGGTTGTATGCTGTGCTAACCCTATGCCCAGTGACAGGCTGTATGCTGTGCTGTACCCTATGCCCAGTGACAGGCTGTATGCTGTGCTGTACCCTATGCCCAGTGACAGGCTGTATGCTGTGCTGTACCCTATGCCCAGTGACAGGCTGTATGCTGTGCTGTACCCTATGCCCAGTGACAGGCTGTATGCTGTGCTGTACCCTATGCCCAGTGACAGGCTGTATACTGTGCTGTACCCTATGCCCAGTGACAGGCTGTATGCTGTGCTGTACCCTATGCCCAGTGACAGGCTGTATGCTGTGCTGTCATCCAGAGATACCCAGAAATGTATTACAGCGCTATTCCAATCTTAGAGGTTTTTCACGGAATGCACCTCTTTAAATGCTCTCAAATAACGTTCCTCAATGTTGCTTTCACGGGATATAATGTCCACACAATCAATTGTATTCCAACAATGGGCCTAATTCAGACCTGATCGCTAGGGTGTGTTTTTTGCATCCTTGCGATCAGGTAGTTGCCGCCTACAGGGGGAGGGGGAAATCGCTGTGCAGGGGTGCGATCGCTTGTGCAGGAGAGATGCACAAACAGAAGTTTATGCAGTCTCTGCACAGACCAGGACTTACTCTTCCAGTGCGATGATCGGGGCCGGAGCTGACTTCAGAAACCCTCCCTACAAACGCCTGGTCCCTCCTGCGTTTCTCTGGACACTCCTTAAAAACGGTCAGTTGCCACCCACAAACGCCCTCTTCCTGTCAGTCATCTTGCGATCGCCCGTGCGATCGCTTTTGTCGCACATCCCGTCGCTGCCCGCAGATCCCCGTCGCTGCGGACCGACGCACCTGCGCATCGCGGTGCATACGCAGTTCAGACCTGATCGCAGGCTGTACAAAAACGCAGCCTAGCGATCAGGTCTGAATTAGGCCCAATGTTCCAAACATAGATTTAAAAAAAAGTCTGAGGATGCAGCCTCAGATCACTGATGGACGCGACTCGCGATGTTTGCAGACTGCGCTAAGTCTACATCTTAGTAGTAGGATCCAGACACCTGGGTGCAGAAAGTCTACCGCTTGCCTACAAAATGGGGATGACACCCCCATTTTGAAGAATGGTGCCAGTTGCCACTCCCCAAATGCAACAGCATGTCAATCCTGCTGCACCGAACTGGGCGATATTGCAAAACCCATCCTTCACATGTGCAGGGTATTGCGCCAGTGCAGAACCCTAAACATTGGATTTGTACGTAAACCGTCAGGTTTTTGTACAAATCAGAATCAGGACCAGAAGTGTCTGAAGAGCTCAGAATGAAAGTTATTAGCAAGCCTGTTAAAGTAAAGGCTATAAGACCATCTCCATGTATCTTGATGTTCCTGTGACTACAGTTGCAAATATTGTCCATGGCACTGTGGCCAAACTCCCTGGACGCAGCTGCGAGAGGAAAGGAAAATTTGGCTACCCAGGAGGACTCCACTTTTGAAAACAAAGCAAAAAAAAGCCAGACTGAAATTTGACACTGCTTCTGGGGGGATGCAGTCAATTTACCGACAATCAAAATCCCAACGGTCAAAATCCCAACAGCAATTGACCAACGGTCAAAATCCCGACATGGACAAAATACTGACATTTAAAATACTGACAAAGTCAAAATACCGACATGTAAAATGTTGACAGGTCAAAATGCCGACATGAGTTTTTCATGTTTTTTTCATTGAAGCCGACTTGTTCATACTTTACCATCCCAGTGGACCTGGAGGGGGAATATAATAGTGTACCGAGCGCAGCGAGGCACGTGGCACACTTACATGGTGTCCATGTCGACATACACACCAAAAAACAATGAAAACCTCATGTCGGCATTTTGATCTGTCAGCATTTTACATGTCGGTATTTTGACCTTGTCTGTATTTTAAATGTCGGTATTTTGTCCATGTCAGGATTTTGACCTTGTTGAGATTTTGACCGTCGGTCAATTGCTGTCGGGATTTCGACCTTCGGGATTTTGATTGTAGGTATTTCATACCGATCCCCTTCTGGGAAATTGTCCTGTGAAGTAAAAACTGGAGCTGTTTGTCAAGCCATATCAGATCTGTGTTCATAGATGAAAAACAAAGCTTTTACCCAAAAGAACACCAGGGGGGAAATTTACTAAGATGGGAGTACTATTTAAGATGGGATGTTGCCCATAGCAACCAATCAGATTCCAGGTATTATCTTCTAGAAGGTGCTAGATAAATGAGAAGTAGAAGCTGATTGGTTGCTATGGGCAACATCCCATCTTAAATAGAACTCCCATCTTAGTAAATTTACCCCCATATCTACTGTGAAACATGGAGCTTCGGTTATGTTTTGCTGCATCTAGCATTGGGTGCCTTGAATCTCTGTAGGCACAATGAAATCTCAAGACTATCAAGACATTCTGGAGTGAAACATACTGCCCACTGTGAGAAAACTCTGTCACCAGCAGGTCATGAGTCCCCCCAACAGGATAATAACCCAAAACTCATCTTAAAGAACCCAATGATGGGTAAGAACAGAGCCATAACTAGGCAGGTGCCAGTGGTGCCTTGCACATAGTGGAGATCGCTCTGGGGCGGAACCAGACGCCCCCAATCTGTCCATTTGCTCCTGTTCTGAAGTCTTTAGCACTATTTCGGAGCTCACTCTGGAGCGCTGACCCACAGTGCTGAGGTGCCATTCTGTTGTGCGGCCGGAGCAGTGGCAGGCAGCAGAGTAAGTGTCAGTGACTGACACTGTGAGGTTGCACTGACCGAGTGGCCCCCGGCTGGGTGAGTCACACAAGCAGGGGGAAGCGGGCGAGCAGGTGCGCTAGGGGGGTCAGGGTGCTTACGAGTTGAATAACCTTACATGTCCTCATATATATTTTTTATTTTTTTTAAGTCACAGGGAAACTGTTCTACAGTATATTTCCCAGAGTCTTTGCACCAGAGAGCCACACAAGGATAAGTTGTATCCAGTACAGTCACTGTCCCCACGATACATATAGCTATGAATTTCTACTTTTAATCAATTTGCCAACTTATTTGGCTAATACATGACACACACTTTACTTATAATATAGACTGATGCTGTACAGCTTATCTAAAGCTGGGTACACACTACACAATGTGTGTACTCAGCAGTATCGGCAGCAACGGGACCCGATGGGGGTGCCTGCATCAGCAAGTGCATACACAGCGATGGACCGACGCTGGAGGCCATGCTGCATTCGGCAGTAGGACCCTTGCTGGCAATGTAACTGATGATGCGCAGGAGCGCGCATCATCAGCAACATAGCATGTACACACTAGACAATGTACCCTACTGTGTGGCATAATGTGTATAAGGGATATTACTGTGTGGTGTAACATGTATAAGGGGTCTTACTATGTGATATAGTGTGCATAAGGGGTACTACTGTTTGGTGTAATGTGTATATGGGGTGCTACTGTGTGACATAACGTGAAAAAGGTCTACCACAGTGTGTTGTAATGTAAATAAGGGGCACTACTGTGTGGGATAACATGAACAAGGGACACTACTATATGGTGTAATGTAAATAAGGGGCACTACTGTGCGGGGGTAACATGAATAAGGGACACTACTATATGGTGTAATGTAAATAAGGAGCACTACTGTTGGGGTAACATGAATAAGGGACACTACTATATATTGTAAATAAGGAGCACTACTATGCGGGGGTAACATGAGTAAGGGACACTACTATATGGTGTAATGTAAATAAGGGGCACTACTGTGCGGGGGTAACATGAGTAAGGGACACTACTATATGGTGTAATGTAAATAAGGAGCACTACTGTGCGGGGGTAACATGAGTAAGGGACACTACTATATGGTGTAATGTAAATGAGGAGCACTACTGTGCAGGGTAACATGAATAAGAGACACTACTATATGGTGTAATGTAAATAAGGGGCACTACTGTGCAGGGTAACATGAATAAGGGACACTACTATATGGTGTAATGTAAATAAGGAGCACTACTGTTGGGGTAACATGAATAAGGGACACTACTATATATTGTAAATAAGGAGCACTACTGTGCGGGGGTAACATGAGTAAGGGACACTACTATATGGTGTAATGTAAATAAGGAGCACTACTGTCGGGGTAACATGAATAAGGGACACTACTATATATTGTAAATAAGGAGCACTACTGTGTGGGGTAACATGAATAAGAGACACTACTATGTGGTGTAATGTAAATAAAGGACACTACTGTGTGGGGTAACATGAACAAGGGACACTACTATATGGTGTAATGTGAACAAGAGGCACTACTGTGCGCGGTAACATAAACAAGGGACACTACTATATGGTGTAGTGTAAATAAAGGGCACTACTGTGCAGGTTAACATGAATAAGGGACACTACTATATGGTGTAGTGTAAATAAAGGGCACTACTGTGCAGGGTAACATAAGGGACACTACTACATAGTGTAATGTAAATAAGGAGCACTACTGTGCGGGGTAACATGAATAAGGGACACTACTATATGGTGTAGTGTACATAAAGGGCACTACTGTGCAGGGTAACATAAGGGACACTACTATATAGTGTAATGTAAATAAGGAGCACTACTGTGCGGGGTAACATGAATAAGGGACACTACTATATGGTGTAATGTAAATAAGGAGCACTACTGTCGGGGTAACATGAATAAGAGACACTACTATATATTGTAAATAAGGAGCACTACTATGCGGGGGTAACATGAATTAGGAACACTACTATATATATAAGGGGCACTACTGTGCGGGGTAACTTGAATAAGAGACACTACTATATGGTGTAATGTAAATAAGGGGCACTACTGTGCGGGGTAACATGAATAAGGGACACTACTATATGGTGTAATGTAAATAAGGGGCATTACTTTGCAGGGTAACATGACTAAGGGACACTATATAGTGTTATGTAAATAAGGGGCATTACCGTGCGGGATAACATGAATAAGAGACACTACTATATGGTTTAATGTAAATAAGGGGCACTACTGTGTGCGGTAACATGAATAAGGGACACCTCTATATGGTGTAATGTAAATAAGGTGCATTACTGTGCGGGGTAACATGAAAAAGAGACACTACTATATATTGTAAATAAGGAGCACTACTGTGCGGGGGTAACATGAATAAGGAACACTACTATGTATATAAGGGGCACTACTGTGCGGGGTAACTTGAATAAGAGACACTACTATATGGTGTAATGTAAATAAAGGGCACTACTGTGTGGGGTAACATGAACAAGGGACACTATTATATGGTGTAATGTGAATAAGAGGCACTACTGTGCGCGGTAACATAAACAAGGGACACTACTATATGGTGTAGTATAAATAAAGGGCACTACTGTGCGGGGTAACTTGAATAAGAGACACTACTATATGGTGTAATGTAAATAAGGGGCACTACTGTGCTGGGTAACATGAATAAGGGACACTACTATATGGTGTAATGTAAATAATGGGCATTACTGTGCAGGGTAACATGAATAAGGGACACTATATAGTGTTATGTAAATAAGGGGCATTACTGTGCGGGATAACATGAATAAGAGACACTACTATATGGTTTAATGTAAATAAGGGGCACTACTGTGTGTGGTAACATGAATAAGGGACACTAATATATGGTGTAATATGTAAATAAGGTACATTACTGTGCGGGGAAACATGAATAAGGGGCACTACTATGAGGTGTAATGTAAATAAGGGGCATTACTGTCGGGGTAACATGACTAATGGACACTATATGGTATTATGTAATTAAGGGGCATTACTGTGCGGGGCAACATGAATAAGGGACACTACTGAACGGTGTGTTGTAAATAAGGTTGCACTACTGTGTGGCATAATTTGAATTGGGGGTACTATTGTGTGGTCACACCCTTTACCCATGCCCATATTTGGGGGCGCACACCTTCGGCGCGTCCTGTGCGTATACATAATATAGAGGGGAGGGGGGCACCACTGCTCTTTCTGGCACAAGGCACCAAAATGTCTAGTTATGGCATTGTGTACTGAAATGGCCTTCATTGAGCCCTGATCTGAATCCTTTCCAACATCTATGGAAAGAGCTGAAACATGCCGCCAGGAGAATGCAACCATCACACCTAAGACTGCTGGAGCAGTTTGGACATGAAGAGTGGGCCAAACTACCTGCTGAGCTGGCAGGTACAGAAGTCCCATTGAGAGCCTTAGGAATCACTTCATTGTACAACAAAATATTAGATTAAGGGGCCCATCATTTTTGTCCATGACATTTTCATTTGTTTTATTAAAATATTCTGTTGAATCAATAATGAAATGCAAATTCTGATTTATTAAATATGGAACAAACTATTATGGATGCCAATTGCGTTTGTCAGTTTCAAGTTGTTTCAGAAAAAAATATGGTTTATTCTATATTCATTGAAGGGTACCTGCAGCGGCTGACCGCGGGTAACCTCACCGCTGACCGCAAAGTTCCCACCATTGAATATAACGGAGGTGCTGTGCGATGCGCTGTCTGCCAGCTCAGACGCGCATAGCCAATCAGGAGAGTGCCACGACGTGGCGCTCCCTGATTGGCTGAAGGGACCCTCTGTGACAGGAGTCACGGGGGGTCTCAGCATTCGGGGAAAGGGGTCCCATGTGTAAACATGGGACCCCTTTCAGTTCGTGGATCGGGTATGCGGTTTGTTTTTTTGGCAAGTACGTGGATTACAAATAATAACAGGACACACTGGATTTAGGTGAGTATAATTTTATTTTCAGGTACCCCGGGTTCTACTTGGAGACGTCGACAGACGGAGACGTGGCCAGAGTCGGTGTGTCAACATAGGTAAGTATGTGTGTATCGGCATGTATGTAATAAAGTTTTACCTTCAAGGTGTGCATGTCCTGTTTTTAGTTGCTGTTTTTTTTGCAGTAGAACTACAGGTACCAGCGGGCCCGTTTTACCCCCGCAAGCTGGTACTTGTGGTTCTCCAAGTACCAGCTTTCGGGGGAGGCTTGCTGGGACTTGTAGTTCTTCTGCAAAAAACAATATTCTTTGATTTTACACAAGGCTATCAGCCCCCCATCCGCAGCACTTGGATGGGGGGACAGCTTTCGCTTCACCCCTGGCCCTTGGGTAGCTGGAGGGGGGGACCCCTTGATTTAAGGGGTCCCCACTCCTCCAGGGTACCCCGGCCAGGGGTGACTAGTTGGGTATTTAATGCCACGCCCGCAGGGACCGGTATAAAAGTGTCCCCCGGCTGTGGCATTATCTCCAGCTAGCGGAGCCCGGTGCTAGTTCAAAAAATACGGGGGACCCCTACGTCTTTTGTCCCCCATATTTTCTGCACCAGGACCGGACGCAGAGCCCGGTGCTGGTTCTAAAAATACGGGGGATCCCCTGTCCATTTTTCCCCCGTATTTTTACAACCAGGACCGGCTCCAAGAGCCCGAGGCTGGTTATGCTTAGGAGAGGGGACCCCGCGCATTTTTTTCTGTGTTTCTTAACCATTTTTGCGCCGTCGGAAAAGTCGAATCCAGGACGCACTTATCCGTCAATTGGTCCGTTTTTCAACAGCGGGACTGTCGAATCCGTTTTTTATTGAATACTGGCACCCGCCGGACGGAATTCGACGGTCGAATTGTGTCGAATTTAAAAACGGGCGAAAAAAAGCCGCAATTCGCCCGGAATTGCATATACCCAATAAACAGTAAAAGGTTAAAGAAGGAGAACGTAGGCCCATTAAAAGATTAATTGGGAGCTTTGATAACCGATGATAAAATAAAAGCTGAAATACTGAACAATTGTTTCTCTAACGTCCTAGAGGATGCTGGGGACTCCGTAAGGACCATGGGGATAGACGGGCTCCGCAGGAGACATGGGCACTTTAAGAAAAAATTTAGTTCCTGGTGTGCACGGGCTCCTCCCTCTATGCCCCTCCTCCTGACCTCAGTTTGATACTGTGCCCAGACGAGCTGGGTGCTTTTCAGTGAGCTCTCCTGAGTTTACTGATAGAAAGTATTTTGTTAGGTTTTTTATTTTCAGGGAGCTCTGCTGGCAACAGACTCCCTGCATCGTGGGACTGAGGGGAGAGAAGCAGCCCTACTCTCTGAAGCTAGGTCCTGCTTCTTAGGCTACTGGACACCATTAGCTCCAGAGGGATTGGTACGCAGGATCTCGCCGTCCGTCCCGGAGCTGCGCCGCCGTCCGCCTCGCAGAGCCGGAAGATAGAAGCCGGGTGAGTATGAGAAGAAAAGAAGACTTCAGAGGCGGCAGAAGACTTCATGATCTTCACTGAGGTAACGCACAGCACTGCAGCTGTGCGCCATTGCTCCCACACACCTCACATACTCCAGTCACTGTAAGGGTGCAGGGCGCAGGGGGGAGGGGGCGCCCTGGGCAGCAATATAAACCTCTTATTTGGCAAAAGGAGCATATATACAGCTGGACACTGTATATATGCATGAGCCCCCGCCAATTTTACACTTTTGGCGGGACAGAAGCCCGCCGTCGAGGGGGCGGGGCTTCTCCCTCAGCACTCACCAGCGCCATGTTTTTCTCCACAGCACCGCTGAGAGGAAGCTCCCCGGACTCTCCCCTGCTTATACCACGGTAGAAGAGAGGGTTTTAAAGAAGAGGGGGGCACATAATTTGGCGCAGATAATAACAGCGCTACTGGGTAAACATTAAATTGCTGTGTTTTTTCCTGGGTCATATAGCGCTGGGGTGTGTGCTGGCATACTCTCTCTCTGTCTCTCCAAAGGGCCTTGTGGGGGAATTATCTCCAGATGAGCATTCCCTGAGTGTGTGGTGTGTCGGTACGTGTGTGTCGACATGTCTGAGGTAAAAGGCTCTCCTAAGGAGGAGATGGAGCAAATGTGTGTTTGAGTGGTGTCTCCGTCGACAACGCCGACACCTGATTGGATGTGTGAAATAAAGTGCTGAGGTAAATTTATTGCACAAAATATTAGAGAACAGACAGTGAATCTACACAGGTCTGTCCCTATGTCGCAGAGACCTTCAGAGTCTCACAATGCTCACTATCCAAAATAATAGACACTGATATCAACACGGAGTCTGACTCCAGTGTCGACTACGATAATGCAAAGTTACAGCCAAAACTGGCAGAAAAGTATTCAATATATGATTATTGTAATAAAAGATGTTTTGCATATCACTGATGACTCATCTGTCCCTGACACGAGGGTACACATGTTTAAGGGGAAGAAAGCTGAGGTAAATTTTCCTCCTCTCATGAGGAAAAAGAGCGTGAATCTCCAGACAAGAAGCTGCAGCTTCCCAAAAAGAATTCTCAGG